>NC_073267.2:55076034-55385603 GCF_029289425.2 Pan paniscus | reverse complement strand
TCCATGCCCATCCCACAAGGACCCTCATCTGCATGAGTGCATCTCTGGGATCCTCTGAAACCAGAAGCCCCAACTCCCTGACAGGACCCTCCATGGCTGGGCAAAATCCACCTGCCACTGTTCCAAGCCAGAATGCCCACGCATTGTCCCCCTAACTGCTCTCTCATACCCACAGCCCATCCCCCCAAAATACTGTTGGCATCCCTTTTCCAACTTTCACAGCCATTCTGCCCTCCCGCTGGGCTGTAGCTTTTGTCTTCTGGTTCTTTAACTGCTCTGTCCCTCTGCCCCACGGCAGCCCTCTGAGCTTCCATGCACTGCTGTGCTCACACCTGCAATAGCCACCTCACCTAGAGTGAACATCAAAGTCCCCACAGGATAGTCCTGGCCTCCTCACTGCTCCTGGAACCCCAGGGCCCTGTGTCCCAATCTCCCCATCTGCAGCAAGGATGTCTGCTCCCACCCCCAGCCCGCCACCCAGAGCCCAGGACAAAGCATCCAGAGCCATCTGGATGGTCCAATCTCACCTCCACCATAAGGGGATGCAAACCATTGTTTGACCCCAGGGAGTTCATCCCCCAGGCCTCAGTCCCTCACCTACCATTAACAGTTAAAAAGCAAGCAAAGAACAGGAACAGATAATTTTCAAGAGACAATGATGGCCAACAAGCATGTAAAAAGTGCTCAACATTGCCAATGATCAGAGAAATGCCAATTAAAAACCACAGTGAAATACCATTTTACTTTTTTTCTTTTAATTATACTTTAAGTTTTAGGGTACATGTGCACATTGTGCAGGTTAGTTACATATGTATACATGTGCCATGCTGGTGCGCTGCACCCACTAACTCGTCATCTAGCATTAGGTATATCTCCCAATGCTATCCCTCCCCCTCCCCCCTCCCCACCACAGTCCCCAGAGTGTGATATTCCCCTTCCTGTGTCCATGTGATCTCATTGTTCAATTCATAATGGCTAATTATTGAAAAGCAAAAAAAGTCAAATATTGGCAAAGATACAGACAAAAGAGAATACTTATACATCGTTTGTGGGAATTTAAATTTCTACAGCCTCTATGGAAAACAGTATGGAGATTTCTCAAAAAAAAAAATAGAACTTCCATTTGATCCAGCATTCTCAATATTGGGTATCTACCCAAAGGAAAATAATTCATTACATAAAGAAGACACCCACACTCATAAGATTATTGCAGCACTATTCCCAATGGCAAAGATATGGAGTCAATTTAAATTTTGGTATACATTTGTACCATGAAATATTACTCAGGCATAAAAAAGAATAAAATGATATCTTTTGCAGCAACATTAATGGAACTGGAGGCCATTATTGTAAATGAAAGAACTCAGAAACGGAAAATCAAATACTACATTTTCTCACTTAAAAGTGGGAGCTCAATAATTAATACACTTGGATATAGAGACTGGAAAAATAGACACTGGAGACTCAGAAAGATGGGAGTCTTTCTGAGGGTGGTAGAGTGGTAAGGAATGAGAAAATACCTAACCAGGACAATGAGCACTGTTCAGATGATTGTTACAAAAAAGTCTATACTTCATCCCTATGCAACATGTCTGTGTAATGAAACTACATTTGTATTGTCTAACATATTAACAAAGAGAAAAAAAAACCCGACTTTTATCAAGAGTGCAGACTGAATAGACGTCATAATTTTCATAAATATTTAGATAAGGCAAAAATATAATTTTAATAAAAATAAATGAATAATAATATTGTATTTTAAGAATGGTATAAAAAGATAATTAGATGAATTAGAGTAGTTAGTACTTAGCACAGACAATATGCAAGGCAAGATTCTAAGCCATTAGACATTTACAGAATATCCCACAGTGTAAAATAAACGAAGATTCATTGCCAATGACAAATTGACATATTTTAATCATATTAGATGATATTAAAACCACTATAAAATTTACTGTTTTGTTTCATAATAAAGGGATCATAATGTTAAATAACTCATTAAAACGTTTGACTAATTAGGCATAGATATAAATGGGCAGCATGCTGAGCAGTAAACAGAGGATACACATTATTTTCAAAGACCAATCAAAATTATTTATTTATTTATTATTTATCCGGGTGGGGAGAGCAGCTTTATCAGCTACTGATATGGTGGGGTTCTCTCCCTGTGAGGTGGGGTCTTCAACTGGTCACCCCCGGCAGTGGTCCAGGAGGCGCCATGCAATTTAGTGCTGGGCTCAGCTGGGGGCCGGGCCTTGGAGAAGGCGACCTGTGCAATGAAGCAGTAACTGTGGGTCCTCACCGCCCGCTCCGCCCTGCTGCACTGGGTCTCCTGTTGCTCCTCAGACTCCCGCCAAACCTGCGTCTCTATAGGGCAGTGACTCATCCAGCCCAGAATCTTATCTTCAGAGCCAAGTTTGACGCAGGCCAGGCATTTCTGCTTCCTCCCATTGGGCTGGACTTTGCACTCCGGTTTCATCCAGTCCTTCTTCCGGCCGCTTGTCTGCCTGAGCTTAAATTCCAGTTTCACAAATGTTCCAGTTGGTAAAGGCCTGTCCACGGCCCTGTCCACACTGGTCTCCGGGAAGCACACTGCAGGGCGGGTGGATTCCTCCAGGGCTACCTGCAGGCCCCGGCGCTGGGCCCCCTGAGCTCGGCCCCGCCCACGCCCCTGCCCCCGCCCTCACTCACAGGGCCTCTGGGATCCACAGCAGTTCCTTGCTTCTGCAGTCACCCCGGCCCTGCGAAGCGGATGCGGACCCCTCAGCTCTCCCGCTCCGCCGGGAGCCGCGTCCTTCCCCACCCTGCCCTGAGGGGCCATGCCCACAGCTCGCTGGGCAGAGGTCAAAGAACCGGGAAATGTTCCTGTCTCTAAACTGACCTTGGGGTCCGCCTGGAGCATTCCCTCCCACCCTGCCTTCACTGTTCCCTGGGGCCTGCGGTTTTAGCAAAGTTCCCTGCCCCCTACCAGTGCCAGAAGCAGTCCTGTGGCCCACTCCCACCCTTCACCCCTTTTCTGGCCCATTCACTCTCCCCACGGAGTCTCCGACATGACACCCCCTCCTCCCTACTGTCCCAGGAGCCCCGCCCTGCTTCCCGCGCTCAGCCTCCTCCGTGAACGTTTCTCCCTCCCCATCCTAAATCTCTTCATCCTAAACGGTGCCCCCCATTCCAGGGTCCCAGGCAAAACCGACAAAATTATTTTAAATGGGAACATTTGAATTCCACTGAATTCATGACAGCAGAAACCCATCTGGTCATATTTTAAAGAATTATGAATTGATAATAGCAACTATCAATTTAAAGTGTAACTAGGGTTAAGAATATCCACCATTATTATCACCTGAGATCAGGAGTTCCAGACCAGCCTGGCCAACATGGCAAAACCACGTCTCTACTAAAAATACAAAACGTAGCCAGGCATGGTGATGGGAGGCTGAGGCAGGAGAATCGCTTGAACCTGGGAGGTGGAGGTTGCAGTGAGCCGAGATCATCCAACTGCACTCCAGCCTGGGCGACACAGTGAGACTCTGTCTCAAAAACAAACAAACAAAAACAACAGCCAAAAAAAAAAAAAAAAAAAAAAAGAATACCCACCATTTTACCGACAACAACAACACCCTGTTATGGCTAACAAACTAGTTCAGTAAAGTTGCAGGATACAGTATTAACATGAAAATTGTTGCATTTTTATACAGTAACAACAAAATATCTGAAAAAGGAATAAGGAAAACAATTCCATTTATAATATCAAATCAAATGAAATAATTGATTAAATAGATGAGTTTAAACAAGAATATGAAAGATCTGCATACTGAAAACTATGAAATGTTGATGAAAAAATTGAATACAAAATGGGAAATATATCTTTGTGTTCATGGATTCTAAAAATTAATATTGTTAAAATATCTATGCCACACAAAGTCATCTACAGAGTTAAAGAAATTTCTAACAAAATTTTAATGCCATTAAAATAAATTTAGAACAAACAATTGTAAAATTAGCATGGAACCACAAAAGACCCCAAATAGCCAAATACTGAGAAGAACAAAAAGGCTGAGAGCCTCAAACTTCCTGATTTCAAACTATATTACAATGGCATAGTCATCAAAATACTATAGTACCTACCTAAAAACCAATGGAACAGAATAGAGAACCCAGATATAAACCCACACATATACAGTCACCTGATCCCACAGAATTAGGAAAAGATAGACACATCAAGAAATGGCATAGAAAAAAACTAGATATGCACACACAAAAAGTGACCCCTTCTCTTATATTATCACAAAAATGAGTTTAAAATAAAGATTTAAACATAAGAACTGAAATCATGAACCCTCTTGAAAAAATAGGGAAAAAGCTCATTGACACTGGTCGTGACAATGAGGTTTTGGATTCTATACAAAGAACACAAGCAACAAAAGCAAAAATAAAAAAGTAGAACTATGTCAAAATAAAAAGCTTCTGCACATTAAAGGGAACAATCAACAAAATATAAAGGCAATATATGGGATGGGAGAAGCTATTTGTAAACCATATGTAGGATAATACGTTACTATCCAGAATATATGTAATACTAATCAATATGAAAAAGAAAAAAATGCACAGCAGAACAAAACAAAAACCACTTCCCTGATTAATTGGGCAAAATATCTAAATAGCCATTTTCCCAAAGACATACAAATGGACAGCAGGTATATAAAAAGATTCTCAACATCACTAATTATCAGAGTAATTGAAATCAAAATCACCGTAAGATATCACCTTATTGTGGAGTTAGGAGAGCTATTACCAAAAAGTCAAAAGATAAAAAGTGTTAGGGTGCAAAGAAAAGAGAGTATTTGTACACCGTTGTTGAGCATGTCCCCTGGTTCAGCCATTAAAAAAAAAAAAAAAAAAGAAAAGAAAAAAAAAACAGAAGGAAGATCCCTTAAAATGTATAAATTAGAAGTACCACCAATCCAGATTCAGAGTATACAGCTACGGGACACAAAATCAGTATTGCCAAGGGCATCTGCACTCTTCTGATACAAATAAATGGATAAACTGTGAGACAGATAATTTCAACTTTAATAAAGAATGAAATTCTTTCATTTACAACAATATTGATGAACCTTGATGACATGAAGCTAAGTGAAATCAGCAAAATACAGAAAGACAAATACTATATGATCTTATTTGTATATGGAATCCAAAAAGAAAGAAGGAAGGAAGAAAGGAAGGAAGGAAGGAAAGAAGGAAAAGAAAAAGATAAAGAAAGAAAAAGAAGGAAAGAAAGAAAGAAGAAAGAAAGGGAAAAGGAAAGAAGGAAGAGAAAGAAAGAGAAAAGAAAGGAAAATAAATGAAACAGAGAGAGTAGAATGGTAGTTACCATGGGCTAGGAAGTGGGGAAAACTGGGGAAGATATCCATCAAAATGTGCACACCTTCAGTTATATAATGAAAAAATGCTGGGGTCCTAATATGCAGAATTGCGGCTATAGTGAATAATAACATGTACTCGAAATTTGTTACAAAAATAGATCTCAGTTGCTTTCACTGCACATGGAAAAGCATAAAGCAACTATGTGAGGGGAGAGATATGTTAACCAGCTTCATTGAGATAATTTAAAGATATATACACATCTCAAAACACTCTATTGTACACCCTAAATATATACACGTTTCGATGTGTAAATCATAGTTCAATAAATGTGGAAAAAAATAAGAGTAATCGTCAGGTCCTATCTAGCCGCAGGTAAACTTTATTTAAAGCTCTCTTGGCCACTCTTTCTGGCTCAACCTGGGAACAGCCGGAGAGATTCTGGCCCCTTGACTTCTCCGACACTCCTCCAGCTATTCCCTTAGCTGGGAAAGATGTAATGCTTCCCAGGGGTTTTCTGGTTTCCAGCTGCGCAGATGGGGCAGGGCCATCAGCCATCCCCTTGCTCATTGCCCACAACCCCATTTGGCTCCAGGCAATGCTTGTCGGGCCATCCTGGCAGGGGCCACAGCAGCCAGCCTGGGTGAGGCTGCCTTTCGCTGCCTGCACTCCCATGGCCTCTGGCTCCGCAGGTGTCCAGTAAGGCCCAGTGCAGCCCTCCTCACATTACCAGTGAAGACAATGTAATTGCAGAAGACACTGAGGACGAAAATGAGAAAAAAATTGGCCCCCACACATTAGAGTAATTGTCACTAGATCACCTGTGTTGCAGACAGGATCATTCTTTATCCCCACTGTCCTCGGAGTATCCCACTGCTTCCCATGCTTAGCCTTTTAGTTAATTTTACCCATATTAGTTTTTTGTTTAAGGGAACAATAATTCTCACTGTATACTATTTACTGCAGTGAAGTATTTCACAAATTTGTGCATAATACATAATTAATTTTCTAATGGTAAAATGTAATCACATTCTACAAATTATTACAATATGGTCTCTTAAAGAGAGCAGTATTTCAAATTAAGTATTTCAAATTATCTATGCCATATAAAATCTAGGTAAAATATTTTACTTGTGTGCAACTTTTGATATTTCTGCTTTTCAGGGAAAAATATGCTTTAGAAGATTAAACATCTTTTTATTACCTCTGTAAAACCTGCTACAATTGGATGAGAAAATGATCTGGAGCATACTCTTTGAATCCCTGAAGTGGGTGTCAGTGTTTCATGAAGAAATTTATTTTGACCATGACGTGCCAAGTTATGTATTTGTAGATCAAGCCAGTCAAAATGGAACAATTGTTAATGGGAAACAGATTGTTTAGCTGAAAACTAAATGTGACCCTTATGTACTTGAGCACAGACATGAAGTGAAAATTGGAGAGACTGTGTTACCCTTTCACGTTCACCCTGGCAGTCATAGCTGTGATGGCTGTGAACCACGGCAGGTTAGAGTTCACCTTCGCCTTGATAAGAAAAATGAATTGCTTATTGGTTCAACACTAAGTAAGGAGAAAAAAGAGTTGGAAATAAGAAAATAATTAAAGAAAATAATACAAGTAAAATATGGTTTACAGAATACAGACTATGAAGATGAATAGACATTGAAGAATATACAATATAAAGATAGAGCTGGAAAACGTAGGGAGTAGATTGGAGTGAAGAAACTTTCCAAAGAGAATGATGCTCTTGCATCTATTCATTCTGAAATTACTGACAGCAACAAAGGTCGGAAGATGTTGAGGAAGATGGGTTGGAAAAAAGGAGATGGCCTGGGGAAGGATGGTGGGGGAATGAAAACTCCGATCCAGCTTCAGCTTCAGGGAACACAGGTAGGTTTGGGGACAAGCAATCCATCCTCAATTGAAGACGTTCACCTTTTCCAAAACAAAAACAAACCAACTGGGACAAGGTATGAGAGAGGTTTGCTGAAAATTTCTCAGAAACTAAATCTTAAAAGATGACCTAGGGACTGTGCTTTGGGTAAAAGGGACTGTAAAGTGAAGGTTAATCATAGAAGAAATCTCAAGCTTTTTAAAAATGGAGTTTGGAAATTCTTATTTATTTTATTTTATTTCAATTTTTTGCAGAACTTTTGTCCCCAAAAGAGTCTGTAGCACAAAGGAACTGTGTCACAGTTTACCCATTCCTGATTCAGATGTGTAATAAAGTTTGGTTTGCAGCTTTTAAAACCATTTTTTAAACTAATAAATAGTGATTGGATCAAGTTGTGCAGTAAGTGGACTAAAGTTTACAGGGCACAGATGAGTTTATCAAGCTTCATGATTTTATCTTGTCATTTATGACATCCATATAAACAAAAAGCCATAGAAGCAAGACTCATATAACCACTAATGACTTAAATGTACATTTGCCTTCATCTCCATATATTCACAGTAAGACAAAAGAAGCATCAAAAGTTTATAAAAATAAATCTGACTATATGCATCCTTGTTTATGTCCTTTAGAACCCACTTAAAAGAACCTCTTGTACTTGAAATAGACGAAATAGTATTACTGAAGAACTAATGAACAAGTGACATATTGTAGAAAATTAGTCTTTTATTGTTTTTTTCTCTAAAGAATATGTTGATTTGTATCACATATTCAGTATTTATATTGGTTTGTTTCATAGCTAATGAGATATTTAGATATGAACAACTGAGTACAGTATTGAAGTAGTGTGCTGGCATTTGTAGTTTTCATAAATGTTATTGCAGGCAATGAAGTTATGCCAGAGAAATGTGATTTCTAGTACAGAAGGAATACTTAGCGAGGATCTCAAGTTTAAGGTATTTATTGAAAATGTTCTCAATTGCAATAAAAACATTATAACATTTTAAAAACTCCTTTCAATAAATTCTGAATTGAAAAAAATTTAAATGATACATTTTATGGAGTTAGGGAAGTGCTAATGAGGTAGAATGGCAATTGAAGCCAAGAGATCTGAATTCAGGTAAATAATTTTACCCATATTAGTTTTTTATTAAAGGAAACAATAATTCTCACTATATACTATTTACTGCAGTGAAGTATTTCAGAAATTTGTGCATAATACATAATTAATTTTCAAATGGTAAAAAAGTAATCATAGTCTACAAATTATTACAATATGGTCTCTTAAAGAGAGCAGTATTTCAAATGAAGAAACTTGGAATTTCTCATGAGGCGGTAATCTATGCCATATAAAATCTAGGTAAAATATTTTACTCATGCGTGCAATTGTTGATATGCCTGCTTTTCAGGAAAATAACATGCTTTAAAAGATTAAATATCTTTTTATTTAACTCTTCAGACAATAGAGTCGTTATCATGCCTGTGAGCTAGGTCCAGCAATGAGTCACCATTTGACCTGTGACCAGATCCACATATGACAGTCAAAATTCCAACTGTGGACTGTGTCTATGAGTGAGATTCAGGGCCTTAAGAGTGGGCTTTGTCCATGTGTGAGATTGACAATTTTAACTGTTGGCTGTATGGTGGGCCCTGTAATAACAATCTCTGTACCATCAAAGGGCATTATAGAATATGCATAAGCTTCCTAATACTTTGTGACCTTTCCAAAACTAGGAGACTGAAGATCCGATACATTGCAATAAGTCCAGCTTGAAGAGTCAAAATCTCTTCTGTTTGTTGTGTCCATGTATGATAGTCATCATCATGCTTATGAACTGGACCTAGATATATGTGACAATACCACCTGTGGGCAGGGACCAGGAAGGAGAACCACATCACCTGAATGATGACCCAGAGATATGTCAGTATCCATTTTGAGAGAAGAGCCCTGGCAGGAAAGTCACATGACCTGGCTGCTGAGCCCACTGATATATCACAATGCCCTCTGTGGGCAGGGCCAAGGCAGGCGAGCCAAATTATCTGGGTGCTGGGTCCAGCAATGTGTTACAAATCACCCTGTGGACAGAGCCCAGGAAAAAAAATAAGAGTCATATGACCTAGGTGATGGGCACAGAGATATATCACAATGTCCTCTGAGGAGGGACTCAGGAAGGAGAGTTACATCACCTAGAAAACACGGCCAAGGTATATTTCATAATCCCAAGTACAGACATTGCTTAGACAGGAGAGCCACATCACCTGGGTGCTTGGCCCATTGATTTGTCACAATCACTTCTGTAGGGAGAGTCCAGGCAAAAAAGTACAGTCAAGTCTACCAGGTGCTGGGCCCGGTAATACATCCCAATTCCTCAGTAAGCAGGTCCAAGGCAAAAGAAGAGAGTCACATCACCTAGGTGATGGGACCAGGAATATGTCTAAATTCCAAATGGGGATGGGGCCCAGGCAGGGGAGGAGAGTCACATCAACCTAGATGATGGACCCAGTAATATGTCACAATGCCCCTTGGGGGCTGAGCCCAGGCCAGTGAGGAGAGTCACATCACCTGGTGATTAATGCATAAATATTTCAATATCTCCTCTGAGAGGATAGCCCAGGCGGGACAGTCACATCACCTATGTGCTTTGGCTAGGAATAGGTCACAATCCCCTGTTTAGATGGGAACCAGGCAGAAGAGTAAAAATCAACTAAGTGCTGGGCAAAGATATGTGTAAAACTCACACCTGCAGAAATGTCCAGGGTTGAGATTCACAATATTGCATGTAGCCTGGCTCCAAACATTAAAGTCAACACCTTTTGTGAGTTCTATCCAAGTACATTAGTCACAATGTCAACAGTGGACTGGATCTGTGCATAAAAGCCCCAACCTCATCTGAAAAAAAAGTGTCCTAATAAAGCAGACACAGCCTCATGGGGTGTTTAATCTTGATCCAAAAGTCACTATCGTACCTGTGGTCTGAATGCATGTATAACAGTCACAGTTCCAACTTTCACTTCCCTCCAGATGTGAGATTCAGAACCTCAACAATGGGCTGTGCCCATGTAGGTGGATGATAATCCTTACTGTTAGCTGAGTATGGAGACAAAAGTCACAATTTCCTCTTCATGATGGACCCTGTTATGAAACTCTTTACCACTTGAGTGCAATGTGCAATATGCTTGAGTATTGTAGGGCTCTGTGACTTTTGTACAAGTAAGAAACCCAGGACATTACCTGTTGCCTTAAGCCTAGTTACTAAAGCAAACATCTATGTTATTGGCTGGGTCCAGCTATTAAAGTCATTACTGGGCCTGTGAGCTGGGACCAGAAATGGGTCACCATCCCACCTGTGGCCAGATTTACATATAGCAGTCACAATTCCAACTGTGGACTTTATCTGCATGTGAGATTCAGGAGCTCACCAGTGGGGCTCTGTCCATGTATGAGGGTGGCAATTCTAATTTTCCGCAGGATGTGCCTATGAAAGTCACAATATCAACTGTGCTCTGGTTTGTATTATGAAACTCTCTGTACCACCCAAAACCTTCATAATATATGTGTGTGTGTCAGAATCTTCTGTAACTTTTTACAAGTAGGAGACTCAGGACCTTACCCTTTGACCAAAATCTATCTGTAAGAGTCAAGATATCTTTTACTGGGTCATTCCACACCTGAGAGACATCATGATATATGCTTGGTCTAGGTAGAGGTCACAATCTTACCTGTGGGTGAACAGAAAGCAAGAGAGTCAGATCTCCTGGGTGATAGGCCAGAGATATGTCACAATCCCTTCTGTTGACAGGTCCCAAACAAGGAGTTACATCACCTGGGTGCTTGGCTCAGTGATATGTCACAATGCCCAGTGTAGGCAGGGACAGGCAGGAGAGTCACATTACCTGGGTGCTTGGCCCAGTGGTATGTCACAATCCCTTATGTAGGGAGGGCACAGGTAGCAAAAGACTGTCACATCATCTAGTTGCTGGACTAGAGCTATTGGTCTCTCGGTCGTTCAGGGAGAGGTTTAGGATCTCCTTAGACATCCATGTAACAGAGCCCCAACTCATCCGTGCTCAGAAGCAAAGGCCAGTGGAGACCAAATAAGGCTTGAAAGGTAAGTCCCTTAAAAAGGCAGAATGTCTTGGGCTTTGGCCTCTCCCCTTCAAGCACAACCAGATCATCACCTCTCTTCTGACTTCTCACTATGCCCAGCACTGGAAAAAGGCTCTTGACTTCACCCCTTTGCTTCTCCACACCCCCTGCACTCTTACTGGGCAGACCAGAGACTAGGAGACCCAAACGCCAGCACACACAGCCAGAGGAGAAGTGAATCCAAAGTGGCTGGTGGCGGTGAGGCTTGAGCTCTCACAGGTGTCCCAGCCTAAAGCTGCAGGCCCAGGTTGTGGTTCAGGTGGCACTCGATGCAGGTGCTGAGATGCTGCTGAAAGGCCTGGAATAGCCTCTGCGGCTGCCACTTCTTCCTTTTCTTAAGTGCTGAAAACGTGAACACTTTCCCAAGATTTTCAGATATGCCCAGGTGCCCCCAGCTGAAGGTGGGGATAATGACACTCTTCAGCATGGTTTATTGCCCAGGGAGCAACCAGCCCCAACCTCGCCACCCCAGCTGCCCCAGGCTGGAGGCGATTCTGTCAAGCCTCTGCCCTGCAACTCCACTCCTTTTCTTCTTCCTCAACCACCAGCATACTTTTGATCATCGTCCCTGTCGTCACAATGGGGCGCCTGACACCATGGAGACCCTGGAAACCCACTGAACTCAGGCCCTGCAGGGGTCAGGTGAACATGTAGGAAGTCCAGGAGAAAAGTCATCTGCCGTCTCCAGAATGAACAGCATTCCAGGAAGAACCCCCCCACACTCCAGGAAGAAGTCATGAGCCCAGTGGGGAGGCAGGTCCAGCCTGCAACAACTTAGACATATGCGGTGCTCCATAGCTCATGCTTGTGTCCTGCAGGCAGGAGCCCATGCCAGCATCCGCAGTCTTTGTTCTGGGTGTGGAATTAGTGCTTCAGCTGGTTCCCCAGGCGTCCCCAGAGGGGGAAAGGGTGGAAAAGGTAAGAATCTTCAGCACAGCAGATCACCTTGCCCTGGCAGCGACCAGCCCTGCCCCTGAGGGGCACCAGCAGCCCCCAACTAGAGGCAGTCATGTCAGGCCTCCTCCCTACAGCATCTCTCCTGCCTTTTTTTTTCTTTTTTTCACCACCCTAACCCCCTACTTTTGGTCATCCTCCTTGTCACAATGGGGCACCTGCACTGTAGAGACTCTAGAAACACGCAGATCTGGGGTCCTGCAGCATCCAGGCTAACATGCCGGGAATCAGAGAGAAAAGTCCTCTGAAGCCTCCAGAAGGAATGGAACAGGACCCGTCACTGCAGGAAGAAGTGGGGCACCCAGTGGCAGATGGAGGCCCCACGCACTGCAGAGGTAAACGTGTAAGGCGCTCCCTGGCCCGCGCCTGTTTCCGGGATGCTGGAGTCCGTGACCAGGCCCGGGGTGGCCCTTCCACACACAGAATAAGCTGTTGGGCTGGCTGCCTCACCCAGCACCCGGGCCGCGCCAGAGAGTATCTCAGATGCTGCTTTCCTGCCACTTCAGCGACCCCAGTAACACTTCTCCCACAGGGACTCCGCCGTGCCCAGCTCTCCAGCCTGGGGATTCTCATCACCCAGTGATTCCAAAAGAAACGATCTACAATGTTATGAACAAATGCCAGAAAAAAACAAACAAAATATCTGAGGGCAGTCCATTGGTCACTTCCATTTTTCAAAGGTGACAATTGTCCCTCCTTGAAATCTTGAGAGTGCATGAACAGGCTATTCTAATAGATGTGCAATTTGCACTAAAACTGATTGAAGAGCAAATTCTGATTCCAAGGTACTTTGTATTCTCAAATTGCCTATGCTGCCCCTGGCCCCCTCAAAATGGAAGAGTGAGGACTACTTGACATCTTAGCACTGTGCGGACATAGAGCCTTACATGGAGGTGTGTCAAAAACGACATTCCATAAAGGGCTGTCACTTCCAATTTTCAAGCAAGGTGGGAAACTAACCATGAAGTAGGAAACACTGTCAGCCAAAATGCACCATTAGTAATATAAAAATGAATGGTATAAACTATTCTATATATGTGAGGCCATCATGGAAATTTGGACATCAAAAAACATTGCCAAATTCAGGAAGAGGAACCTGTAAGGTCATGGCTGTTAGGAAGCTTAACTTCTGTGTTCTAGAACCTATCAAAGTTATTTCTCCATGTCAATCTGTCCAAACAAACCTTGAGTTGTTTATTTCTATAGAATTCCTGTAGAATCCTAATGGGCATGATCTTCTGGCCCCATCTTCGCAGCTCTGGTGCCAGTGGAATTGCACTTGTTCGTGCTTCCCCCTATTTTATTAAGTGTGGAAATATTTAGAGACACGGTGGGTTGGAAAGGTACTGAATTAATGGCTGGGGCCTCCTGGGTGGGTGAGTCAGGTTTCCCACAGCCTAAGCCTTTTTACAGTAAATAAGTTATAGGTAAAGTTAGAAAAAAATAAAAAGAATATGGAAATCATTCTCTTTCTTTGCTCACCATAAAGGCAAACACACAGGGTCTAGACATGTCTGTGTCTAGGCTTGTCCTGGGAAAGTGGAAAGCACTGAGCAAGAGACCTGGGAATGGAGGGTAGGTGAGATGGGGCTCCCAGGGAAATGCTGCCAGGGTCAGGGCCTGGCCCACTCAGGCTGGCAGGGGACTTCTGAAGGCCAGGAAAGATGGCCCAGGACACCAAAGGCTCAAGAGGCCCATCTGAGCCAAAGATTTGTCCAGGTCGTGCTGAATCTCAGCAGTCCTGCCAACAGGGGTCCTGATCAGCCCTGATGATTTTAGTCACTGGAGCCAGGTGGCTGGGGGGTGGGGCACAATAGCTGCCTAGTGTGAATGTGGGAGTCCACTGCCCAGCACACAGGAGAGAGCCTCCATGGATGCTGGCCCTAGTGCTGTCTGTCTGTGGGTGTGTCAAGGGGGGCATGCGGACCTTTGCAGCCATGCCCATCTACCAGAGTCTTATCTTCTCAGTCTGCAGAAGTGTAGGACAGTGGAGACTGGATAGGACTTGAATGGGAGGCCCCCTAAAAAGACAGTGTGTCATGAGCTTTGGCCTGTCCTTTCTTCTCTGAACAGAACAAAATGACCACTTCTGTCCCCTCTTCTCACAGCACCCAGCACATGAGCAGGGCTCTCATCGAGCACCTCCCCCACTCACACTGCTCTGCCTCTCCAACCTTACACACTTCTCAGGCAGGGCCTGAGATCAGGCCGCAAAAATCTTGGCACAGCCAGACTAGGAGTGAGCCAGAAGAGGGGAAGGGTGGTGGAGGCACAGGCTGCACTCTACTGGTGCCCCAGACCCAGACTGCATGCCCAGGCTGCAGTCCAAAGGATACTCGGTGCGGGTCCCTGTCCCCCATAGCATCTTAGATCAGCTGCTGAGGCTGGAGCTTCTTCCATTCCTTGAGCATCAGGGGCGTGTATCATTTCCAAGGGTTTTCAGACAATCCCTGGTGACCCCTGGCAGGGGGCGGTTATCATGGCGATCGGTCCATGGCCTTGCCTCCAAGCAGCACCCAGCAATCCCCATGCCCACCAATGCACTAAATGTTTGTGGTGGGCCTCTTTCTGGAAGCTCACCTTCTCCTCCTGTTTGCCCTCCATCTTCCCCAACCCAGTACTTCTGGCCATCCTCCTTGTCACCACAATGGGAAAACAGGGTCCTGGAGACTCAGAAACCACTGTGCAGGCCTCGAGTCTTCCCCTGTCCTGGCTAACAGGGCATGGAATCAGAGAGAAAAGTCATCTTCCACCTCCTGAAGGCTGCCAGCGTCAGGTCTTGGCACACTGAGGCTGGCAGGGGCCTTCTGAAGGCCAGAGGAGATGGCCCGGGACACAAGGCTGAAGCAACCCGTCTGAGCCAAAGATCTGTTTGTGTCCTCCTGAATCTTAGTGGCCTTCTAAAGGTGGGTGTGATCAGCCGTGAGTATCAGAGACACTGGAGTCCAGTAGCTGCTAGGTGGGACACGGGCACAATTTCACTTGCAGACCAGCTGCACGGAGTGGATAAAGAGAGAGTTCTGTGTGGGAATCTCCTTTGGTGGATCATCAGGGAGGTGAAGTCTTTGTCATAGCCTCATATCCAGCTTGTGTGATACCAATTCCAGTGAAGCTGGAACAAGCTGGCACTGCTCAAACAGGCCTACCAAGACATCATGGTTTTTTTTTTTTTTTCCACCAAACCTGGACCTGAATGGGGATGTGGACACACACAGAGTCCAGAGGATGGGACCCTGGTCAGTGGTGGTGCTGGTGTGAGGCATGAAGCAGCTGGGGCAGGCCCTCCAGGTGGGAGGAGGAGCCAGCCTCTCCTGTGGGGTCCTGGGCAAGTCATTTCCCTCCTTGACGCTCTGTTTCCTCATCTGGAAAATCCAGGAAGCCTGTTGTGCAGTCCTCAGAGGGTCATGATAAGGTGCAAAGGAGGAAGAAATTTTGAGAGTTCTTGTGCCTTCCTCTTCCTGAGAGGGATGATGGTGAGAACAGTGTGAATAACCACATGCAACTGAGTCCCCAAAAGGCCCTGTGAGGAAGGTGTTGTTCCCATCATGCTTCCCAGATGAGGAAACAGTCTCAGGGAGGCCTGGCTGCATGCCCAAGGGTTACACACACAGTGAATGTTGGAGCTGGGAGTAAATCTAGAGTCAGGGCTCACTGGAGGTGGTGGGAGCATTGCACCAGCTGCCTCATGCAGTTATCCAAGATCTGAGGTCAGGGGCCTGGGGTATAACTCGGTGAGAGAACCACAGTCTCACTGACCCTGTTTCTGACTCTGCTAGGTAGGGAACTTTTTAGAGTCCAGATGCTGCTGTTGCTGCTCCAGGGAGTTAAGGACAGGGCTTTTCCCTCCCAGCTGGAGTTCTCCACATCAGGAGACCAGAGTGTCTTCCTCCTCCAGCCCTGCCCCCCTGTGGCCACAGTACTTGGAATGCCTTCATTAACGTGACCAGAGAAAGAGACTTAGAGAGCTGAGTTCACAGTGGTTTGGGAAAAGAGTGAGGCTGGGGACGACCTGACTTTGTGACTTATTAAAATCCTACCTTAGAGTTAACTAGAAAGTGCTTGGTGTCTTTGGAGGCCAGCTGTGGAAAGAGGAGGTAAAGATGTCTTGTAAGGAGGCTGAGGGTCCTTGGCTGCTCCAAGTGGGAGACTTGGGTAGGGGCGTCAAGGAGACATGGGTTGGTGAGAGTTCAAAGGACAGGCCTTATGCAGGAAGCTGAGAATTTGTGCTCATCACTGCTACCACCTTGGAGGAACAGGGAGCTGTGCCCTCTCTTGGCACACTTCTCACTGACCTGATGATGTGCTGGACATTGCCATAGAGGATTATAATGATGTGTGTGACACTGGGGCAGGCAGGCAGTTTGGGAACCAGGATCCTGAAGCTTGTGAGAACAGAGTCCTGGAATAAGCCCTGAGATTGCAGCACTCAGCAAACCTGCTTTCCTGAGAGCCTACCAGATGCCCATGTGAAAGGGGGGGTGTCAGTTCCATCTTATCTATGAGTGACAGAGGCTCCAGCAAAGACACCAGTCACTGTTCCTTGAGTAGTGAAGCTGCAGAGCTAAGTCTCAGCCTCTGCCTTAGGTGGTACCCATTGGAGAAAACAGAAATTGGGCCCCTCCTAAGACAGGAAGTTCCTAAATTGTTGAGTACCTTTTTTGTTTCCTAGGCCTCAGTTTCCCTGTCTATCATCACAGAGAATCAGGGCAAAAGGTGTCCCTTCTGTGGAGCCCAGAACCTGATGTAGGTCCAAGTCCTGTTTTATGCACATGCCTTGACCCTGGCAGCCTTGGCGGTGGTGCAGCATGGGAAGTACAGGGGATGAGGGCTAGTCATGGGCCAGGGGGTCTTTCTGAGGGATCTTGGCTGTCCACCTTCTAGGAAAATATAATCAACACTAATAAAGGAGGAAGGAGAGCAGCTGGGGTCTCACTTTGAGGGAGGCTGGGGACGTGACAGTCAGACACCACCCTGAAGAGGCCACTTGCTGGCTTCACCCTCTGCATCTTAAAGTTATTGGGAAGGTTTGATACACAGAGGAGATCCATTCTAATGGAGGGTTAAATAGGGGACTAGAATCAACAATAAATTCCTAGACGAGGAACTGTTTATATCCAACTCTGAGAACAGGTTAGGGCTACATGGGATTGGAAGAGAGGGTGGGGTCCCTTAAAAGAAAAGCCCCAGAAACTCACTGCTGCTCTATCCCTTCCCTATAAGTTCTCTTTGTTATCTTCCACCCAGGACCTGTCAGAATCCCACCCTTCCTTCTGTCTCCCATCGAAGTCCTCCAGGAAATGCAGCTGTTTCAGTGACAGGGGGTGATTGCCATCTTCCAACTGAGGAGGAATTCGGGGTTTTGGTCCAGTCCATGAAGTGTGACACAGTCAGAATAAAAGGTGAGGGCCTAACAGATTAGCAGATGGTAGGAGAAGACTCTATCTTGCAGCCAGCTTCAGAGAGCCTGTGGCCATGGCTCCCAGGTCAACATTAGGCCCTGTTGCCTGGGAACCCCTGGGCAGGCAGTGGGAAGGTTGAGGTGTGGCTCCTGGTAGCCTCACAACTGCCACTATTTCCTGAAGCTCCTACTTGTTCTGTCAGCTAAGCCCCCATTCCAGTAGGCCAGCAACACCCTCAAGACCAAGAACAGGCCATGGTGAATCTCAGGGCCACTAAGTACCTGGGCTGGCAGGGGCAGAGTGCCTCAGGGCTCAGTGTTGTTTGGGCTGAGCATGGGCTTTGGGAGTCAGACAGCTGCACTGGGCTCCCAGCTGCACCATGGCCAGCCCTGTGTATGGGGCACTGCTCTGTAACTTGAGACACCATAGTCATAAATATAACACACCCTTCTAACTGCTTTTTCTTTTTTGTCTATTTTTCTCTATAATCCCCATGTACTACTGATCTGTTTATTTAAATTAATAAACATGTTATACAGTGTATATTGTTCTTCCTCATGATTTCTTTACTATATTGTGTGATTCCACTCACATGAGGTTCTTATGGATGTTCCATTCACAGAAACACAAAGTAGAAGAGTAGTTAGTTCCCAGGGGCCAAAAGAAGGTAAATGGGGGCTGTTTCTATCTTTTATTTTTATTTTTGCAAAATGAACAAAATTCCCTATGAATGTGGATGATGGTTGCAGAACAATCTGAGCATGATTAATTCCTCTGACTTGCACATTAGAAATTGTTAAAATAGTTTATTTTATGTATATTTTACCACAATGTACAAAAGGAATTTTTAAATGAACAGACTGTAGATACATGCAACAGCATAAATGAATATCACAAATATAATCTTGTATTTAAAAATTGATGTAAAAGTATCCAAACTATATAATTTCATTTATACTAAATCCAAAAATCAAAACTGACATTCTTGCTTTCACTAATGGGAATTAGCTAGTTAAACTAACACTCTCACAGAGAAAAATGATGAATCCTAGATAAAATAGTATATATCATTATAAACACTTCTATATATAATACATACATGAGATATATGTGTATAAGAAGTGAATGAGGATGTCCCCTGTGCCCTCCTTAGGAGAGACAAGAATTGAAGTTATAATCCAGGCCAATTAGCACTCTCTTTAAAAATCAACACTCTTCAAAGGGACACAACAGAATCCAGAGTCTCTATAACTCTTGTATACAGTCTCTTGTACACAATTTTCAAATTCGTGAGATGGGTGAAGACACATGAAAATGCAATACATAAACAAGATAAAAGGCAGGCAGTAGACATCTCCAAGATATCCAAGATGTAATCAGCAGACAAGAATTTGAAGGCAGCTATTACAAGTATGCTAATGGAGGCAAAGGAAAAAATATACTTATAAAGGAACAGATGTGGAACCTCAGCAGAGAAATAAAAAATAGCCAAATAGAAAAATAAGACACAAAAAGAATAATTTTGAGCTTATCTATAGATCAGAAACAAAACACACAACGATAGAAATTATTCAATCTGAAGATACAAGTAAAAAAAAAAGTTTAAGGAAAATGAACCCAGCCTTACAGACCTCTCACGGGGCACTCTGTGAGTTGTAGTCTCTTCTCCGGTTCCAAACGGTGGCTGTTGTGGCTGCAGGATAACAATCCCAGCTTGAGATAGGGCAGAGGCTGTGTGCAGCCCTACAGGAAGGGGCAGGGCGGTGTAGGCCTCTTCACTTACCAAGATTTGCTGGCCATTGATTCCGTGCCAAACCCTTCCCAAGGGGATTGAGTCAGGAGAGGATCTTGAGAGTCACTCAGGGTCTTCCCAGAGCATCTGTGCCTCCTCCAGCCCACGGAGCTGCCTGATTTCCTAAGTGGCTGTGGGAACTGGTCTGAAGTACCAGACGCTGTCTACTGTGCTGCTGCCCTCCGTTCTATCTAACCAGAGTGCAAGTTCAGCTGCCTTTGAAAGACATCCACTGCCTGACCTGGGGATGCACGGGTTCAGAGCTTTGCAGGGAGTGAACATGGGCTGTGGCTTCATGAAAATATCACCCTCCCCAACGCGTTTTTGCAGATCTGGACTTGGAGGCACGAAGGACGGTAATCATTGGGTTACCAAGGTGTTACTAGGAGCAGAGGAGAAAACCGCAATTCCTAGCCATGTGTCTGGTGTGACATTTCGCCAACCCATTTAAGTGCGCAGACCCCCAAATATCTACCTAAAGATTATGATAGTTTAGGCATTTTACATTTAAAATTATTGACTTCATGTCCACTGAAGCCTGACTGGCCAGTGTCTCAAAGACACAGATGATGATCTGATCCCTCAGGAACGGATGGTTCTCCAGCTTTGTTGGAGTGACTTTCAAGGTATGGAGCACTTATATAAATTTGCCTAAGAGTAGGATTTGTGCTAAGTACCTGTTCACAATAACATCAAGGTTGTTTTGATTTAAGGGTAGGGCTTACATAAGCAGTAGATTTCAATATATAACATAGATTCTTGAAACCCCCACAAAAAACATTAAAGGAAGTACCTATGTCATAATTTTAATTTTTTATTTAGTAATTTAAAATCTTAACGTCTTGTTTTGTTAGCTAATCTTAAGTTTCTCACTAAAAATTAGCATGATTAAGCATGAAAATAATAGCTTTAAGACAGTTTTTACCCCAGAACCAGTGATTGGATAATAGGGTTCCAGGCCCTCCCCTTCATGTCCTGCGTGACAGAATGTGAACCAACTCATAGCCAAGCGAGGAGAGAGTGAAACGTTCCTAGGTGCAGCCCCTTTCAGGCAGGACTTACTCCTTATGCTGAAACCTGGCCCTCACTGTGAGACATTTGCATTTAACCTTGTATATAAGTTTATTTTTATTCATAAATTATATATATGCACATATATGTATATATGCAGCTGGACGTGGTGAATCTCACCTGTAATCCCAACACTTTGGTAGGCTGAGGGGCGAGGAGCTCTTGAAACCAGGAGTTCGAGACCAGCCTTGGCAACATAGTGTGAGCACCCTCCGCCCCCCAACCTTTTCTACAAAAGAAAAAAAAAGAAAAAATAGCCAGGCATGGTGGGGCTTGTCTGTGGTCCCAGCTACTTGGGAGACTTAGGTGGGAGGGTCATTTAAGCCTGAGAGGTAGAGGCTGCAGTGAGCTGAGATCAGGCCACTGCATGCACTCCAGTCTGAGTGACAGAGCGAGATCCTCTCTCTCTATCTCTCCCTCACTCTGTGTGTGTGTGTTGGGGAGAGGGGTGTGTGTTTGTGGGGGTGTGTGTGTGTATGTGTGTTTATTATTCAAAATGAAAACAACATAATGACAATTATTTTTATTTTTATTTTTTTGAGACAGAGTCTCACTTTGTCAACCAGGCTCCAGTGCAGTGGTGCGATCTCGGATCACTGCAACCTCCGACCCCCAGATTCAAGCAATTCATCTGCCTCAGCCTCCTGAGCAGCTGGGATTACAGGTGCCCACTACCTTGCCTGGCTAATTTTTGTATTTTTAGAAGAGACAGGGTTTTGCCATGTTCTCCAGGCTGGTTTTGAACTCCTGAGCTCAAGTAATCCGCCCACCTTGGCCTCCCAATGTGCTGGGATTACAGGCATGAGCCGCCATGCTCGACCAATGACAATTATTTAAAAATTTTAGATTTTACAATCTTTCGGGCCTTTTGGCTTTTGAGGCAGCCTGAGCTGTGAAAATAGGCAATCCTCTATTGCAGCAATGTGCAATAGAAGTAAAATGTGAGCCACGTGTGTCAAATAAAATTTTGTAGTAGCAACATAAAAAAAGAAAAATGAGTGAAATTGATTTTAATACCTTAATATATCGGAAGTATTTTAACATATGATCAGAATTAAATTATTTTATATATATATTTTTTGGGAAGCACGCAATTCAGCTCACAGCAGCCTCTGTCAGGACATAATGTTTACATTGAGATCCCAGTAACCTAGCAACAGAGGGAATGACATACAAAGATTCTGGGGAAGAAGATTCCACACAGATGATTCTATTGAGCAATGGTCCTGAAATGGGAGTGAACAGGGTGAGTTTTAGGAACCAGAGACCAGTGATGGCAAGGAAGAGGTATGAAAAGCAAGGAGAGGAGGTGAAATCACAGAGATCCAGTGAGATATATAAACTTGATTGTGATTTAAGCAGTTTCTACCTTTTGGATTTTGAGAACAATACTGTTATTAACATGAGTGTGCCAATGTTTCTTTCAGGTCCTGCTTTGAACATTTAGATAGATATCCAGAAATGAGATTGCCAGATCGTATTAGAATTCCATTTTTAGTATTCTGAGGAATATCTGTACTATTTTTCATAATGGCTGCATTATTATTTTTTCCACCACCAGTGTACAGTGTTCCAATTTCTCTACATCCTTGAGAACATTTGTTATTATTTCTTGTTTGATAGTGGCCATCCTAATGAGTGTGAGGTAATATCTCATTGGGATTTTGCTTTTTATTTCTCTCAAGATTTGTAGTTTTGAGCATCTTTCAAATTCCTCTTGGCCATTTATATATCTGGTTTTTAAAAACGTACATTGATCATTTTGCCCATTTTTAAATAGGGTTATTTATTTTTTGTTGTTGAGTTTTAGAGGTTGTTTAAACATTCTGGATATTAACGTCTATCAAATATGTTATCTGCAATTTTTTCTCATTTCTTAAATGGCATTTTTACTCCACTTAATGTTTTCTTTGATGTCCAGAAAGCTTATTACACTTGATGTAGTCCCATTTTTCTGTTTTTATTCTTGTTACTTCTGCTTTTAATGTCATGTTCAAAAAATTACCAGGACAAATGTCACAATTG
Source organism: Pan paniscus (assembly GCF_029289425.2). NCBI lineage: Eukaryota > Metazoa > Chordata > Mammalia > Primates > Hominidae > Pan > Pan paniscus. The sequence goes on along the minus strand of NC_073267.2, from coordinate 55,362,957 downwards.
TTTACCCTATAATTTATTTTAAAAGTTTTAGAGCTGTCTTACTTACATTTAAGTATTTAATTCATTTAAGATATTTTTGTATACGGTGCAAGTGAAAAGTTAAATTTCATTTTTTTTTATTTTGATATTCGGTTTTGTAACACTATTTGCTAAAGCGTCTGTTCTTCCCCTTTGTTCGGTCATGGCAACTTGATTGAAGATCATTTGCTTATATTCATGAAGATTTATTTCTGGGCTCTCCATTCTGTTTCATTATCTATTTGTCTTTCTGTTTGAATTTCTACAGCTTTGTAATATATTTTGCAATAAAGTTGCAATCCAACTTTGTTCTTCCCTACAGCTATTTTGGCTACTCATTGTCCCTTGAAATCCCATATGCATTTTAGGACTTAAAATAATATTTCTCCAAAAAAGAAAACTCAGCTTTTGTGCCAGACATGCCTTGAGATTCCATATAAATTTTAGGACTTAAAATAATATTTCTCCAAAAAAGTAACATTGGGATTTTGATATAAAATACTTTTCTTTGAATTTGTGCTTCACTCCAAGTAATATTGACATCTTAACAATAATAAAATTTCTGATCCTTGAACAAGAGGTCAAGAGTGTGCTGTCTTAAGTTTCATATATATTTTGATTTGCCAGTTTCCTTCTGCTTGTGATTTGTAGATGAGGGCTTATTATGTTGCCCAGGCTGGTCTCCAACTTTTGGCCTCAAGCTATTCTCCGTCATCAGCCTCCTGATGTATTTGGATTACATAGATAAGCCACTGCACCTGGCCTCTTTATTGTTTTTCTTACATTTTTATGATTTGAAGGTAATTTTTGAAAAGATTTAAAAATATGTATCTCCTTAGAAGGTTTTCATTTTTAATGTAGTCAAAAACACATAAAATTGACCATCTTAAATATTTTAAGTACATAATTAAATAATATTAAATATATTTGCACTGTCATGCAACATATCTCTAGAATGTTTTTGCTGCAAAACTAAAACTCAATATCTATGAAACAACAACTACCCCTTTATCTCCTCCCCTGAGGCTCTGACTACTTTCTGTTTCTAGGAGTTTAACTACTTTAGATATCTTATTTAACTGGAATCACACAGTGTCCTTTTGTGGCTGGTTTATTTTATTTACATAATGTCCTCAAGATTTATGTTTAGTGTAAAAATAATCAGATCTCCTGCTTTTAAAAAACTGAATAATATTCCATTGTTTGTATATTTCAAATTGTCTTTACCTACTCAATCACTGAGGGACGTTTGGGCTGCTTCCACCTATTAGCTTTTGTGAGCAATGCTGCAATGCATATGGATATACAAATAATTCTTCATTTGGCCATATATATGAGAGTTTATTTCTGTGCTCTGTTCTTTTCCGTTGGTCTGTCTGTCTGCCTTTATGCCAGTACCAAATGGTTTGGTTACTGTAGCTTTGTAATACATTATAAAGTCAAGGAGTGTGATGCCTCCAATAGCATTTCTTTCTTTGAAGTTTGTTTGGTTCTCGATACTCACTTTAGATTCCATATAAGTTTTTGGATTTTTGTTTGTATTTCTTCAAAATAATATGACAGTTAAAATAAGATGGAGATGGCATTAAATCTGTAGATCACTGTGTAATGTGGACATCTTCACAGTATTGTCTTCCAACCCTTGAATAAGAGCATGCTCAAAAGTATGTTGTTTAATTTCCACATGTTTGTAGATTTTGCAGTATTTTTCTGCTATTGATTTCTAATTTTATTCCCTTTTAATAAAAAATAATAGTTTGTAATATTTTAATCTTATTTTTTGTATGTTGTATGTTGACACCCTAAACCCCAGTACGTAAGAGTGTGGCTACATTTGAAGAAAGTGTCATCACACAGGTAATTATGTTAAAATGAGGTCCTTGGGGGCACAGGTGGGGTGGTGGAGAGAAGGTCACATTATACAAAATTTCAGTTAGGAAGAATAAGTGCAAGAGATCTATTGTACTTGGTGACTACAGTTAATGTATTGTGTTCTTGACTAATACAGTAGATTTCGAGTGTTCTCACAACAAAAACATGATGGGTATGTGAGGTAATGCATATGCAAACTAGCTTGGGTTAACCATTCCACAATATGTGTGTATTTCAAAACAGTACCATAAATGCAGACAATTTTGTATCAGTTACAATCAAAAAAGTTTTAAAATGAGGACCTTAGGGTGGGTCCTAATCCAATCTAAGTGATGTCTCCATGAAAGAGGAAATAAGGATACAAATGTGCACACGGAGAGAAATGGCCACATGAGGACACAAGGAGAATGTGGCCACTTACAAGCCTAGGAGAGAGGCCTCCGAGAAAACACACCCTACCCACACCTTGATGTTGGACTTCATCCTGTAGACGAAGTCCTCCACCCTCCTTCATCAGGTGGAAGCCTTTGATTCTGAATATTCTCCAAATGCTGGAAGGTGAAGAGACAGCACAGACCTCAGGGTGAAAAGTTTAAAGAGAATAACATCTTTCCATTGCTGTGTCCTATCCCCTACACACACCTATTCCAGTCTTTATTGGTCTTTTCTGTTTTCATGTCCTGGGTATAGTGTTAGTTGTAAATCTGTGTTTACATACAGGATAACATAAAACAAAGGTAAACAATAAAATAAAAACAGACAGCAAAACTCAACTAATAGTGTTTGGGCATGGTGACAGTGAAGACAGGAGAGTCACATAAAAATGGAGGTGGAACTTTTTGAGCTAAATCAATGTCCTGTTGTGTTTCTGTGTTTCTACATCAGACTCTATAGTGGCAATTGTCAGGTTAGGTGTTTTTATCCTTGCCTGCTCAGTAAGTGCCAGAGGAGATTTTTCTAAACTGGGTGAGGAACAGGTAGAGAAGTGTAAATGAGACAAACTTCCCTGCCATTTGCCAAAGTGGCAGCACATAATGTATCATGAGTGCCTCTACCCTCTGATATCCAAAATATCAACTCTATAGATGATGTTCTGTTGGCTCCTAATTTAGAAGCATCTGCCTTCATACTCTTTCCTAGAATGGTAACATCTCTCTGTCAGTAGCTGATAAAATTACTAAAATCCCATAGTTCTGTTTTCCAGTTAAGGTTCACTGCAACTATGTGGGCAGATTTACATAGCTCAATTCTTCCAGCAGCCAAGGAATACTTGACATTGTTTTCTTTTGAAGCTTCTGAGAGAGGGAGTCAGCCTCCACCTAGAGATGGCCCTTAGAGTTTTTGACACAGAATCTCCCTGACACTACTACTTACACTGATTTGAAAGTCAGTGTTGAGGTTGGCTTGCTACAATGCTCTTGTCAAACTGAATCCTGCCACATCAAGGGCTTGGGGCTTCCCAGTTTAATTTTCCAATTTTGAAGTGAGAGAATTTGAGTTCTACAAGACATCAGAAGACCGCTTAGAATATAACACATTCTAAAAGTAAATTGGAATGCCACAGGAACATCTTAGCTGTAAAAGAAAAATTAGGTTCTTTGGTAAAAATTTTATGCCCCTTGATATGGTTTTGCTGTGTCCCCACCCAAATGTCATCTCAAGTTTTAGCTCCCATAATTCCCAAGTGTTGTGGGAGGGACCCAGTAGGAGATAATTGAATCATGGGAGTGGGTTTCCCCATACTGTTTTTGTGGTAGTGAATGAGTCTCATGAGATCTGATGGTTTCATAAGGAGAAACCCCTTTGCTTTACTCTCATTCTCTCTTTTCTTGTTTGCCACCAAGTGAGACATGGCTTTTACCTTCTGCTATGATTGTGAGGCCCCCTCAGCCATGTGGAACTGTAAGTCCATTAAACCTCTTTCTTTTGTAAATTTCTCAATCTTGAGTATGTCTTTATCAGCAGTGTGAAAATGAATGAATACACCTCCCTTCACTGTTTGAAGAAAAACTGCTGGCTCTATGAGGTCTTCAGTTCACTGAATATTTTTTAAATGCCTAGCCCTAACTCACTGACAAGTCAAGGAAGCTGCCACCTTATGGTGTTCACTAGGCTACTGTGGATAGCCCTCATTGCCAGGCACACAGAACCTGAAGCAGGGGTGGCTGCTCCACTTAATGGTGAGAGCTCAGGGTTTTGGGTCATTGCACATGTTCTAACTGTTTGGTCTTCCCCATTGAAATTAAAGGCTATTAGATTAAGGACATCCTTTTTCAGATTCAAATCATGCAGAATTTCAGCTGCTGATCTGTAAGGTCATTCATTTAGGAGTCCATGGTAAAGGTTGGTCCTCCGAAAATGCTAACCACAGTTAAGCCAAAAACCAAGCCTGAACCCATGTGTAATGCAGCGGTCATCACTGCATGCCAGATTTGTTCTCCTTGGTGAAAGTTGACCTATTTGTCTCATGGTTTAGAAGGCCCCAGACCATTCCTGGCATAATAACTGCATTGGCCTTTGGCCCACTTCCTGAAGTGTTGGTCATGTCTCACCACTATTAACACTTTTAGGATAATAATCAGCTGACTCCAGCCAAAACATGTGTCCTTTGAAGCTCATTCATGTAATATTTTAGGCTTTTGAGACCAATCGCATTTAAATCACATTGTAACTTTTATCACTAAATCTGTTAACATGGCCAAACTGTTTGATTTTACTTCCTTTTTTCCTTTAGGTTCACACATGTTGGCTACATAATTTGTTGATTGAATGTGACTGTCCCCCCAGCACCCAAAAATCTCTTCTTGACTGACTCCAAGATGAAGAGAACATCATTGAGTTCTATAGGCATCCATTTTCAAAATTTGAGATTTCTCACTGACCTTTCCTGGACAGGATGTGTCTTTCTTTTCCTAAGCTGCAACCCCAGGCAAATCTTGTTTGAACATTCTCTGAATGGCAGTCCAACCCAAAGTGGGGTTGTGGTTTTCAACTTAGTTATGGTGAACATTTACATAGTTCTTGCATCCATATCATCTGGCTCTACTAGAAAAAAAAATTACTAGAAGACAGTATGGGTGACTAGAATAGAAAAAATGACTACTTAAAATTATAGGTACTGGAATAGCACACATAAATTCTGTGGCTATAGAGGAAAGACAAAAACCCAAAACCTAAAAGTGAACAAATTAGACCCAGGAACTATAGAAAAGGAGGGAAGTTAATATCTTTCTGTCTTTCTGAATTATCCCTAGTGTGGCCCAGAGAAGAGTTGGGGAGTCCTGTTGGGCCAGAATGAGTAGTAGTATTAGTTAGACCAAATGGTAGAACAGGATGGGTGGGTTCAGTTTCTCTAAGGAATTTCATCCTTTTGTGATGTAGGCATGGAATCCCAGTGAGCATCCTGCACTCTCAGTGTCCAACTGTCTGAAGCCACAGTTGTTTCTGAAGACTGAGAACAATTGCTTTTTGCTGAGGAGACAGCACTCCACAGCTGAGGTAAGGTGGATTCTATAGAGCATTAATTCCATTTTCTCCTTCTGTGAGCTGGGTTTCTTTCTTCAGTTTTTTATCTAGAGATGAAATTACATTGTCAATATTTATGTAAAATAGAGATATAAGTCTGGCAAGTAGACGCTTAGATGCAACCCTCAGCAGAAATTCTGGTCTGTTTTTCTTCTCACTTTTATTCAATTTTTGTCACAGAAAGATGCCCTGACATGTGGTCTCTCAAGAGTGATTAGAACATTGTACTTCTAGAGGAGTTAGTTGATGGAACATGGCAGAGCTTAGAATGAGGATGGAAGCTTCCGTCCAAATCTCCCAGGCTATCTATGTGTGGGAAGTGGAGTCAGGAAAGACCCTAGAGTTTTGGAAGTGATCATTAAGAGAAAACAAAATCCCTGTAAATTAGAGTACAAGGGAACATATTCATTAGCCACCTTTAGAGTCAGATGCTCAGGGCTGAGCCGGTGTGGGGAGTGTTCAGACCTGTGCATGCCTGGGAAAGCCTCTGATCATGTATGAATGGTGAGGCTTCTGGGTGCATGAGATTGAGTGCCCTTCCTCGGCAGAGCACCACTGAGTGAACAATTGATTTAGGATCAAGCATATGGAGATCAACTTTATTTTGAATATCTCAAAGACAGAAACTGAAAAGATTTTTTTGCACTTTGAAATTGAGTAAGGGTGTCAGAAACTTCAGTAAAAAAGTCACAGGAGGAAACCCTGAAGTCTTATTCATCCCCAGAAACCACCAAAATCCTGATCCAAACTGTAAGAATTCACCTCGTAAAAATTTGATTTTTGAATAGGAACAGCTCCGGTCTACAGCTCCCAGTGTGAGCGATGCAGAAGACGGTTGATTTCTGCATTTCCATCTGAGGTACCAGGTTCATCTCACTAGGGAGTGCCAGACAGTGGGCGCAGGTCAGTGGGTGTGCGCACCCTGCGCGAGCGAAGTAGGGTGAGGCATTGCCTCACTCAGGAAGTGCAAGGGGTCAGGGAGTTCCCTTTCCTAGTCAAAGAAAGGCATGACAGATGGCACCTGGAAAATCGGATCACTCCCACCCGAATACTGCGCTTTTCCGACGGGCTTAAAAAATGGCGCACCAGGAGATAATATCCCGCACATGGCTTGGAGGGTCCTAAGCCCACAGAGTCTCACTGATTGCCAGCACAGGAGTCTCAGATCAAACTGCAAGGTGGCAGCGAGGCTGGTGGAGGGGCGCCCGCCATTGCCCAGGCTTGCTTAGGTAAACAAAGCAGCCAGGAAGCTCGAACTGGGTGGAGCCCACCATAGCTCCAGGAGGCCTGCCTCTGTAGGCTCCATCTCTGGGGGCAGGGCACAGACAAACAAAAAGACAGCAGTAACCTCTGCAGACTTAAATGTCCCTGTCTGACAGCTTTGAAGAGAGCAGTGGTTCTCCCAGCACGCAGCTGGAGATCTGAGAACGGGCAGACTGCCTCCTCAAGTGGGTCCCTGACCCCTGACCCCCGAGCAGCCTAACTGGGAGGCACCCCCCAGCAGGGGCAGCCTAACACTTCACACGGCTGGGTACTCCAACAGACCTGAAGCTGAGGGTCCTGTCTATTAGAAGGAAAACTAACAAACAGAAAGGACATCCACAACAAAAACCCATCTGTACATCACCATCATCAAAGACCAAAAGTAGATAAAACCACAAAGATGGGGAAAAAACAGAGCAGAAAAACTGGAAACTCTAAACAGCAGAGTGCCTCTCCTCCTCCAAAGGAACGCAGTTCCTCACCAGCAACAGAACAAAGCTGGACAGAGAATGACTTTGACGAGCTGAGAGAAGAAGGCTTCAGATGATCAAATTACTCCGAGCTACGGGAGGATATTCAAACCAAAGGCAAAGAAGTTGAAAACTTTGAAAAAAATTTCGAAGAATGTATAACTAGAATAACCAATACAGAGAAGTGCTTAAAGGAGCTGATGGAGCTGAAAACCAAGGCTCGAGAACTACGTGAAGAATGCAGAAGCCTCAGGAGCCGATGCGATCAACTGGAAGAAAGGCTATCAGCGATGGAAGATGAAATGAATGAAATGAAGCGAGAAGGGAAGTTTAGAGAAAAAAGAATAAAAAGAAATGAGCAAAGCCTCCAAGAAATATAGGACTATGTGAAAAGAGCAAATCTACGTCTGATTGATGTACCTGAAAGTGACGGGGAGAATGGAACCATGCTGGAAAACACTCTGCAGGATATTATCCAGAACTTCCCCAATCTAGCAAGGCAGGCCAACATTCAGATTCAGGAAATACAGAGGATGCCACAAAGATACTCCTTGAGAAGAGCAACTCCAAGAAACATAATTGTCAGATTGACCAAAGTTGAAATGAAGGAAAAAATGTTAAGGGCAGCCAGAGAGAAAGGCCGGGTTACACTCAAAGGGAAGCCCATCAGACTAACAGCAGATCTCTCGGCAGAAACTCTACAAGCCAGAAGAGAGTGGGGGCCAATATTCAACATTATTAAAGAAAAGAATTTTCAGCCCAGAATTTCATATCCAGCCAAACTAAGCTTCATAAGTGAAGGAGAAATAAAATACTTTACAGACAAGCAAATTCTGAGAGATTTTGTCACCACCAGGCCTGCCCTAAAAGAGCTCCTGAAGGAAGCGCTAAACATGGAAAGGAACAACCATTACCAGCCACTGCAAAATCATGCCAAAATGTAAAGACCATCGAGACTAGGAAGAAACTGCATCAACTAATGAGCAAAATAATCAGCTAACATCAAAATGACAGGATCAAATTCACACATAACAATATTAACTTTAAATGTAAATGGACTAAATGCTCCAATTAAAAGACACAGACTGGCAAATTGGATAAAGAGTCAAGACCCATCAGTGTGCTGTATTCAGGAAACCCATCTCACGTGCAGAGACACACATAGGCTCAAAATAAAAGGATGGAGGAAGATCTACCAACCAAATGGAAAACAAAAAAAGGCAGGGGTTGCAATCCCAGTCTCTGATAAAACAGACTTTAAACCAACAAAGATCAAAAGAGACAAAGAAGGCCATTACATAATGGTAAAGGGATCAATTCAACAAGAAGAGCTAACTATCCTAAATATATATGCACCCAATACAGGAGCACCCAGATTCATAAAGCAAATTCTTAGTGACCTACAAAGAGACTTAAACTCCCACACAATAATAATGGGAGACTTTAACACCCCACTGTCAACATTAGACAGATCAACGAGACAGAAAGTTAACAAGGATACCCAGAAATTGAACTCAGCTCTGCACCAAGCAGACCTAATAGACATCTACAGAACTCTCCACCCCAAATCAACAGAATATACATTTTTTTCAGCACCACACCACACCTACTCCAAAATTGACCACAGAGTTGGAAGTAAAGCACTCCTCAGCAAATGTAAAAGAACAGAAATTATAACAACCTGTCTCTCAGACCACAGTGCAATCAAACTAGAACTCAGGATTAAGAATCTCTCTCAAAACCACTCAACTACATGGAAACTGAACAACCTGCTCCTGAATGACTACTGGGTACAAAACGAAATGAAGGCAGAAATAAAGATGTTCTTTGAAACCAACGAGAACAAAGACACAACATACCAGAATCTCTGGGACGCATTCAAACCTGTGTGTAGCGGGAAATTTATAGCACTAAATGCCCGCAAGAGAAAGCAGGAAAGATCCAAGATTGACACCCTAACATCACAATTAAAAGAACTAGAAAAGCAAGAGCAAACACATTCAAAAGCTAGCAGAAGGCAAGAAATAACTAAAATCAGAGCAGAACTGAAGGAAATAGAGACACAAAAAACCCTTCAAAAAATTAACGAATCCAGGAGCTGGTTTTTTGAAAGGATCAACAAAATTGATAGACCGCTAGCAAGACTATTAAAGAAGAAAAGAGAGAAGAATCAAATAGACGCAATAAAAAATGATAAAGCTGATATCACCACCGATCCCACAGAGATACAATCTACCATCAGAGAATACTACAAACACCTCTACGCAAATAAACTAGAAAATCTAGAAGAAATGGATAAATTCCTCGACATATACACTCTCCCAAGACTAAACCAGGAAGAAGTTGAATCTCTGAAGAGACCAATAACTGGAGCTGAAATTGTGGCAATAATCAATAGCTTACCAACCGAAAAGAGTCCAGGACCAGATGGATTCACAGCCGAATTCTACCAGAGGTACAAGGAGGAACTGGTACCATTCCTTCTGAAACTATTTCAATCAATAGAAAAAGAGGGAATCCTTCCTAACTCATTTTATGAGGCCAGCATCATCCTGATACCAAAGCCTGGCAGAGACACAACAAAAAAAGAGAATTTTAGACCAATATCCTTGATGAACATTGATGCACAAATCCTCAATAAAATACTGGCAAACCGAATCCAGCAGCACATCAGAAAGCTTATCCACCATTAGCAAGTGGGCTTCACCCATGGGATGCAAGGCTGGTTCAATATATGCAAATCAATAAATGTAATCCAGCATATAAACAGAACCAAAGACAAAAACCACATCATTATCTCAATAGATGCAGAAAAGGCCTTTGACAAAATTCAACAACCCTTCATTCTAAAAACTCTCAATAAATTAGGTATTGATGGGACGTATCTCAAAATAATAAGAGCTATCTATGACAAACCCACAGCTAACATCATACTGAATGGGCAAAAACTGGAAGCATTCCCTTTGAAAACGGGCACAAGACAGGGATGCCCTCTCTCACCACTCCTATTCAACCTAGTGTTGGAAGTTCTGGCCAGGGCAATTAGGCAGGAGAAGGAAATAAAGGGTATTCAATTAGGAAAAGAGGAAGTCAAATTGTCCCTGTTTGCAGATGACATGATTGCATATCTAGAAAACCCCATTGTCTCAGCCCAAAATCTCCTTAAGCTGATAAGCAACTTCAGCAAAGTCTCAGGATACAAAATCGATGTACAAAAATCACAAGCATTCTTATACACCAATAACAGACAAACAGAGAGCCAAATCATGAGTGAACTCCCATTCACAATTGCTTCAAAGAGAATCAAATACCTAGGAATCCAACTTACAAGGGATGGGAAGGACCTCTTCAAGGAGAACTACAAACCACTGCTCAAGGAAATAAAAGAGGATACAAACAAATGGAAGAACTTTCCATGCTCATGGGTAGGAAGAATCAATATCTTGAAAATGGCCATACTACCCAAGGTAATTTACAGATTCAATGCCATCCCCATCAAGCTACCAATGACTTTCTTCACAGAATTGGAAAAAACTACTTTAAAGTTCATATGGAACCAAAAAAGAGCCCGCATCGCCAAGTCAATCCTAAGCCAAAAGAACAAAGCTGGAGGCATCACGCTACCTGACTTCAAACTATACTACAAGGCTACAGTAACCAAAACAGCATGGTACTGGTACCAAAACAGAGATATAGATCAATGAAACAGAACAGAGCCCTCAGAAATAACGCCACATATCTACAACTATCTGATCTTTGACAAACCTGAGAAAAACAAGCAATGGGGAAAGGATTCCCTCTTTAATAAATGGTGCTCGGAAAACTGGCTAGCCATATGTAGAAAGCTGAAACTGGATCCCTTCCTTACACGTTATACAAAAATTAATTCAAGATGAATTAAAGACTTAAACGTTAGACCTAAAACCATAAAAACCCTAGAAGAAAACCTAGGCATTACCATTCAGGACATAGACATGGACAAGGACTTCATGTCTAAAAGACCAAAAGCAATGGCAACAAAAGCCAAAATTGACACATGGGATCTAATTAAACTAAAGAGCTTCTGCACAGCAAAAGAAACTACCATCAGAGTGAACAGGCAACCTACAAAATGGGAGAAAATTTTCGCAACCTACTCATCTGACAAAGGGCTAATATCCAGAATCTACAATGAACTCAAACAAATTTACAAGAAAAAAACAAACAACCCCATCAAAAAGTGGGCGAAGGATATAAACAGACATTTCTCAAAAGAAGACATTTATGCAGCCAAAAAAGACATGAAAAAATGCTCACCATCACTGGCCATCAGAGGAATGCAAATCAAAACCACAATGAGATACCATATGACACCAGTTAGAATGGCAATCATTAAAAAGTCAGGAAACAACAGGTGCTAGAGAGGTTGTGGAGAAATAGGAACACTTTTACACTGTTGGTGGGACTGTAAACTAGTTCAACCACTGTGGAAGTCAGTGTGGCGATTCCTCAGGGATCTAGAATGAGAAATACCATTTGACCCAGCCATCCCATTACTGGGTATATACCCAAAGGACTATAAATCATGCTGCTATAAAGACACATGCACACGTATGTTTATTGCGGTATTATTCACAATAGCAAAGACTTGGAACCAACCCAAATGTCCAACAATGATAGACTGGATTAAGAAAAGGTGGCATATATACACCTTGGAATACTATGCAGCCATAAGAAATGATGAGTTCATGTCATTTGTAGGGACATGGATGAAATTGGAAATCATCATTCTCAGTAAACTATCGTAAGAACAAAAAACCAAACACCGCATATTCTCACTCATAGGTGGGAACTGAACAATGAGAACACATGGACACAGGAAGGGGAACATCACACTCTGGGGACTGTTGTGGGTTGGGGGGAGGGGGGAGGGATAGCATTGGGAGATATACCTAATGCTAGATGAAAAGTTAGTGGGTACAGCACACCAGCATGGCACATGTATTTATATGTAACTAACCTGCACATTGTGCACATGTACCCTAAAACTTAAAGTATAATAATAATAAATAAATAAATTTAAGAAAAAGAAAATTGTTGTTTAAAATAAGTAAAAAAAAATTGATTTTTTTCACCATATAAATTTATCTTTCATTTGACCTTTATTTAATTACAAGTTTTAGTTAATACATTTTATTTTACCTTTATGATAGAAATATCAGATTCTTAAACTCAAAGCATTAATGATGCCTACCCAAGTGTAGTTTTTATTGCCAATTAACTTTCTACTATGATGCAAATTTGTGTGTCCTTCTAAAAACTCATTTGTAAAAATTTAATCCCTGATGTGATAGTTTTAAAACATGTAGCCTTTTTGGCAGTGACTAACTCAGGAGGGCTTCATCCTCATGAATGTAATTAATACCCTGTAATAGAGGTTGAAGGGAGCACCCTTGTCCCTTCTGCCATTGAAGACACAGCAACAAGGCATCATTTATGAGAAATGGGACCCTCCCCAGACACTAAATTTGCTGGTGCTTTGATCTTGAACTTTCCAGCTTCCGGAACTGTGACCAATGCATTTCTGTTATTTATACTTGACCCAGTCTAATGTATTTTGTTTTAGCAATCTGAACAAATGAAGACACTTTCTGATGCACTGTGGTTTATTTTTGAATTTATAGTTCCACTGAGCTATCTATATACTCAAAAATCAACATGTCTCACAGGGTGGGACAGCCACTCTAATTATTTTTTCAGAGTTTTCTTAGCTGTTCTTATTTGTGTTTTCATCTATAGGAGTTCTCCAATACAATGCCTGCTTCCACTACCAAATGGTATCTATATTGGGACAAAATTAAATTTATTAATTACTGCTAAAAAAATTGATGATTGAGTAATAATGAGTTTTTCTGCTTTAGAACATGATGTGATTTTCTATTTGTTTATGCTGACTTTCCTATATTTCGAAGACTTTTTATGTTCTTTGTCATACATTTTACAAATTCTTGTTAGATCTATGTATAGCTAGTTCATTTTATTTTGTCCTGTTAAAAAGTAAACTGTAGCACAATACAAATTATACAAGTTTTCTTGGCAGGGAATGATGGTGCATATCTGTGGTTCCAGCACTTTGAGAGGCCAAAGTGAGAGGACTACTTGACAAGCCAAAGTGAGAGGGGTTGAGGCCAGCCTGGGAAACATAGTAAGACCCTGGCTCTACAAAACAGAAGAAGAAATTAGCTGGGTACAGTGGTGCATGCCTGTATTTCCAGCTACTCATGAGGCTAAGGCAGGAGGATGGCTTAAGCTCAGGATGTAAGGCTGCAGAGAGCTTTGATTCTATCTATGCACTCTAGCATGGGCGACAGAGCAAGAACCTGTTTCAAAAAACATTTTTTTCTTGAGTAACAAGCAACTAATGAATTGTGGAACACCGGACCAAAAGAGGTTTACCATTTTAGTGGCAAAGTGTCAGAGGTATTGAAGAAATGCGGGAGCAAAATATTAAAATTATTTGATTCATTGCAGGTATAAAATTGTCTTATTTGGTTTACCTTATAGACGTATATTACTATAAGCTTTTTGAGTATTTCTGATAACTTAAGCTTAAATTCTGTTGTTGTTTTTCTAATACAGGCATTCACAAAAAATAGCTCGCATTATGTTTTGCTTCTTTGCAAATCAACAAGATGATGTCACTGGGGAGGTCTAACTGATTCCGTCTGCTCAGGAATGTTTCCAAGGCTTGGTCTCCTTTTTAATTTACTTTATAAATCATTTTGTAATTTTTATCTCACACACATTCTGTATCTTGTTAATTACTCTTATACGTATGTAAATATATTTTATGTATGATTTCTAAGTATATCACTCATGAACATTGACTGTGACACAGGCATACCTTATCTTATGGCACCTTATTGTGCTTCACAGATGTTGGATTTCTTACAAATTGAAGGGTTTTGGCAACCCTACATTGAATGACTCTATTAATACTATTTTTCCAACATCATGTCATCTTTGTGTGTGTGTATACCTGTGTCAGCATTTTTTAGCAATAAAGTACATTTTTTATTAAGGTATGTATATTTTTAATATAAACATGGGCTATTTCAATTTTATTCTACAGTATAGTGTAAACACAACTTTTATATGTTCTGGGAAGCAAGAAAAATTGTGTGACTCAAATTATTGCAATATTTGTTCTATTGCACTGGTCTAGAGCAAAACCCATATATCTCAAAGGTACATCTATATATTTTTATTGAATTGGCCCCATTAACTGAAACGATAAATTGCTATTCTTTGACTAAACAAGAGCTGTGGAGTGTGGAGAGGTCAGGGTGAAAATGAAGTAGCAGTGAATATAAACAGTCTTCTAACTCACACAGGTAGTAATACAAATTAATTATGGATGAAATATAAAATTATCTAAAATTGAATATTCTCAGAAACATTAATGTTTATATCATTATGTATATGGACATTAAGAACATAATAAAAATAAATTTAGATGATGAAGGCTTTCATAATCTCAATGTAAAATGCAAGAATAAAAAATATAAAATTTATCAATGTATAAAATAAATGACAATATTTATATTATATTTAATATCCTGCAATACAGTACAATCAACTGTAATGTATAAAATAGAAGAAAGTTTAAATATGGAAAATTTAAAAGGAGGCAAATATGAGTCAGGTAAAGAATAAATAAGTATGATCAATTATATTTAAGATACACTGACCTGAGTTTTATGGAAAAATATTAATGGTAAACACCTTGTGGAGTGATTTCACCATAATTTTATTAAACTGTAAAAATATATTAACATTTTCCCACAGGGAGTACAATTAAAGATTTGTGGATATTAGTCCTCCATGGGCTCAGCGTGGGAAAGTTAGAGGCTACAGCCTTTTCTGAATTAAAAGAGAAACATATAACTTTTTATTTATTTTTCTACAATTTAAAATTTGCAAAGGCATATGAATGATTACATCCTAATATTTGTCTGATTATATAGAAATGCATGACTGTCACCAGACATCCGAAAGACATCAAATGTCTAACAAGAAACATAAAATTTGTTTATAATCTTAGCCCTCTGCGAAATGCAGGGTTCACCATTTTGAGTATATTGTTCAAGCTACTTTCCTATAGCAGGTTCTTGCTCTCATTCCAAGACCTGCAATTTCTGCTGAATGGGGTCAGGGTGCACCCAGCTCAAGCCTCATCTGACCCACTGACAGGCTCAGTTATCTCCTGCCCAGGCAAGGGATGGGCTTCTCTATCCAGGGTTGGATCCCCAGGGCCAGGCAATGTGGCTGAAACAAGCCAGTTCTTAGCAGGGAAGACATAACCTACCTGGGTGGCTATAAAATAGAAGGTCTGCACCTGAGCACACAGAGGCCGCCAGAACCGGGCAAGCTGAGTGAGCTGCTCCCAGGTCAGTGGAGAATGGACCTGCTGCACCGATACCCAGTATAGGTCTTGATAAATGGCCTTGACACAGCTTGTAAAGTCACCAAGCTTTTCTGAAATGACAGCCATTGAACTCCTAGGGTCTGAGACCTGTGCTGCTTGCTGCACCCAGTGTGAGCCATGAAAGGCCCTCTGTGGTGGGCATCACAGGTCTCCTTGATTTTATTGCTGTGCAAAGTGGAGGACTTTAGTTTCTTTTTCAACATCAAGCTGTGCTCCTCTCCTGGACAGATCCCCGCAAAAGAAGCATGTGAGTGAGATACTCGCCAGCACAGTTCCCACCGACCCTCATTTCCAAAACCTCCCATGCACCTTCAGGTGAACATTTGAATCTTCCCCTCCATCCTGACCATATTAGTACTTAAATGAAGTGAAATTTAACACCTTCTGAGTCCCCAAATATTCTCTGAGTGCCAGGATCTCAAAAATTTTTTCAGTCACCTTGCTGCTCAAACCCTCTATAAAAGTCAACTGCTTATTTTCCCTTTGGGGGAAAAAAGGCAAAATTCTACCAGCTCTGTCTTGGCAGCTGTCCTTGGAACCGATTTTCCTTTTCTTGGAGTTTCCCTCATGTGAGCTCGACTCTGGTTCTGTTGATAAAATAAGAGTTTGAGTAAGTGTCTCCAACCAAACACCCTAGAAGCCTTAGTTCATCCTGGACACAAAGGAGCTGAAGTAGCTATCAAACCCAGCTCTCCTCTGTTCTCCAGAATCCATGTCTATATGGCCCTGGCTGCCAAAGAGCTCCCAGTTTCCTTGCCAGGGGAGACTGTGATGCAGCCCTTTCTCTTTTTACCTTGAAAGAGTCAAATTTTACCTAATCTAGCAGTGCTGTTTCTAGCTTTGGGCTTAGTTTTCTCAGAATTCTTCTCTTCATTTAGATTGGGCTCTGATCCTAGTGCAACATGGAATTTAGGTGACTCACCTCTCTCAGACACAGAGTCTTATAGTCTATCTCTGACAAATATTTGTGGATCAGTCCTTTAAGTGAAGCTCTTCTGCCAGTGTCATAAGTGAAGATATTTCTCAAAGTCTCCCCAGGGCTCTAAGCCATCTTCCAACCCCAATTTCAAAATAAAACCCTACCCAGAGACACACAGCTCAGTACCCCTGATTCCAACACTCCTTCCAGCCTCCATAGGAACAGCCCAAGGCATTACCCTGTCTTTGCCTGTGCTTCTCACTGGAATGGGAGGAGGGGGTCTCGGCTTTTTGTTTGAATTGTCTCTTCTTATCTGAGCCCTTTTCTGTAAAGGAGATCTGTTGGAAAGAAGGCTGGTCAGTGGGGCATTGGATGGAGGAGCAGTGGAGAATTAGGGTATTCATTTCCCTTTCCCTTGTTTAAGCTCAAGTGAAAGGTGCTCTCTCTTACACATCCAGATTCAGACTGTGTGTTATTCTGCTGGACCTGCCTTTTACATGTCCTTGGCTGGACGTGGCATACTCCTATTGACTGAACAGTTTCCTTTTTCTTGCCACTCATTAGGGCCTCATAAGAAAAGTTTCTTGCTGTAGTTTTACTAGGGACCTAGACACAGTTAAAGAGGGACATTTTCTGGGTCTTGTCATGGTGTAAAAAAACCCTAAACAAACAAAAAACAAAGCCAGGGGCACAGGAATCAGAAAATAGGGGAATCATTTTTCTAATTTCTGTCCCAATTCCACCTGGAAGTATTTATGATACTGTTTATTTTTCAACATGCAGAATTAAATATACCTATATTGAAATGTGTCATACATTTGGCAAAGGAAGAGAATTACACATAGTGTTAAAATCATGTACATAGATATTATAATTTTTCAAATGCTTGGAAATGTCAAATTAAAATTATGGTTGATTGTATTAAATAGATACATATATGATAACATAAAAATATGAAGAAAAAGTAAATACCAAATAAAATGGCGCAAATAATTAGAGATTAGACAATTAATTAGACAATAATTAGATCAAATACAATCAACTCGAATTTATTTAATTAGAGCAGATGCTAACTTAATCAGCGCCTGATTCCTGAGGTAGCAAAAAGTCTAGGTGGAGAGAGAAACTTTCCCCTTTTCTCACCCTTCCTCGGTCATCCTGGGAGCTCCACTTTCCTCTGTAGAATTTATTCAGCCTCCTTAGTAAACATGGACTTGGTCCCAAACAGGTAACCCAACTGACCACAAGAAAAGCAGCCTAGATCCTGAGCGTTCAGCTCCTGTCTTCACACAACAGACACCACCTCAGTCCCATCAAAGCCTGTGAAGTTTCCCTACATCCACCATTGAGACATATTCCAGAGCAGCCTCTCAAAATTGCCTTAACAGGATGGGACACAATATGGTGGAGCTCCTGGCTCAGGACAGCTGCCTCACCCCTTCCTACTGAGAAGTCTGTATCTGCTGGTTAGAGCTATCAAACTGTAGAAGGCTTAATGCCTGTCCCAGCAAGTGTCCCCTCAAAAGCCTTCTTGTTTTCTTTCCTTCTGAGAAAAGCATACAAGAATGAGACCTTCTATGTTAGAGAGAACTCAGCCTCCACTCTCAATTGACTTGGTTGACTGATGAATTGATGCCCTGAGGAGGGGATAGATTCAGGGAAGAGACTGTGCTGAATGAGTCTGTGTTTTCCTAGCTGTGCTGTCTGTGCAAATAGTGGAACCCAGAAAAATATCGGGTGGTAGACACACAGACACTCTAATTGTCTGAATTTAAATATTATTTAAATGGAACTTATAGTATCATTATATACTGATACCATAATATCACATAAAATTTGTTTGATATATAAACAAATATTGATATTTTATCATAATATCATAAAGCAGTTGTGCACACAATAGCAGATAATATTCTCCGGTTCTATAAAGTTTATATGTTAATGTTCTTACAAAATTTAACTCAGTTATTTTATAAAATTACCTAACAAAATTTTGTTACTGTGCTATCATAATAATACATAAAATTATGAAATCATAATATATTGTAATATAATACATATGAATTATGATGTCATAATGTATTATATCACAATACATATGAATTATGCCATAATATATTAGGATGTCACAATACATACAAATTATGTCATAATATAGTGTGACATCATGATGCATGTGAATTATGATGTCATAACATATTGTGATGCCATAATACATACAAATTATATCATAATATAATGTGATGTCATAATATATTCATTTATTATATTTATGATTTTATAATAACATGAAATCTTGTCAGTTAATTTTATAAGAAAATTGATTTAAATTTTGTAACAACATTAACATATGTAGAAGCTTACAATCATGGTGAAAGATGAAAGATGAGCAGGACTCTCACATGGTAGGAGTGGGAACAGGAAAGTTGAGATAAGGATACGCCTCATTTTTAAACCACCGGATCTCATGAATACTCACCATGACAAGAACAGCACAGAGCCATGAGGAATCCATCCCCATGATTCAAACACCTCCCACCAGGCCCCACTTGTAACATTAGGGATTAAAGTACAATATGAGATTTGGAACAAATATCTAAACTATATCATATGACCATTGGAAAAACAGATGAAACATTCATGGTTTCTACTGTCCAGATACTTTCATTCCAGAGCAAATGGCTAAATGATTGCATTCAACATTCTGAGGTCAGAAGAGAGAAGGGAGGTGTACAGGGGACTTTGGCTGCATTTGTTCCACTTCCCATATGCTGTTGTTGTGAGTTCTAACATTATCACCAGAAAGGCTATTCATGGACAGAAGAATTATGGCTATTGTTGTGATTATTTCTATTTCTTTTACATTAGTAAAAATAATTTTTTTAGCTTCTCATATAATTTTCCTGAAAAAGCCCTAAGAGTTTTCGTTAAATTCCTTGTTATTGTGTGTCATAAAAATTGACAGGGAAATGGCTAAAATAGATTAAAATTACACAAACTCTAGGAGTCAATTCTATCAGGCAGGCTTAGGAAAGACAGAACTGGAAATACTCCACCAGCAGAACACGAGATGCATAGGGCCCACTTTCTGTCCCTGCTGTCCCCAGGTCCACCCTCTTCTAAGGCCTCCTCCAGGTCTGGCTTCACCCTAGAATCTCCTCTCACAGAACTAATTAAAGGAGATCAGAAATTTGAGTGGTGACTCCTGCTGCCTCTCCTGAGCTGGTGCCCCCAATTTCCTGCAAATAAAAAGCAGATAAATGGGAGCAAATAGTTATCTATTTGTGGGCCACAATTTCTTTTTCATTGAAGCCATAGAGACATCCCATCTAGCAACCTGTTTTTTATTTTTGCATATCCAGTAGTTGCTCTACAAGGCACAAGAAAGTCAATATAAATACCAAAAAATCCCTCTGAACAGTTCATCCTTTCTTTCTGTATCCCTTTCATCTGTCTATATAGCTTTTATTCCATACATTTTCTTTTTAAGGTAAATAAATTTAAAAAGTGAAAGAAAAAATAGAAATGCTGGGCCCTTCTTCTAAATCCTAGAAATTATGGAACACTTAGCACCCACTTCCCAGGATGTTATGAGGATTCACTCACATCATGTAAAGTTTCCAGCACAGTGGTCTGTAACAGACTTCTGAACACATAGTACATGCTTAATAAGCATTGTATTAACTCATGTGTACATGTTTTTTTTTTAAAATCCAGACTTACTCAAATGTTGATGCCTTCTCTAGCCTCTGTAATCTTTAAAGAACCGGCAAAAAATGACATGTTTGTAAATGGTGATTGGTGGTGTCCACGTTGAGCCAAAACTCTCTGTGCTGTGGTAAGAGTGTTGGGTATCAGGAATTCTGTGTGCTGTGCCTACTTTCTCTAGATGATTGCTACTACCACAGATGTAGTGGGAGAAACATCAGCATTAAGAGGAGAATTTTTAGAGAAGCTATTTCACGGACCCCTTCCAAAAGTGCAAAATCACATCACTAAGAAAAAGGCCTGGAATCAGAAATGATTTATATGTGCATTGAAAATTGAGGGGCAATACTTCTCTAGGTGGCTCTCAGAATAGGCTTTCAACTATAATCACATGACCCCTTTAAAGACCTACCGTAACCTGTGCCCTCATCACAGATCCTGTCTGTTGATCTTGGTGGGAGCATCCATATGGTTTTAATTAGGAAGTCAAATTGTCCCTCTTTGATGATTACATAATATTATATCTAGAAAAATCTAAAGACCACCAAAAACCTTTTAGATTGGATAAATGAAATTTAATAATGTTTCAGGATTATTAAAAATCAATGTAGAAAAATTAGTAGCATTTTTATACACTAATAATGATCAAGCTGAGAACCAAATTAAAAAGTCAATTCCTTTTACAATAGCTACAAAAGTACCTGGAAATACAATTAATCAAACAGGTGAAAGATATCTACAAGGAAAACTACAAAACATTGATGAAAAAATTGTACATAATACAAACAAATGAGAAAAACATCCCTGCTAATGGATTGGAAGAATTATCATTAAAATGACCATATTGCCCCCCAAAAATCTACATATTAAATGCAATTCCTACCAAAATGCCAATGTTATTTTTCATAGAATTAGCAAAAGAATTAAATTTATTTGTAACCATAGCAAAGTCTGAATAGCCAAAGCAAATTTAAGCAAAGAGAACAAAGTTGGAGATATTACACTACCTGACTTAAAATTATACTAGAAAGCTTGAATAACCAACACAACATGGTACTGATACAAATAGACACCCAGATCAATGTAAGAGAATAGAGAACGTAGAAATAAAGCCACATACTGATCATTTACAAAATCAATAAAAGCATACATGGAAAAATGACATTCTATTCAACATGTTGTGCTAGTAAAATTATATTACCACATGCAGAAGTATGAAATGGAACCTGTGACTCTCACCATGTAAAAAAATCAACTCAACATGGATTAAAAGACTAAAATGTTAGACCTGAAATGATAAAAATTCTAGAAGAAACCCAATGATAAATGCTTCTGGACATTGGCCTGGGCAAATAATTCATGACCAAGCTCTCAAAAGCAGATGTAGCAATAACAAAAATAGACAAATGGAACTTAATTAAACTAAAAAGTTCCTGAAAAGGAGCTTTTAATTAGCAGGTGAGCAGACAACCCATGAAATGAGAAAAATGTTTGTGAACTATACATGTGACAAAGAACTAATGTCTACAATATACAAGGAAATCAAACAACAAGAATAAAACAAGTAACCTCATTATAAAGCAGGCAAAGAATGAGAACAGATATTTTTCAAATAGAAGACAATGATTGCCAAGAAGCATGTAAAAAATGTTAAACATTGCCAATGATCAGAGAAATTCCAATTAAAAATCGCAATGAAGTACCATTTTATACCATTCATAATGGCTAATTATTAAAAAGCAGAAAAATGACAGATACTGGCAAGGATACAGAGAAAAGAGAACACTTATTCATTGTTCGAGGGAGTGTAAATTTCTACAACCTCTATGGCAAACAGTATAAAGATTTTTCAGAAAAACTAAAAATGGAATTTCCATTTGATCCTGCACCTCCTCTACTGGGTATCTACCCGAAGGGAAATAATTCATTACATAAAGAAGATACCCACACTCATATGTTTATTGCAGCACTATTCACAATAGCAACGATATGGAGTCAGTTTAAATTTATCAGTCAATGATTGGATAAAGAAAATGTACTATACGTTTATTCCATGGAAAACTACTCAGCCATAAAGAATAAAATCATGTCTTTTGCAGCAACATGAATGCAACTGGAGGCCATTATTGTAAGTGAAATAATTCAGAAACAGAACATAAAGCACTACATTTTCTTACTTACAAGTGGGAGCTCAATAATGCATACATTTGGACATAGAGATTGGAAAAATAGACACTGGAGACTCACAAATATGGGAGGTTGGTAGAGGGGTTAGGAATGAGAAAATACCTAACTGGGAAAATGAGCACCGTTCAGATGATTGTTGCATAGAAGCCCACACTTCATCCGTATGCAACATGTCCCTGTAATGAAACTACATTTATACCCTCTAATGTATTAATAAAGAGAAAAAAACTGACTTTTTTTCAGTTTTGACAAGAGGGCAACTGACAAGAGGGCAGACTGAATAGACTTTATAATTTTCATAAATATTTATATTAGAAAAATTAATAAAAATAAAAAATAATATTGTATTTTTAAGAATGGTATAAAAAGATAATTTGATGAATTGGAATAGTTAGGACTTAGCACATACAATATGTTAAGCAAGATTCTAAGCCATTAGACATTTGTAGACAGAATATCTAACAGTATAAAATAAATAACACAAATATTCATTGGCAATGACAAATTGACATATTTTCAATCCTATTAGATGATATTAAAACCATTACAAAATTTACTGTTTTGTTTCATAATAAAAAATCATAATGTTAAATAATTTCATTTAAAAGTTTGACTAATTAGGCATATAGAGAAATGGGCAGTATGTTGACCAGTAAACAGGATACAAATTATTTTCGAAAAGCAAACAAAATTTTTATATTGTAGTTATTTATTTATTTTTCTGGTCGGAGGAGCTGCTTTATTGTCTGAGGATATAGTACGGTCCTCTCCCTGGGAGGTGGGGTCTTCCACCGGTCACCCGAGGCGGTGTTCCAGGAGGCTCCATGCAACTCACTGCTGGGCTCAGCTGGGGGCTGGGCCTTGGAGAAGGCGAACTGTGCAGGGAAGCAGTAGCTGTGGGTCCTCACCTCCCGCTCTGCTTTGCTGCACTGGGTCCCTGGTGCTCCTCAAAGTCCCACTGAGCCTGCGTCTCTATAGGACGGTGACCATCCAGCCCAGAATCTTCTAGTCAGTGCACAGTTTGACCAGGCCAGGCATTTCCGCTTCCTCTCTTTGGGCTGGACTTTGCACTTGGGTTTCTTCCAGTCCTTCTTCTGCCGCCTGTCTGCCGGAGCTTAAATTCCAGCCTCACAAATGTTCCAGCTAGAAAAGGCGTGTCCGCGGCGCCGTGCACACTGGTCTCTCGGAAGGCACGGGCGGGTGGATTCCTCCAGGGCCACCTGCAGGTCCGGGTGCTGGGCCCTGTGAGCTCGACCCCGCCCCTGCCCCCCGAGCCCATCCACTGAGCCAACGGTATCCTCAGCCTTCACTTGCTTCCACCATCACACCGCCCTACAAAGCGGGTGTGCGCTCCTCAGCTCTCCCTGCATGCCAGGAGCCGCCTCCTCCCCTACCCTGGCCCTGGGGTCCATGCCCACAGAACGCTGGGCAGAGGTGAAGGAACTGGGAAATACCCCTTTCTCAAATGACTTTGGGGTCCGCCTGGTCTTCTCTACTCCCTCCCACCCTACCTGCACTGTTCCCTGGGGCCTGCAGTTTTAGCAAAGTTCCCTGACCCCCGCCCGTGTCAGGAAGCAGTCCTGATGCCCAATCCCACCCTTTCCCCTCTTCTGGCCCATTCTCTCTCCCCACTGGGTCACTGACAGGAATCTCTCTCCTCCCTGCTGTCCCTGGAGCCTCTCTGCTTTCCGCGCTCCGCCTCCTCCCTGACCGCTTCTCCCTCCTTATCCTGAATCTCCCGACTCCCGTGGGGTGGCCCCCCCACCCCATCCCGGGGCCCAGGCAAAACCGACAAAATTATTTCAAATGGGAAGATCTGAATTCCACTGAAGTCATGACAACAGAAACCCTTGCGGACATATTTTAAAGAATGATAGTAGCAACTATCCATGTAAAGTATAACTAGCCTTAAAAATACCCACCACTTTGCCAAAAACAACAACAAAACCATGTTATAGCTGAAAAACAAATTTAATAAACTTACAGGATACAATATTAACATGAAAATCAGTTGCATTTTTGTACAGTAACAACAAAGTATCTGAGAAAGGAATAAAGAAAACAATTCCATTTACAATATTATCAAATGGAATGAAATAGTTAAGTCATTAAATAGAATGAGTTTAACGAAGAATAGTAAATATCTCCATACTGAAAACAATAAAATGATGATAAAAAATTGAAGAATACAAAATGGAAAATATATCCTGTGTTCATGGATTCTAAAAATTAACATTGTTAAAATATCTATACTACATAAAGTTATCTACGGTTAAATAAATTTCTATCAAAATTTTAATGCCATTAAAATAAATGTAAAACAAACATTTGTAAAATTAGTATGGAGCCACAAAAGACCCCAAATAGCCAAATATTGAGAAGAATAAAAAGGCTGAAAGCCTCAAACTTCTTGATTTCAAACTATATTACAAAGCTATACTCATCAAGAAAGTATAGTACCTACATAGAAACAAATGGAATAGAATAGAGGACCCAGAAATAAATTCACACATATACAGTAAACTGATCCCACCAAATTAGGAAAAGATAGACACATCAAGAAATGGTGTTAGAAAAAACTAGCTATGCACACACAAAAAAGTAAAGCCTTCTCTTATCACAAAAATGAGTTTAAAATAAAGACGTAAACATTAGAACTGAAATAATGAATCCTCTAAAAAAAAAAACAGGGAGAAAGCTCCTTGACACTGGTGGTGGCAACGATGTTTTGGCTTTGACAGAAAGAACACAAGCAACAAATGCAAAAATAAAAAAGTGGAGCTATATCAAAGTAAAAACTTTCTCCACAATAAAGAAAACAATCAACAAAATATAAAGACAATATATGGGATGGAAGAAAATATTTGTAAACCATACGTAGGATAAGATGTTGCTATCCAAAATATACGTAACACTAGTCAATGTGGAAAAAAAACTCACAGCAGAACAAAACAAAAACCAATTTCCTGATAAACTGGGCAAAATATCTGAATAGATGTTTTCCCAAAGACATACAAGTGGCCAGCAGGTATATAAAAAGATTCTCAACATTGCTAATTATCAGAGTAATGAAAATAAAAATCACAATGAGATATCACCTCATCGTGGTGTTAGCACAGCTATTATCAAAACTTCAAAATACAAAAAGAGTTAGGGTACAGAGAAAGGAGAATATTTGTCCACCATTGCTGAACATGCTCACTGGTGCAGCCATTATAAACAAAGAAACAACACAAAAAAAACAAACAAGAAAACCAGTAGGGAGGTTCCTTAAAATTTTTAAACTAGAAGTATCTTTAATCCCAATTTGGAGTATACAGCCAATAGACATAAAATCAGTATCACCAAGCGTACCTGCACTCCTCTGATACAAATAAATAGGTAAACTGTGAGAAAGAGATAATTTCAGCTTTAATAAAGAATGAAATTGTTTCATTTACAACAATGTTGATGAACCTTGAAGACATTATGCTAAGTGAAATAAGCGAAATACAGAAAGACAAATACTGCTTGATCTCATTTTAATGTGAAATCTTAAAGAAAGAAAGAAAAAGAAAGAAAGAAAGAAAAAATGAAACAGAGACTAGAATGGTAGTTACCATGGGCTAAGAATTGGGGAAAAGTGGGGAGATACCCATCGAAGGGTGCATACCTTCAGTTACATAATAAAAAACTTCTGGGGACCTTATGTGCAGAATGGTGACTATAGCTAATAATAACCTGTACTTGAAATTTGTTTACAAAAGTAGATCTCAGGTGCTCTCACCACATACACAGAAACGTATAAAGTAACTATGTGTGGGGATAGATATGTTAACCAGCTTGAGATAATTTAAAGATATATACACATCTAAAAGCACTCTATTGTACACCCTAAACATACATACTTTTCAATATGTAAATCATAGCTCAATAAATGTGGCGAAAAAATTAAGAGTAATCAGTAGGTCATATTTAGCCACAGGTACACTTTATTTAAAACTCTCTTGTGAACCGTTTCTGGCTGAACCTGGGAACGCCCCCAGTACTTCTGACCCCTTGACTTCTCCAACACTACTTCTATTCTTCCTGTAGCTGGGGAAGATGTGATAGTTCCCAAGAGTTTTATGGTTTCCAGGCCGTGCAGATCTGGGAGGGCCATCAGCCGTCCCCTTGCTCATTGCGCACAGCTCTAGGCAACCCATGTCAGGGCATCGCATCCCGGCGAGGGCCACAGCAGATAGCAGGGGCGAGGTAGCTCTTGGCTGCCTGCAATCCAATGGCCTCTGGCTCCACAGGCGTCCTTCAAGGCCCTACCACAGCCCCTCCTCTCATGACCAATGAAGGCAATGTAACTGCAGAAGACACTGAGGAGGCAAGTAAGAAAAAATCTTGGCCCCCGTGTATTAATTATCATTAGATCACCCTTGTTGTATACAGGATCACTCTTTATCATTACTGCTGTAAAACCTGCTACAATTGGAAGAGAAAATGATCTGGAGCATACTCTTTGAATTCCTGAAGTTGCTGTCAGTAAGTTTCAGCAAAAATTTATTCTGACCATGATTTACAAAGTTATGTCCTTGTATATCAAGGCAGTCAAAATGAAACAATTGTTAATGGAAAACGGATTGTTCTGCTGACAACTAAATGTGAGCCTTATGTACCTAAGCATAGACATGAAATGAAAATTGGAGAGACTAGGTTACCCTTTCACATTCACCCTGGCAGTGATACTTGTGATGGCTGTGAACCACAGCAGGTTGGAACTCACTTTCACCTTGATAAGAGAGACAATTGTTTATTGAATTAATTGTTTACAGCTAAGTAGGGGAAAAAAGAGTTGGAAATAAGAAAATAATTTTTAAAATGTGAGTAAAGTATGTTTTACATTATACAGACTATGAAGATGAATAGACATTGAAGAACCTAAAACATAAAGATACAGCTGGAAAAAGTAAGGAGCCTATGGGAAGTGAAGAACACTTCCAAAGAGTTGATGCACCTGCATCTGTTCATTCTGAAATTACTGACAGCAACAAAAGTCAGAAGATGTTTGAGGAGGTGGGTTGGAAAAAAGAAGAGGGCCTGGGGAAGGATGGTGGAGGAATGAAAACTCCAATTTTGCTTTAGCTTTAGCAGACACACGTAGGCTTGAGGACAGGCAATTCCTCCTCAATTGAAGATGTTCACCTTCTCCAAAACAAAAACAAACTGGGACAAAGCATGAGATAGGTTTGCTGAAAATTTCCCAGAAACTAAACCTTGAAAAGATGACCTAGGGACTAGGCCTTGGGTAAAAAGGGGCTGTCGAGTGAGGGTTAGTCATAGAAGAAAACTCAAGTTTTTTAAAAAATAGAGTTTGGAAACTCTTATTTATTTTATTTTATTTTATTTTTTGCAGAACTTTTCTCCCAAAAAGAGTCTGTGGCACAGTTTACCCCTTCCTGATTCAGAAATGTGTAATAAAGTTTGGTTTGCAACTTTTCAATGTCATTTTTTTAAACTAATAAATAGTGATTGAATCAAGTTATGCAGTAAGTGGACTAAAGTTTACAGGGCACAGATGAGTTTGTCAAACTTCATTATTTTATCGTGTCATTTATGACATCCATGTAAGCAAAAAGCCATATAAGCAAAATTCATATAACCACTAATGACTTAAATGTACATTTGTCTTTGTCTCCATATATTCACAGTAAGACCCACAGCAAAAGAAATATCAAAAGTTTATAAAAATAAATCTGGCTATATGCATTCTTGTTTATGCCCTTTAGAACCTAGATAAAAGGACCTTTATAATAAAGGTCTAAATAATACCATTTAAAGCCTAAATAATACTATTTAGGCTAAATAAATAAAGGTCCAAATAATACTATTTAAAGCCTAAATAATACTTTCGAAGAACTAACGAACAGGTGACATACTATAGAAAAGTAGTCTTTTACTGTTTTCTTCTGTAAAGAATCTGTTGTTTTGTGCTATATATTCAGCATTTATATTTCATTTGTTTCATAGCTAATGAAATATTTAGATATGAACAACTGAGTACAGTACTGAAATAGTGCACTGGCATTTGTAATTTTTATAAATATTATTGCAGGCAGCGGAGTTGTGCCAGAGAAATCTGATTTCTAGTACAAAAGGAATACTTAGCTAGGGCCTGAAGTTTAAGATATTTATTGAACATGTCCTCAATTGCAATATAAACATTATAACATTTTTTAAAAATTCTTTTTAATACATTCTGAATTAAACAAAAATTTCAAATCATACCTTTTATGAAGTTAGGGAAGTGCTAATGAGGTAGAATGTCAGTTGAAGCCAAAACATCTGAATTTATGTAAATAATTTTACCCACATTAGTTTTTTGTTAAAGGAAACAATAATTCTCACCATATACTATTTACTGCAGTGAAGTATTTCAGAAACGTGTGCATAATACATAATTAATTTTCTAATGGTAATACATTCTACAAATTATTACAATTGTGGTTTCTTGAAGAGAGCAGTATTTCAAATGAAGAAACTTGGAATTTCTCATGAGGGGATGATCATGAGGATGATCATGAGGGGATGTCAAATCCATGTGGGTTGTTCAGTTTCTAACAAGACAAATGGAATAAACATAGATGAACTGACTGCAGGCATCCCCAGTGTGCTGTCTTCCATATGTGAGAACTAAATTATAAATTATGTTACACAAAAGGAGATAAGTTACTAGCGTGAAGCGTTAGATAAATTATATGGCACATAAAACTGAGATATGAGGTTTGTATTTACATGATTGCCAATATAATAAAAAAAGAAACAAAAATAATGTGGAAAAGAACTATGAGATTGTAAAATCATATTTGGAAAAGAGGCAAATGGAAAGTAAACTATTGAAAATGTAGTAAAACTACTGTACAGCATACAAATTACACATTAAAATGGGCTGAGCTGATGAGAGGACTAATAAACTGAAACGCTGAGCACAATTAATGTAGTCATATACTTTTTAGAAGGCAAATTAATACAAAATACAAATATATTTATTTATATATGAAGATTAGCTGGGAAGAAATGAAAAATAATTTGTTTTACTAGACTATATAAACAGGAAGGTAATATTCAAAAAATCAGTGACTCATAAGTTTCAGAAATTGGAAACACATGAATCCTATCAAAGAAATAATGGTTTTGGTTATTGTGAATACTGCTTCAATAAACATGGGAGTGCAATTGTCTCTTTGACATACTGATTTTATTTCCTTTTGATATATACCCAGTGGTGAGATTGCTGGGTCGTATATATGGTAGTTCTATTTATAATGTCTTGAAAAATTTCCATGCTGTTTTTCCCACCTGGCCGGGGCTCCGACAGCTGGGCACCCGGCCGCAGTCCCTCTCTCAGGATCCCTCTACCCTCCGCCTCCCAACAGTTCGGGCTTTTGCGTTCGCTGTGGCTGCTGCTTCTGCTGCCGCAGCTTGGCATTGGAGACACCTCGTCCTCCTCTCAGGACAGATCCATGAACCCATTGGCAGCGGCGGTGAGCGATGCCTTCCCTCTGCCACAAGGCGCCGCCTGCAGAGCCTGCCGCGTCCGCCACGCCCAGAGCGTACCCGCAGCTCAGCGCCGAGTTACTCCTGCTGGCGGTGGCCAGGGAGTGACTGGAGTCGCCGGACACCCCTGGGGAGCAGGCGAAGGAGGAGCTGCAGCCACCACGTCCTCTCTTTCCCCAGGGATGTGCAGAATTACCATGAAATTATGACTCCTCATCCTAAGAATTACCAATGGGAAAATTGGAGTCTAGAAAATGTTGCCATCATTTTAGCCCACCGGTGTTCCCCAATAGCTGTATTTAGGTGATAAAATGCTCTCGAATGCATTGCACAGACTCAGTTGCCATGACGATTTTGTGAAAAGTAACATGTTTGGTTCCCCAGAACACAATACTGACTCTGGAGCTTTTAAACACCTTTGTATTATTAATCAATGCTTTTAAGTCAGAATAGTTTATCAAAGAAAAATTTGAATGGTTGGAATAAGGACTCCACGCATGTAATTGCAGTCCAGTTTCCTGGTATTACAAATCGTTTCCAGGGAGAAAAAGAGAGGACCTGTGAAAAACCTGATGAGTTGGCTATGAGTTTTTATCCACAATCACTAAATGATGCATCTTTTAATTTGACTGGATTCAATAAAGGTTGTGTTGTTCTGAATCAGTTTCTTTTTGAATTGAAAGAAGCCAAGAAACACAAAGACATAGATACTTTCATTAAAAGCATAAGAACAATATATTGGCTGGAGGGTGGTCATTCCATAGGAAGTAATACCTGGGTTACTTATCCACAAGTCTTGAAAGAATTTGTACAGTGAGGGATTATTGTTCACACCCATGTAACACTTCACCAAGTACATGATCCAAAGAGATCTTGGATTGGAAAAGAGCAAAATAAATTTGCTTAGATACTTGGGGATATTGGTATGCAGGTGACTAGCTGAATTCATTTCATGAAGGAAGCTCCCTGTATAGAGAATCCCTTTAGAGTTCATGAAGTACTTTGAGGCTACAAATATATTGATGTACTTGTTCAGTGGAAGAGCATAAGCACTTTGAGTGTTATGAATTCAGATAATGGAATGTAATTCATAGGTGCATTGTCAGTATGGGGGAAACACACATTCCTGAAATATGAGTGAAATATGCAATAATATTTCTTCCTTGGGAATGTGAGCAGTTTTTAATTTGTGTTGAGTTAGAATAAGTTAATTTAAAATCTAACAAGGTGGTTTGTGATAATACTGAGGAAATATAAGACCCTTAAAAGGAAAGCTACAACATAGTACTTCTAGAATATAACTAAAATTGTTTCTGTTGGAAATAGTGATTCTCTGAGTAATGTTACTAATCGTGGTGATATTTTAACAGTAATTAGCTATTTTGGCACTTAAAACTTGAATGGAAACAGTTTATTTCTCTTCAAACAAAAGCAAAGGCACAATGTTGTTTCCTATCATTTTGGAATAACTGTACCCTGCCTCTTGTGTTTTGTAAACTCATTCACTCATTCTTTAATGTGCCACCAAGTACTTTTTTCTTGAGAGTCAAAATATATTTGTTTCCCAATGTCCAAAAATGTGCAAGAATGTAAAGCTGGTTTTTAAAAACATAGCCATGTGATGGCATGTGCCGTTAGTCCCAGCTACTCAGGAGGCTAAGGCAGAAGGATCCTTTGAGTCCAGGCTATAACGCACCATGATTGTGTTTGTGACTAGCTACCGCACTCCAGCCTAAGCAACATAGTGAGACCTCATCTCAAAAAAAAAAAAAAAAAAAAAAAGAAAAGAAAAAAAAAAAAGAAAAACAGAACAAATTAGACTTAAGTACCATCACTTAATTTTTAGTTTACAGTCTTTAGTTGATTGTTTTGGATA
This sequence comes from Pan paniscus, assembly GCF_029289425.2. Taxonomy (NCBI): domain Eukaryota; kingdom Metazoa; phylum Chordata; class Mammalia; order Primates; family Hominidae; genus Pan; species Pan paniscus. The sequence continues at coordinate 55,331,128 of NC_073267.2, read as the reverse complement.
AGACATTCTGGGGCTTCTTGAATCTTGGCCAAAAACCAGTTGTTTTTGAAAACTGTTTTAAATTAAGCATATTTATGTATTTTGGATGAAAATCAACTACAAAGAAAATTTTATTTTTTTCATTATATTAGTCTTTTTGAAAGAGAACAACTTAGGGAAGATAAATATATAATGCTCTATTTGTCAGTGCTGTATTAAAAAGGAAACAGATTTCATAAATCTAAATCAATGTTTCTCCACAATCATGACTTTGTCTCAAAAAAAAAGTTATTTTTGGCCAAAATGCAAAATTATATTGCTGTGACGAAAGTCACAAGGAATCGCTTAAACATCATCCAGCCTGAGGCCAGATCAACATATGACAGTCACAATTTCAACTCTGAACTGCATCCATGTGTGAGATTTAGAGTCTCATTAGTGGACTCTGCCCATGTATGAGGTTGACAATCCTAATTGTTTTCTACATGTGTCTATGAGTGTCACAAGGTCACTGTTTGCTGGGCCCTGTTATGTAACTCTCTCTAAACCCCAAGGGGTTTATAAAATACATGTGAGTGTCATAATCTTCTGTGGCCATTTTAGAATTAGTAGACCAAGGACCTTAGTTGTTGCCGTAAGCCTAGCTATTAAAGTCAAAATTACTCCTCCTGGCTGGGTCCATGTAAGAAAGCTATCATCATGACTGTGGCCTGGGCCTAGGTATACGTCACACCCCACCTGTGAGCAGAAACAGGGAGGAAAACCACATCATCTGAATGCTGGGACAGGGAAATGTCAATATTGCTCAATTGGTAGGACCCACAGAGGAAAGTCACATCACCTTTGTGCTAGGCTCAGTGATATGTCACAATGCCCACTGTAGACAGAACCCTGTCAAAAGAGTCATATCACCTAGGTGCTGAGCCCAGCAATATGTCACAATCCCCCTTGTTAACAGGGCCCAGTCATGAGAGGAGAGTCATATCACCTAGATGATATGTCCGGATTTCTGTTACAAACCTTACTGGAGGCAGGGTACAGGCAGGAAAGTAGAGTATCATCACTCAGGTGATGGGCTCACAGACACATTACAATGTCCCTTGTAGGTATGATCCAGACAGGACAGTCACATCAGCTCCGTGTTTGGGTCAGTTGTATGTAATAATCCCAACTGTTGGCAGGGCTCATGCAAGGGAGTAAAGTCAATCAAGTGGTGAGAAAAAAATTGTATTTCAAAGTCACACCTACAGGAAAGTCCAGGGATGAGATTCACAGTCCCACACATTTTCTGACTCCTAGGATAAGAGACAACAGCTTCTGTGAATTTTGTTAAAGTACACAAATCACAATCTCAATGGTGGACAGAATTCATGCATGAAAGCTCCAACCACACCTGCAAACACTGTCTAATTAGAGCAGCCACGGTCTCACAGGTGTGCTGAATTTTGATATATAAGTCACCATTCTACCTGCGAACTGTATCCATGTATGAGAGTCACAATGTGAACTTTCAACTGATCTGGGTATGATATTCAGAACCTCAACAATGGTCTATGTCCCTATAGGAAGATGACATTCCTCTCTGTATGTCGTGTGTGCTTGGAAGAGTCAAAATGTCACCTGTGTGCTGGGCCTTTATTAGTCACCTTCTGTGCCACTTAATGGCTTCATATGGTCTGCATGAGAATGAAAACCTGCTCTAAGATTTCATGATGGCATAAACCCATGATCGTACATGTTGCCCTAAGTTGAGGCATGAGAGTCAAAACCTGTCTTATTTGCTGGCTCCATGTATGAGAGTCATCAGTGTGCCTGTGAACTGGGTTCAGAAATGAGCCACCATCCCATTTGTGGATGGATCCAGATATGACAGTCACAATTCCAACTGGGAAATGTTTCTGTAAGTGAGATCCAGGGCCTCGTGAGTGGGTTCTGTTCACATCTGTAATCTTTATACAATTAGGAGATGCAGAACCTTACTGATTGTTCTATGAGAGTAAAAATATCTTCTACTGGCTGGGCCCTCATATGAGAGTCTTCATTATTCCTGTGACCTGAACCTAGGGATATGTCACAATCTTACCTGTGAGTAGAACCAGGCAGGAGAGTCTCATCAGCTGAATACTGAGCCAGGGATATATTAGTGTTCCCCCTGTGGTTGAGTGCTGGTAGGATATTCACATCACTATGGTGCTGGGACAAGTGATGTGTCACAATGTCCCCTGTGGGCAGAACCCAGGCTAAGCATTACATCACACGAGTGCTGGGCTCATCAATATGTCACAATACCCTTTGGGAATGGGGCCCAGGCAGGAGAGTACAATAACATCATCTGGAAATGGGGTGAAAGGAATATCACAAAGCCACCTGTGAGAAGGGACTAGGCAGGAGGGCTGCATTACTGAGGTTATTGGCTTAGGATATGTCACAATCCAAACTGTGGGCTTTATAGAGACAATATATTCAAATCAGTTAATTTCTGGCTGGACAAAAGTATATGTCAGTCACACATGTGGGAAGGTCTAGGAATAAAAGTTACATTCCTGCAGATGTTCTGGGTCCAGGTATAAAAGTATGCACCTCATAAACTTTTACACACCTCATTTGCCCAAGTATGCAAGTCATGATATCAACAGTAAATTGGATCCATACATGAAAGACTCAACCTCAAACAACACACATTAGAAGAGTTAGAGCCTAACATATTTGCTGAACCTTAGTCAGAGACTCATGATCTCACCTGAAGGCTGGACCCACATATAAGAGTAATAATACCACCTTTGGACTGCCTTTGGGTGTGAAATTCAGAAATTCAATGGTGGGCTGTGTCCGTGTGGGAGTGTGAAAAACTTTACTGTCAGGAGTGTATGCAGTGAGAGTCAAACCTTCAACACTGTACTGGGCCTTGTTTTATTATTCTTTGCACCATCTGTGGGTTTTTATACTACGTGTGAGACTTGCAATCCACTCTGAAGCATTTGTCCTTGTATAAACCCATGATCTTACTTATTGCTCCAAGCCCAAAAATGAGATTCAACATCTCTTCTATTGACTGGTTCAGATACGAGAGTCATTACCATGCCTGTGAGATAGCTCCAGCAATGAATCACCCATTTTAATTATGAGCAAATCCACATGTGGCAGTCAAAATTCCAACTGTGGACTGTGTCTGCGGGTGAGATTCAGGGCCTTCACAGCGGGCTCTGTCCATGTGTGAGATTGACAATTTTAACTGTTAGCTGCGTGCTGGGCCCTGTAATGACAGTCTCTGTACCGCCAAAGGGCATTATAGAATATGCATAACCTTTCTAATGCTTTGTGATCTTTCCAAAAGTAGGAGCCCGAAGTCATGATACATTGTCATAAGCCCAGCTAGAAGAGTCAAAATCTCTTCTGTTGGTTGAGTCCATGTAGGATAGTCATCATTATGCCTGTGAACTGGACCCAAGTACATATGACAATACCACCTGTACGCAGGAACCAGGAGGAGAGCCACATCTCTTAAATGTTGAGCCAGAGATATGTCAGTTTTCATTTTGAGAGGAGAACCCTGGCAGGAAAGTCACATCACCTGGTTGCTCAGCCCACTGATATTTCCCAATGCCTTCTGTGGGCAGGGCCAAAGCAGAAGAGTTAAATTACCTAGGTGCTGAGTCCAGCAATATGTCCCAAATTACACTTTGGACAGAGCCCAGGAAAAAAAAGAAGAGTCATATGACCTAGGTGATGGGCACAGAGGTATGTCATAATGCCCTCTGGGAAGACCTCAGGCAGAAGAGTTATATCACCTAGAAAATATGGCCCAGGTATATTTCACATTCCCATCTATAGACATTGCTTAGACAGGAGAGCCACATCACCTGGGTGCTTGGCCTAGGTATACGTCACAATCTCGTGTTTACATGGGTCCCAGGCAGCAGAATAAAATCAATCAGGTGCTGGGAAAAAATATGTATCAAAATCACACCCACAGAAAGGCCCAGGGATGAGATTCACAATACTGCATATGGTCCGGCTTCAAATATGAAACTCAACACCTTTTGTGAGTTTTGTCCAAGTAACAGAGTTACACTGTCAACAGTGGACTGGATCTGTGAATGAGAGCCCAAACCTCATCTGAAAAAAGTGTCCTAATAAGGGAGACAGCCTCACAGCATGTTTAATCTTGATCCAAAAGTCACCATCTTACCAGTGGTCCAGATCCATATATGAGAGTCACAGTTTCAACTTTCAATTGCCTCCAGGTGTGAGATTCAGAATGTCAACAATGGGCAGTGCCCATGTAGGTGAAAGATAATCTTTACTGTTAGCTAAGTGTGCACACAAGAGTCACAATTTTGTTTGTGTTATGGATCCTGTTATGAAACTCTCTTTACCACCTGAGTGCAATGTGCAATATGCTTGAGTGTTGTAGGGCTCTGTGACTTTTGTACAATTAAGAAACCCAGAACACTACCTGTTGCCCTAAGCCTAGTTACTAAAGCAAACATCTATTTTATTGGCTGGGTCCAGGTATGAGAGTCATTACTGGACCTGTGAGCTGGGTCCAGAAATGAGTCACCATGCCACCTGTGGCCAGATTTACATATAGCAGTCACAATTCCAACTGTGGACTTCATCTGCATGTGAGATTCAGGAGCTCACCACTGGGCTCCCTTCATGCATGAGGGTGACAATTCTAAATTTCAGCAGGATGTGGCTACAAGAGTCACAACATCACCTGTGCTCTGGTTTGTATTATGAAACTCTCTGTACCACCCAAAGGCTTCATAATATACGTGTGTGTGTCAGAATCTCTTGTAACGTTTTACAAGTAGGAGACTCAGGACCTTACCCTTTGCCCTAAATCTATCTATAAGAGTCAAAATATCTTCTATCAGATGGATCCACATCTGAAAGGCATCATGATTCCTGTGTGCTGGGCCTAGTAAAGGTCACAATCTTAGCTGTGGGTGAACAGAAGGCAAGAGAGTCACATCACCTGGGTGACGGGCAAGAGATATGTTATAATCCCTTCTGCTGACAGGTCCCAAACAAGGAGTTACATCACCTGGATGCTTGGCTCTGTGATATGTCACATTGCCCAGTGCAGGCAGGGCACAGGCAGGAGAGTCACATTACCTGGGTGCTTGGCCCAGTGGTATGTCACATTCCCTTACTTAGGGAGGGCACAGGTAGCTAAAGGGAGTCATATTACCTAGGTACTGGGCTAGAGCTATCAGTCTGTTGGTCATTCAGGGTGAGGGTTATGATCTCTTTAGACATCCAAGTAACAGAGCCCCAACTTGTTCATCCTCAGAAGCAAAGGCCAGTAGAGACCAAATAAGGCTTGAAAGTTAAGTCCTCTAAAAAGGCAGAATGTCCTAGGCTTTGGCCTCTCCTCTTTAAGCACAACCAGATCATAACCTCTCTTTTGACTTCTCACTATGCCGCGCACTGGAACAAGGCTCCTGACTCCACACCCTCATCTTTTCACCCCTGTACATTTATTGGGCAGACCAAAGACCCGGAGACCTGAACTCTGGGACAGTCTGGGGAGAAGCGAATCCAAAAAGGGTTGGGGCAGCAACGGCTGAGCTCCCACAGGTGCCCCAGCCCAAAACTGCAGGCCCAGGCTGTGGTCCATGTGGCACTCAGTGCAGGTTCTGCGATGCCACTGGAAGGCCTAGAAAATCCACTGCAGCTGCTGCTTCTTCCTTTTCTTAAGCGCTGAAAGGTATACACTTTCCCAAGCTTTTCAGATACGGCCAGGCACCCCCAACTGAAAAGGGGGATAATCGCATTCTTCATCATGGTTTATCACCTCGCCCAAGCACCAGCCAGCCCCAGCCTCGCCAATCCAGCTGCCCCAGGCTGGAGGAGATCCTGTCAAGCCTCCTCTCTGAAACTCCACTCCTCCTCTTTTTTTTCTTCCTCAACCACTGGCATACTTTTGGTCATCCTACTTTTCATCCCAATGGGGCACCTGATACCATAAAGACCTGGGAACCCCACTGATCACAGGTCCTACAGGGGTCAGGCAAACATACAGGAAGTCCAGAAGGACAGTCATCTGCCACCTCCAGTATGAGAAGAACAAAACCCCCGCACTCCATGAAGAAGTCAGGAACCCAGTGAAGGCTGCAGGTCCAGCCCACAACAACCTATGTATGTGGGGTGCTCCATGGCTCATACGTGTGTCCTGCAGGCTGGAGCCCAAGCGAGGGTTCGCAGTCTTTGTTCCAGATGGGGAACTACTACTTCAGCTTATTACCCAGGCTCCCTGATGGGGAAAGGAAGGAAATGGCGAGAATCTTCAGCACAGCAAATCCCATCGTCCTGGCAGAGACAACTCCTGCCTGCATGCCACACCAGCAGCCGCAGGCTAGAGGCAGTCACATCAGGCCTCCCTCTTACAACATTTTGTTTTGTTTTGTTTTTCAAAAGGCCCTAATCACCTACTTTCGGTCATCCTCCTTGTCACAATGGGGCACCTGACGCCACAGAGACTCGAGAAATGTACAGATCTGGGGTCCTGAAGCGTCCAGGCGAAGGTGCTGGGAGTCAGAGAGGAAAGTCCTTTGAAGCCTCTAGAAGCAATGTAACAGGACCCAGCACTGCAGGAAGAAGTGGGGCACCCAGTGGCAAATGCAGGCCTACGTGTAAGGTGCTCCCTGTCCCTCGCCTGCTCCCTGGAACCTGGAGCCACACCTAGGATGGGGGTCTCCATTCCAGACCCAGAATAAGCTCTTGGCTACCTCACCCAGCACCTGGTCATGCCAGACAGAATCTTGGCTGGGGCTTTCTCATGGTCTGCAGTGCCTTCCACTTTGGGCCACCGTAATAACACTTCTCCCACAGGGACTCTGCAGTGTCCAGCTCACCAGCCTGGAGTTTCTCATCACCCAGTGATTCCAAAAGAAACAATCTACAATGGCATGACCAAGTGCCAGAAACAAACAAACAAACAAAATATCTGAGGCAAGTCCATTGGTTACTTCGATTTTTCAAAGGTAACATTTGTCCCTCCTTGAAATCCTAAGAGTGCACGAACAGGCTATTCTAATGGACGTGAAATTCACATGAAAACTGATTGACAGATGAATTCTGATTCCAAGGTACTTTGTATTCTCAAATTGCATCTTCTTACCCTGCCCCCCTCAAAATGGAAGAGTGATGACTATTTGTCATCTTAGCACTGTGGGGATGCAGAGCCTTAGATGGAAGTGTGTTAAAAACAACATTCCATAAAGGGCTGTCACTTCCAATTTTCAAGCAAGGTGGGAAACCAACTGTGATGTATGAAACACTGCTGGCCAATGTGCACAATTAGTGATACAAAATTGAATAATATAAACTATTGTAAATATGTGTGGACATTGTGGCAATTTGGACACCAAATAACGCTGCCAAATTCAGGAAGAGAAAGCTGTAACCTCATGGTTGTTATGAAGCTTAACTTCTGGGTACTAGAACCTATCAAAATTTCTCCATGCCAATCTGTCCAAACAAACATTGAGATGTTTATTTCTATAAAATTCCTATAGAATCTTCCTGGGCATGACCCTTCTAGCCCCATCCTCACAGCACTGGTGCCAGGGGAACTGCACTTGCTCCTGCCTCCCCCTATATTTTTAGGAGTGGAAATATTTAGTGACAGGATGGATTGGGAGGGTACTGAGGCCTCCTGGGTGGGTGGGTCAGATCTACTGCAGCCCAAGCCTTTTTATAATAAATAACTTATAGGTAAATTAGAAAAGAATAAAAAATGGAACTCACTCTCTTTCTTTGCTCACCACAAAGAGAAACACAGCATCTAGAGATGCTGTTGGAGCCAGGCTTGTCCTGGGAAAGTAAGAAGTGCTGATCAGGAGCCCTGGGATGAAGGGCAGGTGAGATGGGGTTCCCAGGAAGATACAGCCAGGGTCAGATCTGGCCCACTCACACTGGAAGGGGCCTTCTGAAGGCCAGGAAAAATGGTCCAGGTCACTGAAACTCAAGCGGCCCATCTGAGCCAAAGATCTGTCCAGGTCGCAGTGAATCTCATCAGCCCTGCCAATAGGGGGTCTGATCAGCCCTGAAGAGCTCCATCAATGGAGGCAAATGGCTGGTGGATGGGTCAGGAGGGCTGCCTACTGCCAATGTGGGAGTCCACTCGGTGTGGGTTTACTGCGCCTCTCAGTGGCCTGGATAACCTGCTGAGGCTGCAGCTTCTTCCTGTTTTTGAGCAAACGGGGGCATGTATCATTCCCGAAGGTTTTCAGATAATCCCTGGTGACCCCTGGCAGGGGGTGGTTATCTTGGCGATCCCCAGCCAGGCTTATTGACTTGCCCCCAGGCAACACCCAGCAATCCCGCGCCCACCCAGGCACTTAAGCATTTGTGGTAAGCCTCTTTCTGGAAGCTCGCCTTCTGCTCGCCCTTTGTCTTCCCCACCCCAGTACTTCTGGCCATTCTCATTGTCATCACAATGAGACAACTGGCTCCTGGAGACTCAGAAACTGCCATGCAGACCTTGAGTTTTTCCCAGGCCCGGCCAACAGGGTGGAGAATCTTCCATCTCCTAAAGGAGCAGAACAGACCAGGCATGTAGGAGTTGTGCCCCTGTGCAGGCTGCAGGAGCAGCTCACAACAAGGCCTGAACATGGGGTGCTCCCTTGTTTGTCCTTTTTTCCTGGAGGCTTGGGCTTGCCTGGCCAAGGTTGCCCTTCAGGACAGGGAATCAGAGCTTTTTGTGGCTGCCTTACCCAGCCAGGGCAGCACCAGAGAGAATCGTGGCTGAGGCTTTCCCGTGGGCTGCAGTGCCTGCCCCTTTAGGGTTTCCACAAAAACACCTTCCCTGCAAGTAATCCACTGTGTCCTGATTGCCAGACGAGGCTTCCTCATCATTTGGTGATTCCAAAGAAAATAATCTACAGTGGAATGACTAAGTTCTAAAACAGGAGCACACAAATAATCTGTAGAAAGTCTGTTTGTCATCTAGATGTTTCAAATATACACATTTTCCCTTCTTGTTATATTCAGTCGTGCATGAAACCGATATTATAATAGATGTGCAATACACTAAAGCTGATTAAAGGGTGAATTCTTATTCTAAGGTACTTTGCGGTCTCAAATTTGTCTGTTCCCACCCCCAGGACTCCCTTAAAATAGAATAGTTATCACTGAGAGCAGAGGTAGAAAGAAACTAGCTAGGCAGATAGAGCAAAGAGTACTCAGCATAACATCCCTTCTAATGAAAAGCAGCCCAAAAAATCACATCTCTTTAACAAAGAGCAACCTGTAAGTTCGGGCTGCAATCATAGATAAGTAAGCTGGAAGCTTGTATGGACAGGGATGGCTGCAGCTTCGTGGATAGAAATGTCCAGCTTGGGCTAGATACATCCAACATGGGGGGCTCCACTCCTCTTTGTAGCACACGCACCATAGGAAAGAGATAAGCAACTTGGAGTAGCTCAGGCTAAAAACCCGCCTGCATAGTAGAAGGTTGGGGTATGGGCTGCCAGAGATTCATGCTCTATGCATATGACACACCTGGTTCTGACCAGTTTTTCATGCCCTATGTAGAGAAGATACCCCCTCCCACTAGCTCAACTATAAAAACCCTTGCATTTCACTGCAGAATGGCAACTCTTTTTCAGGACCCTTCTCTCCTTGTCTGCAGCAGAGAGCTGTTCTCTTTTTTTCACCCATTGCACTTTTGCTCTAACCTCATCCTTGGCATGTCTGCATCCTTGATTTCCTTGGCCCTAAGACCAAGAAGTTCAGGTATAATCCCAGATGACAAGGCCAGTTCATCATAACTTGTCTCATTACCTCTTGAGATGTGGAACTTTTGATGAAAATGTGACCAAAAGGACATTTTATAAAGTGCTCTCTCTTCCAATCTTCAAGCAATGCAGGAAACTATCCATGATGTATAAAAAACTTTTGGATGAAATGCACAATTTCTAATACAAAAATGAATGCTATAAATTACTCTATGTATGTGTATTATGGCCATTCGCACATCATCACACAGAACTCGTGGCTGTTAGGAAGCTTAACTTCCGCATACTGTCACCTATGAAAGTTAGTTCTCCCTGCATTTCTTGAAACCAACCTTGAAATTTCTATCTTGTACACAATTTGTATATATACTCAGTGAGCTTCACCCTTCTGCTGCCACCCTCACAGCACTGGTACCAATGGAACTACTTGCTTATGCTTGCATTGCAACAGCTGACTCCGGCAGTTATCCAATTTTCTTGAGGTCATAAACATTTAGTGACAGAATGGAAAGAGAAGGTACTGAAGCAACGGCTGATGCCTTCTGGGTGGGTGTGTAGAGAGCTCCTGCAGCCTGGACATCTTCAAAATAAATAGGTTATAGGTCAAGTTAGAGAAAAAAAAATTCTCTCTTTCTTTGAACACCACAAAGAGAAAAGCACTGGATCTAGATTTGTCTGTGAAGCCAGGTTTGTCCTGGGAAAGTGAGAAGGGCTGACCACAAGCCCTGGAAATAGAGGGTGGGTGAGATGTGGTCCCAATGGACAGACCACTAGGGTCAGGGCTTGGCACACTGAGGCTGCCAGGGGCATTCTGAAGGCCAGGGAAGATGGCCAAGGACACAAGGCTGAAGCAACCCATCTGAGCCAAAGATCTGTTTAGGTCCTCCTGAATCTCAGCAGCCTTGCCAAGGTGGGCATGATCATCCCTGGGTATCGGAGACACTGGAGGACAGCAGCTGGTGGGTGGGCCAGGAGGCCTGTCTACCACACAGGTGTGATTTCACTGGCAGGCCAATTGCAGGGAGTGGATAAAGAGAGAGTTCAGTGTGGAAATCTCTCTTGGTGAATCATCAGGAAGGTGAAATCTTCAGCATTGCTTCAAACCCGGCTTGTGGGATAGCAATTCCAGTGAAGCTGAGACAAGCTGGCAGTGCTCAACGAGGCCTCCCAGATGCCATGTCCCTTTCTACCACAGCTAGGCCTGGATTGGCATGTGGACATCCATAGAGTCCAGAGGATGAGACCCTGGTCAGTGGAGGTGCTGGTATGTGGTGTGAAGCCAGGTAGGGCAAGCCCTTCAGGTGGGAGGAGGAGCCAGCCTCTCCTGTGGTGTCCTGGACAAATCAACACTCTCTTTGGGCCTTTGTTTCCTCACCTGGAAAATGCAAAAAACCTGTTGTGCAGGCCTCACAGGGTCATGATAAGGGGCGAGGGAGAAAGGAAATTTTAGAATTCTTGTGCCTGCCTCTTCCTGAGAGGGATGATGGTGGGATCAATAGTGATAGCCACATGCAACTGAGTTCTTGGAAGGCCCTGTGAGGAAGGTGTTGTTCCCATCACACTTCCCAGATGATGAAATAGTCTCCGGGAGGCCTGGATGCATGCCCAAGGTTACACACAAAATGAGTGTTGGAGCTGGGAGTAAATCTAGAGTCAGGGCTCACTGGAGGTGGTGGAAGCATTGCACCAGCTGCCTCAGACAGTTATCCAAGATCTGAGGTCAGTGGGGCTGGGGTGTTACTCAGTGAGGAAAGCACAGTCTCACTGACCCTGTTTCTAACTCTGCTAGGTAGAGACCATTTTAGAGATTCCAGATGGAGCTGCAGCAGCAGGTGAGTTGGCCTGTGGCAGGGAGGGGATCCAGGGAGTCAAGGACAGGGCTCCTCCCTCCCAGCTGGAGTTCTCCATATCAAGAGAGCAGGGTGTCTTCCTCCTCCAGCCCTGCCCTCCTGTGGCCACAATGCTTGAAATGCCTTCATTAGAGAGACCAGAGAAAGATCCTCGGAGAGCTGGGCTCAGAGTGGATTAGAGGAAGTGTGAGGGTGGGGACGACCTGATTTTGTGACTTATTAAAATCCCACCATAGAGGTAACAAGGAGGTGCTTGGTGTCTTTGGAGGTCATCTATGGAAAGAGGGAAAGATTTTGGGCAAAGAGATTAAGGGTCCTTGGCTGCGCCGAGTGAGAGACTTGGGTACGTGGGTCAAGGAGACATGGGTTGGTGAGAGTTCAAAGGATAGGCCTTGTGCAGGAAGCTGAGAATTGGTGCTGATCACTGCTACCACCTTGATAACACAGGCCGCTGTGACCCCTCTGGGCACACTTCTTATTGACCTGCATATGCTGGAAATATCCATAGAGGATTATATGGATGTGTGTGAGACTGGGGCAGGCAGGCAGGGTAGGGACCAGGATCCTGAAGCTTGTGAGGACAGAGTCCTGGACTGAGTCCTGAGATTGCATAACTCAGCAAATCTTTTTTCCCGAGAGCCTACTAGATGCCCCTGTGAATAAGGGTGTCAGGTCTGTGTTATCTATGAGTGACGGAGGCTCCAGCAAAGAGGCCAGTCCCTGTTCCTTGAGTAGTGAGGCTGCAGAGCTAAGTCTCAGCCTCTGCCTTAGGTGGTACCCATTGAAGAAGACAGATATTGAGACCCTCCTAAGAGGGGCAGTTACTAAATTGTTGAGTATCTTCTTTGTTTCCAAGGCCTCAGTTTCTCTGTCTATCATCACAGAGAACTAGGCCAAAAGTCACGGAGCCTCAGTGTCCCTTCTGTGGAGCCCAGAACCTGATGCAGGTCTAAGTCCTGTTGTATGAACATGTCCTGACCCTGGCGGCCCTGGTGGTGGTGCAGCATAGGAAGTATAAGGGATGAGGTCTAGTCATGGGCCATGGAGCCTTTCTCATTAATCTTGGCTGTCTGCCTTCTAGGGAATATAATCAACACTAATAAAGGAGGAAGGTGAGCAGCTGGCGCTGTCGCTTTGAGGGAGGATGGCGATGTGAAAGTCAGTGACCACCGTGGGGAGGACACTCCCTGGCTCCATCCTCTGCATCTTAGATTTATTGGGACAGTTTGATACACAGAGAAGGAGGAGACCCATCCCAATGGAGGGTTTGATTAGATGAATGTAATCAACGATAAATTCCTAGAGGAGGGACTTTTTATAATCAACTCTGAGAACAGGTTGGAGCTACATGGGATTGGAGGGGAGGGTGGAGCCCCTTAAAAGAAAAGCCCCAGAGAATGCCCCTGCCCTCTCTCTCCCCCACAAGTTCCATTTATTATCTTCCACCCAGGAGCTGTCAGAATCCTGCCCTTCCTTCTGTCTCCAGATCAAAGTCCTTCAGGAAATGCAACTACTTCAGTGACAAGAGATAATTATCATCTTCTGACAGAGGAGGAATTTGGGGTTTGGTCCCAGTCCATGAAGTGGCACAGTCAGAATAAAAGGTGAGAGCTTAGGAGATTAGCGGAGGGTAGAAGAACACTCTGTCTTGTGACCAGCTTCAGAGAGCCTGGGGCCATGGCTTCCTGGTCAACATTAGGCCCTGCTGCATGGTGACCCCTGGGCAGGCAGTGGGAAGCCTGAGGTGTGGCTCCTGGTGGCCTCACAACTGCCACTCTTTCCTGAAGCTCCTATTTGTTCTGTCAGCTAAGCCCCCATCCCAGTAGGCCAGCAACACACTCAAGACCAAGAACAGGCCATGGTGAATCTCAGGGCCACTGAGTGTCTTGGCTGGCAGGGGCAGAGTTCCTCAGGGCTCAGTGACATTTGGACTGAGCATGGGCTTTGGAGTCATACAGCTACACTGAGCTCCCAGCTTCACCGTGATCAGCCCTGTGTCTGGGACAGGGGCCTCACTGTTCTGGAACTTGAGACACCATAGTCATAAATTTAACACACACTTCTAACTGCTTTTTCTTTTTTATCTGTCTTTCTCTATAATCACCATGTACTACTGGTCTCTGAGTTTATTTAAATTAATAAACATGTTACACAGTGTGTATTATTCTTCCTCATGAGTTCTTTAGTATATTCTATGATTCCACCCATATGAGGTACTTATGTAATTTCATTCATAGAAACTCAAAGTAGAAAAGCAGTTAGTTCTTAGAGGACAAAAGGAAGGTAAAGGGGGACTGTTGTTTAACAGGAACAGAGTTTGAGTTTTGCAAAATGAATAAAATTCCCTGTGAATGTGGATGATGGTTGCAGAACAATGTGTGATTAATTCCTCTGACCTGCACTTTTAAAAATTGTTAAAATGGTTAATTTTATGTATATTTTACCACAATGTTAAAAAGGACTTTTAAAAATGAACGGACTACAGATATGTGCAACAGCATAAATAAATATCACAAATATAATCTTACATTTAAAAATTGATGTAAAAGTATCCATACTCTGTAATTTCTTGTATTTAAATCCAAAAATCAAAACTGAGGTTCTGGCTTCCACTAATGATGAAGTAGCTAGTTTAACTAACAATGTCACAGAGAAAAATGATGAATCCCAGGTAAAACATTATATGTTATTATAGAAACACTTCTATATATAATAGATATATGAAATATGTGTGTATAAAAACTGAATGCATATTTCAGCTGTGCCCTCCATAGAAGAGATAAGTATTGAAGTTAGAAGCCAGCCCAATTAACACCCTCTTTAAAAAACAACACTCTTCAAACGGACAAAACAGAATCCAGAGTCTCTTTAACTCTTCTATACAGTCTCTAGTGCACAATTTTCCAATTCAGGAGATGCGTGAAAACACATGAAAATATAATACATACACAAGATAAAAAGCAGGCAGTAGACATCTCCAAGATGTCCAAGACATAATCAGCAGACAAGAATTTGAAGGCAGCTATTATAAGCATGCTCATGGGGGCAAAGGAAAATATTCTCATAAATGAACAGATGTGGAACATCAGCAGAGAAATGAAAAATGACCACATAGAAAAATAATAAAAATAATTGTGAGCTTTTCTATATATCAGAAACAGAAGACATAGCAATATAATTTAACCAATCTGAGGATAGAAGTAAAAATAGTTTAAAAGAAAATGAACAGAGCCTTAGACATCTGTGGGATGATTGGTTCTGAGAAGAAGAGAGAGACAGAAAAAATTAAATGGGGTAGAAAAGCAAATCAACAAAATTTAAAGAAAATAAACCGAGGCTTAGAGACCCATGGAATCATTCAGTCTGAGGAGAGGAGAGAGTCAGAAGAATTAAAAGGGTTACAAAAATAAATCAACAACTAATATCTGAAAACTTTCAAAAATTGTTCAAAAACCTAATTCTTTTTTAATCTAAAGATCCACAAACCCCCCACAAAAATACAAATAAAACCATACCAAGGCCATATTGTGATTTAAGAAACCAGCAGACAGGACTTTCAATTGACTTGATATGATTTATTATTTTTACTACTTATAAGAATGGAAATAAGTTCTCCTTAGTTTTTTTCTTGGAGGAAGTCTGACATGTGAGGCACAGATGAGTTATTAAAGGCAGATGACTTTCCAGCCTTGTCTTAAATGTTCCATTCTTTACCTTAGAAATTATTTAAATTTGTGTCTTCCAAATACTGTAGTAATATTGATGCTCCAAAGAGATGTCCCACGGAGATTCTGCTCTTGTGTGTCCACCCTGCAGGGAGCTGAGGCAGTTTCTTATGACAGTTTCAGAAGCGAGTAGTCGTGCAGTACTTAATCTAAAAAACTTAATGGAAACATGAATTAAGAGAATGATCCCTGTTTAGTTCTATCAGCAAACTATTAAAAGTGATCCAAAGGAGGTATTTATAAAGAGATATTAAAAGATTTTCCAAGGGAGCCTTATTCAGGGCAGAAACGCAGACACTATCGCTGACCTCACCACAGAAAATACCCTCATGGGTTGGGAGGGACCAAGGGGCGCTCTGGTTCTGCTGACCTGCGTTAATCACAGCCAGGAGGTCCACACTAGTACCATGAGGCCTGGGAAGCAGCCTGCGTGGGGTCAGAGAAGTGGTGGATGTGGCTCCCAAAGTGGCTTACGGGGTCCCTTCCCTGTGGCTGTTTCCTTACTGGATGCAGCAGGGTCAGGCCCTTCCCCTGTGACGTTTTCTCCTCTTTATCACAGTGGCGG
This sequence comes from Pan paniscus, assembly GCF_029289425.2. Taxonomy (NCBI): domain Eukaryota; kingdom Metazoa; phylum Chordata; class Mammalia; order Primates; family Hominidae; genus Pan; species Pan paniscus. The sequence goes on along the minus strand of NC_073267.2, from coordinate 55,315,260 downwards.
GAGCGTCCCCGTGAGAGGCCCGACCCAGGTGTGGGCCACGCTGCGAGCCCGAGGACCAAGCGGCACTCCTGGGATGCAGAGGAGGATTTGTGACAGCTTAGGGAACAGACAAAATGGTTTCGAAAAGGCTAATGGCAGGTGACTAAGGACACGATGTTTTCATTACTGGCAGTGAACTGACGGTTTCAGACACTAACAAGGGGGCTTCTCGAGGGGATCCCAAGGAGCCCAAGAACTGCCAGGTCGCCCGCCATTACCCTACGCCTAAGGACAGGCTGCACTGAGCATGTCTGAAAGGGTAGGCCCGTTAGCCCCACCCCTAGGAACGGGTGCACTCCGCATGTGTAAAAGGGCAGGACCTTTACCCCACCGCTAGGGACGGGCTGCACTACGCATGTCTGAAAGGGCGTGACACGAGGGAGGAGCAAGAAGGGGCGGGGTGGAGGGGGAGGGGGGCAAGAAAAGGGGCGGGGTGCGCCCAACATCCGGCGGAGAAGTATTTCCATGGCAACCCTCCCGCGCAGGCCATAAGAGGCAAATGAACCTTTGTTGGTTGGCGGGAAATCGAGACCCTGGCAAGGGGGCTTCTCCCTTGGAGAAGCCTGAGAACTGCCAGGTCCGCGGCCGTTAACCCGCCACTAGGGACGGCCGCACTGCGCATGTCTGAAAGGGAACTAGAAAGGGAGGAGCGAGAGAGGGTGGGGCTGAGGAGGAGGCAGTGTGAGAAAAGGGGCGGGGCGCGCCCAAAGTCTGGCGGAAGAGCGTTACCCTGGCAACCCTCCCGCGGAGGCCGAGAGAGGCCACCGGCCCTTTGTTGATCTGCGAGAAATCAAACTACGAACACGACAAGCATTAGCCTGCAGCTCGAGGAGACAAGGTGTCACAATTACAAGGGGAAACTAGCCGCCCTAGCTCCACTGTCTCCCCAGCACGAGAGATTTGAGAACAGAAAGGCTTCCCTCCGCAGGGCGAAACTGCTGGGCTGCCTGGAAGGGCGAGGCAGGGAGCGGAACCGTCTTCAGGAAATTTCGGGAGTTCCGGGGTCAGGTCCACTCCCCGGCTGTTGTTCTGTTGTTGGCAGGGCAGAGGGTCTAGGATGTCAGCCTGCTCCGGGCTGCGCTGTGCGCCTAGCCCAGGGCGGGGGGATGCGGGGCGACACCCGCCTCCCGGTGCATCCAGGAGTTGTAGTCTCTTCCCCGGTTCCCCACTGTGGGTGGTGGGGCTGCAGGAGGACAACTCAAATTGAGATAGGAGCGGAGGCGCAGCGCGGCCGTGCAGGGAGGGGCAGGGCGGTGTAGGCGGCTTCATTTACCAAGCTTTGCTGGCCATTGTTTCCATGCCAAACCCTTGCCAAGGGGATTGTCAGGAGATGAACTTGAAGGGCAGGCGTGGGCTGGCCAGTGAGGAGGGTGTGTTTTTGCGAAGTGCGCCCCGTCTTTGCCGAAATTAGGAGTGTCTGGTTCTCACTCACGCGGCTCTCTGCTGCTCAGGTCGATTTTCTCTCCCACCCTCACCCAGGCTCTTTCCACAGCATCACCCCTGCCCCAGCCCCTGGAGCCACCTGCTTTCCTAAGTGGCTTTGAAAACTGGGCTGAGGTCCCAAACGGTGTCCACTGTGCTGTTGCTCTCCGCTGTCTCCAAGCAAAGCACAAGCTCAGCCGCCTTTGAAAGACACCCACCGCCTGGCCTGGGAATGCACAAGTTCAGAGCTTTGCAAGAAGTGATCATGGGCTATGGCTTCGTGAAAATGTCACCCTCACCAGTGCCTTTTTCGCGGACGTGGACGTGGAGGAATGAGGGAGGGTAATCACTGGGCTACCAAGGTACTGCTGAGAGCAGAAGAGAAAATCCAAGTTTCCAGCCATGTGTCTGGTTTGACATTTCACCAACCCATTTAAGCGTGTAGGCCCCCAAATATCTACCTAAAGATTATGATAGTTTAGGCATTTTACACTTGAAATTATTGACCTCATATCCACTGAAACCTGACTGGCCAGTGTCTCAAAGACACAGATGATGACCTGATCCCTGAGGAACAGCTGGTGCTCCAGCTTTGTGGAGGTGAATTTCAAGGTATGGATTACTTGGGGGGTCGTTGAAACCTGTCAGGCTCAGGAACAGATGGTGCTCCAGCTTTGTGGAGATGAATTTCAAGGTATGGAGCACTTGGGGGGTCTTTGAAACCTGTCAGGTTTCATATCTCTGCTTTGTGTGAAAAGATCATCACCTACAGTAGTCAGGGATGTGCCTTTACTTACTGGTGCTCATCTGTTGAAACTTTAGACAATGGAAACATTCAGGAGCATTTCTGCTTTCATGTAGCCTCTTAATAATTGACGCCCTAAAGTCCTGTGTCCTCAGGGAGAGTTCCTTTGATTCCTGGGTGGTACCAGCTTTCATGCTGTTAAATCTGTAAAAACCTGCGCGTTAATCTCCATGAATATAAGACCTTGTTCTTTCTTAAATGCCCCACTTTTTTTCTTCTCTTGTCTTATATTCTGAGCAGGATTTCAAATACTGTGTGTAAGGAAGTAGTGAGAGTGGACATCTTTATCTTAAAATAAATCTTAGAAAAGATTTCAACATTTCACCATTGACAATGTTAGCTATGGGCTTGTCCTATAGCTAATAAAGAACGCATCTCTTTATTTTGAGGTATATTCTTTCTATACCTAATTTGCTATAAATTTTGTTAGGAATGGATTTTAAATTTTGTCAAAATAATTTTAGGCATGCATAAAAAGTCATGATTTTTAATCTTTTTGTTGTGTAAATAAGGTGTATAGCATTTATTGATTTCCACATATTAAAATATTATTGCATCCCAGGAATAAATCCAACTTGATCATAACATCCAACTGTGTTGCCCAGGCTAGTCTCAAACTCCTGGATTCAAGAGCTCGTCTCCTCTCAGCCTACGAAAGTGCTGGGATTAAAGGTGAGATCCACTATGCCTGGCCATATATATATATAATTTGTAAATAAAAATAACCTTATATACAAGGATAAATTCAAATGTCCACGGTGAGGTCTGGGCTTCAGCATAAGGAGGAAGTCTTGCCTGAAAAGGGCTGCAGCTTGGAACTTTTTACCCTGTCGTCATGTGGCTATGAGTTGGTTCACATCTTCTGTCATTCAGGACCCGAAGGGGTGGGACCTGGGGCCCTATTATCACTGGTGCTGGGGTAAAAACTGTCTTAAAACTATCATTTTAATACTTAGCAATGTTAATTTTTAGTGAGAAACAAGATTACTTAATTTAATATAACCAGATTTTAAGTTACTAAAAAAAAACCCTAAAATTATGACACAGGTATTTCCTCTAATGTTTTTTTGGGGGGTTTCAAGTACCTATGTCATATACTGAAACCTACTGTTCTGTAAGCCCTACCCTTAAAACAATCTTGTTGTTATTGTGAACAGTTACTTAGTGTAAATCCTACCCTTAGGCAAATTTATATGGTGATTTCAATTGTCCTTCACATTCCTTTCCTGTGTTAAGTGTCTGGGTTTAGGGGTTAACAGTGGGAGGATCCACCATCTTCAGCCATCTGAGACATAGCTTCTATTCATAAGTCCGTCTTAAATGTTCCTTTCTGAGAAACTTGATTTGTCAGCCTCATTCTTCAACCTTTCAACTCCCTTGGCTTTTAAAGGCAGGTTTACATATACCTACTCACAACAAAACACCCTCATATATATGGTCTGTCAATTTCTAGAACATTTTTATGTGGTTCAAGACTATAATGTGTAGCACATGTAGTTTTGTATATGGATAGTATATTTTATATAGTATATTTTATATAGCTACTTTATATTACACATCACTAAAATACCTGTTCAGTAAGTGCTCACTTAACGTCATTGATAGGTCCTTAGAAACTGACTTTAAGTAAAACAAAATACTGTATGCCATGGAAAATTAACTTTTGTTTATATCAATTAGCCAATGGTAAAATTGGTTTTATTATATAGTATATTGTTTTACTTAAAGTCACAGTTTCCCAGAATCTATCAAAAAAGTGAGAACATACTGTCATTAGTATTGTATAGTACATTACAGCATTACACTGTTATGGTATGTTATTGTAGTCTTATCAGTTGGTAGTATAATGTGTTTCAGTTTCCCCCAAGGTCACAGAATAATCCAGGCCAACCAATAACACCTCCTGTGGGAACCAGGAGCATCTCACCCTCTTGATACTACAAAGCCTTCCCCGACACCTCCTGTTTGTTCTCTCTGCTCCCAGGTGCAATGGCTGTGTGGGTCTGTATACCTTACATAGCTTTCTCCTTCCATGATTATATGTAATGAATAACTGCTGTCAATCTCATCTGTCCAATGATTGGTGCCATGGTTTTAACTATTCCAGTAGCATTAGGGTGGTAATTTCTCCCTCACCAATGGGGTAAAGGGGAGGCTAATCAAACAATTCACAACACTAACTGGATTAATCACCCATGACGGAGGACATCTGCTCAACTTTAACTGCTTTTGGCCTACTGGTTTCATGATACATTAAAAGTCACCTCTGTCAGAGCCATCAGTTTGTGGTGGGCTTTTGCTTTGGTCTAAATAACAATTTGTGGCCTTTATCATGAGTTTCCTTCCCTGCCCACACTAAAGCACACATTACCTAGACATAAATGTTCAATGGACTCTTCTCCCGTGTGACGTGTCATCATGTTTAGCCTGTGTTTGGCAGGCAGTTTGCAAGACACTTGCGTGTCAAGGCAGTGAAAACACAGCACGTTAATCAGTCAGCACTTCAGTCCTGATTACCAGGAGTCCGGCCGTATCCCTGTGGTCGCTTCATCTGGTCTGCTTACTATTACTAAATGCCTGGGTAGTCATCTGAACATTGTTTATTATTGCACACTCTCAGGACAGACCAAGGGATGGTCTTCTGTAAAATTGCAAAAACAAAAGGGACTTTTACTTTGGAGAGAATTATGCTTGTCATTCAGTTGCTCTAAGAAGTGCTACTGTCATGCAAGCAAGAACAGTGGCCTTGTCTTTTCTGAGCTGCTGCTTCCTTTGCTGCTGTCACGTGCAATCTCACGATGAGGTGTGCATTCCTTGTGCCTTATGGCTTAGGCACTGATGAGTCATAAAAAGGAGAAAGAGAATTTAATATTAGTCCCTCCCAAAACATTTGGGGTAATTCTCTCACTGTAAAACCCCTACTCATCATGTGAGCTTTTAGCACTGCTGCTTACCAGTATGCCAATGGTGCAATCTTAGGATCAGAAGTTTGATGGACTCAAAAAAAAAAAAAAGTACCATAATGAATATGGGTGCTAATCCCAGTGAGATGGAGAGGCAGTAAACACCTTCTTCCAAAGAGAAGACAGATTGCAAATAAACAAATAATGATATAACTCAAGAAACTAGAAGAGGGAGAACTTATCCCAAAGTTAGCAGATGATGAAATTAATTAAAAAAACAGAGCAGAAATAAATACAATGAACACTAGAAAAAAAACAGAAAATGTAGAAAAAATGTAAGAACTTGTTTTTTTTTGAAAACATAAAATCTTCCTATCTTTAGCTAGACTAAGAAATAAATGCTCAAATAAATAAAATTAGAATTAAATGGAAGATATTACAACTGGCAAAACAGACATACAAAAGGTCATAAGATTGCTGTGTACATAGACTCCTATTTACAATGATATCCAAACAAATTGTGTAAGGGAGAAGACATGAATAAATTTCTAGACATGTACCACCTACCAAGACTGAGCCATAAAGAAATAGAAAACATGAATAGATCAGTAATGAGTAAAGAGTTTAGATCTGATGACTTTACTCCTGAATTTTACCAAACATTTAAAAATAACCAAATCTTTGAAAAAAAATTGAAGAAACAGGAATACTTCCAAACTCATTTTATGAAGCCAGCATTACCCTGATACAAAAACCAGAGATAGACATTACAAGAAAAAAAAAATTACACGCCAATATCCCTGATGAACATAGATGCAAAATCATCCACAACATAGTTGCAAATGAAATTCAAAAGCACTTTAAAAGGATCATTTATTTGATGTGGGTGCCCCCCATCCCACCTTTTCTTAAAAAAATGAAAAAAAAATAGCATGGCATGGTCATACATGTCTGTGGTCCTACCTACTTGGGAGGCAGAGGTGGGAGGGACACTTGATCCTGGGAGGTAGAGGTTGCTGTGAGCTGAGATCAGGCCACTGCACTGCAGCCTGGGTGACAGAACAAGATCCTCTCTCTCTTTCCCCCACTTTGTGTGTGTGTGTTGCACACACAAAGGGGAAGGGTGAGGGTGTGGATGTGTGTGTATTATTCAAAATGAAAACAATATAATGACAATTATTTTTGTGTACATTTATATTTTTTGGAGAAAGAGTATCACTCTGTCACCCAGGCTCAAGTACAGTGGTGTGATCTTGGCTCATGGCAACCTGTGCCCCCTAGGTTTAAGCGATTCTTCTGCCTCAGCCTCCCAAGTAGCTGGGATACAGGTGCCCACCATCTTGCCAAGCTAATTTTTGTATTTTTAGTACAGACATTGTTTCGCCATGTTGGCCAGGCTGGTTTTAAACTCCTGAGCTCAAGTGATCACCCACCTCAGCCTCCCAAAGTGCTGGGATAACAGGCGTGAGCCACCGTGCCTGACCAATGACAATTATTTTTAAATTTTAGATTTTACAATCTTTCTCTCCTCTTGAATTTGAGGCAGCCTGAGCTTTGAAAACTGGCAATCTTCTATTGCAGCAATGTGCAGTAGAAATAAAATGTGAGCCACGTGTGTCAAAGTTTTCTAGTAGCAGCGTAAAGAAAAATATGAGTGAAATTGATTTTAATAACTTAGCCCAATATATCCAAAATATTTTAACATATAATTAGAATGAAATCATTACATATAGATATAGATATAGATATATATGTAACTAAATCTCTAAAATACTTTCTGATATTTTTCCCTAGCATATCTCAGTACATACTGTGTACAATTCAGGTGCTCAGTAGCCTGTTGTGGCCAGTGGCTGCCACATTGCAGGTGCATCTCTGAGGGCTCTTGACTTTTCTGACCTTCGGGAGGTAAAGGGCCTGAATTTTCCTTTTCTGCCAGATAGGAGTGAATGCCTCTTCTCTGCCGATATCACTCCTGTTTCAAGGGTAAGAGAGGTGGTGCACTGAGAGACAGGAGGGACCTACAGGAAACAAGTGTCCACAGGTAGACCACTGCTGTCCGCTGCTGCTTGGTGTGGACTCATCACTCTTCCAGAAATCAGACAGAAGTTCAAAAAATGGGGACCCAGAAGGGGGAAACCTCATGTTTTTAGATCTGTCCATAGCCTTAATCTCCAGAATTTAGATGTCAAGAGACTAGATTAAAGGCAAACCTTTTATCTTGCAATTTGGCTTTGGCAAATTAAAATAGAAATAGAAACGTGTCACTTTAAAAATCAATTATATACAAAGGAAGGCAATAAGAGCAGAAAAGAGGAGAAAATACCTATGAGAAACAAATAGAACTATTAACAAAAAGGAAATATTCCATTCTTTTAAGAATTAAAATGAATATATACATGGAGTGAAATATACACTGGAAATATGTAAATTGGCTAAAGAGATTTTAAAAAAACAAGATTTATTTTCTGTTGTCTATAAGAAACTCAATTTACATGTAAGCACACAGATAGGCTAAAAGTGCCAGTATGAAAAATACCTTCTAGGAAAACTGCAATCAAATGACAGCAGCGTGGGTCATAATTATGCAAAATACACATTAAGTCAGAACTGAAACAACAGACAAAGAAAGATGTTGTATAATGATAAAACTGTCAATTCACTGGGGAAGCTGTGTTAATAATAAATATGTGCACACTTCACATCAGGGTTCCCAAATGTATAAAGTTAACATTGACACAAATGAAGAAGGAAATGGCTATGCAAAAATAGTAAGAGACATAATTACCCCACTACCCACTATCAGTAATGAATAATAAAGCCAGACAGAAAGTTAACTTGAGAACAGAGAATTTGAATAACACTGCAAACTCTAAACCTAACAGACATATAGAAAACACTAGTCACAGTGAATAGAAGTGAAAAAACAAAAGAAACAAACACTCCACACAGCAATATCACAATATACAATTTTTTCAATAGGTCATGAAACATTCTCCTGGGTTGATGACCTACTAGGACACAAAACAAGTTTTGCTAAATTTTAAAATGGTAAAATATGGGCCAGGGATGGTGGCTCATGTCTATCATTCCAGCATTTTGGGAGGCTGAGTTGGGAGGATTGAGTGAGTTTAGGAGTTCATGGCCAGCCTGGGCAACATAAGGAGACCCTGTCTTTACAAAATATAAAATTAAAAAATTAACTGGGCATGATTGCACGTGCCTGTGTGTCCAGCCACTCAGGAGGCTGAGGTAGGAGGATTGCTGGAGCCTGGGAGATCAAGGCTGTGGTTAGCGATAATTGAGCCACTGTGCTCCAGCCTGAGTAACATAGCAAAACTTTGTCCCAAAAGAGATTAAAATATTACAAACTATCATTTTTGATTAAAAGGGAATACAATGGGAAATCAATAGCAGAAAAAATACTGGAAAATCTACAAATATGTGGAAATTAAACAACCCACTCTTCAGCATGCTCTCGTTCAAGGGTCGGAAGACAATATTGTGAAGATGTTCACACTACCCAAAATTATCTACAGATTCAATGTGATCGCTGTCAAATTTTAACTGTCATTTCATTTGCAGAAATACAAAAAAAATTCTAAAACTTATATGGAATCTAAAGTGAGTATCAAGAGCCAAACAACTTTCTAAAAACATAATATTGGAACTATGACACTCCTTGACTTCCTAATGTATTACAAAACTACAGTAACCAAACTATTTGGTACTGACATAAAGGCAGACAGACAGACCAATGGAACAGAATAGATCACAGGAATAAACTGTCATATATATGGCCAAATGAGGAGTTATTTTTATATCCATATTCATTGCAGCATTATTCACAACAGCTGATAGGTGGAAGGAACCCAAATGTCCCTCAGTGAATGAGTGGATAAAGGCAATTTGGAATATACAAATAATGGAATATTATTCAGTTTTTTAAAAGCAGGAGATCTGATTATTTTTACACTAAGAATAAATCTTGAGGACATTATGTAAATGAAATAAACCAGTCACAAAAGGACAGACACTGTTTGACTCCAGTTAAATAAAATATCTAATGTAGTTAAACTCTTAGAAACAGAAAGTAGAATAGTATCAGTCAGAGCCTTAGGGGTGGAAATAAAAGGGTAGTTGTTGTTTCATAGGCATTGAATTTTAGTTTTACAACATAAAATCATTTTAGCGATATGTTGCATAACAATGTGAATATATTTAATATTATTTAACTATGTACTTAATATATTTAAGATGGTAAATTTTATGTGTTTTGAGTACATTAAAAATGAAAAACTTTCTAAAGAGATACATATTTATAACCTTTTTCAAAAATTACCTTCAAATCATAAAAATGTCAGAAAAACAATAAAGAGGCCAGGTGCAGTGGCTCATCCATGTAATTGAAATACAACAGGAGGCTGATGATGGAGAATAGCTTGAGGCCAAAAGTTGCAGACCAGCCTGGGCAACATAATAAGAACTCATCTACAAATCACAAACAAAAGGAAACTGGCAAATTAAAAAATATGTGAGACTTAAAACAGCAGACTCTTGACCTCTTGTTCAAGGCTCAAAAAATTTAATATTATTAAGATGTCAATACTACTCACAGTGAAACACAAATTCAAAGTATTTTCTATCAAAATCCCAATGTTACAATTTTTTTGGAAATATTATTTTAAGTCCTAAAATTCTTACGGAATATCAAGGGACAATGAGTAGCCAAAGTAGCTTTGGAGAACGAAGTTAGAGGTGTCACACTTCCTGATTTCCAAACAGATTACAAAGCTATAGAAATACAACCAGAAAGACAAATAGATAATGGAACAGAATAGAGAACCCAGATATAGACCGTCATGAATATCATCAGATAATCTTCAAACACGTTGCCATTACCAAACAACAGGGAAATAACAGACCCTTTAACAAATAGTGTTCTAAAAGTGAACATCAAAATGGAAGAAAATGAAATTGGACTTCTGACTTGAACCATATACAAAAATATCTTAAATAAACAAATGTAAGTAAGATAGCTATAAAACTCTTAAAATATGAGGTAAAAATCATGACATTTGTCTTGGTAATTTTTAAAAATATGACATTAAAAGCCGAAGTAACAAGAAAAAAAGCAGAAAAATGGGACTACCTCAAATGTAGTAAGCTTTCTGGACATAAAGGAAACATTTAATGCCATGTAAGAAATGAGAAAAAAATTACAAATGATATATTTGATAGAAGTTAATAACCAGAATGTATAAACAACTTTAAAACTCAACAAAAAAAACTGAACAACCCTATTTAAAAATGGGCAAAACTCTCAACAGATGTTTCTACAAAAGAGATATACAAATGGCCAAGAGGAATTTGAAAGGATGGTCAAATTCACGAATCTTTAGAGAAATGAAAAGCAAAATCTCAATGAGATATTACTTCACACTCATTAGGATGGCCACTATCAAATGAGAGAAAATAACAAATATTTTCAAGGATGTAGATAAATTGATATACTTGTGCACTGAGTGGTGGAAAAATAATAATGCAGCCATTATGAAAAATAGTACAGAGGTTCCTCAGATATTAAAAATGGAATTATTGTACTATCTTGTTGGAGGTCAAAAGAATGAGTGTTGTGACCAACTCATTATACCACTGGAGGCTATATGAGCAAACAGCAAACTGTTCTCATGAATGCAGGATGTTGGCAAGCTGACAACTGCATCTGCAACCAGAAGGAATGCTGAGGGCAGTCATGCCCCAGGCACAGTGTTTCTTGTGGTTATCTATAGGAACATCTGGAGCCTGTTGTATAAAGAAACCAATTATGTGAGCCTGTGATAAATCAGGCAGCTGACTAACCATTACCTCTTCCTCCCTGTTGATTCTACCTAATGAATACAAAGGGCTGTATAAGCTCAGGGCCCTTGTTCCCTAGAAGCAAGGAGCCCCCTGACCCCTTCTTTAAAACAGATCTTTTTGTCTTTGTCTTCATTTCTGCGTTTGTCCTTCTTCTTCAGTCCTGAACTGACAGCCACAAGTGGCACCTGAACAGGGACTTGAACAAAGAAGGTCTGCTGGAGCAGAAAAAGAGAAACTGACCAGATGAATGAGAAACCCTGGGATGAGTCTGCCTGCAGAGGATATAAGGTCAGTGTCCTAAAGAGGTACTGGGAGTGGGAAGTTTCTGAATCAGGGTAACGTGGGGGCAGAGTTTGTCTATTGAGGAGCAGCATTACGTGCAGTTGCTTAGAAGTTTTACTTAAACAATCTGGTGCTCAGGTTAGTTCTCAAACACTGACTAAGCTGCTGCAGGAGGTTATCACGCATAACCCCTCATTTCCGCAGACAGGCGCTCTTGATGTGGAAAATTGGAACCGAGTAGGGGAAGGATTAAAATGGGCTCATCAAAAAGGTCTTAAAGTTTATCCTTCCTTTTTTTTCTGTTTGGAGTTTAGTCCATACTGTCCTCCTGCCATTATCTCATTCTTATTCTGCCAAACCGCAGGAGCCATGTTCTGAATCTCAAATTTTGAAAGAATCTTTTGTCCCACCCACAACACCCAAAGAAAATAATAAACAGGAGAGGGAGGATGAAAATTGGCCTCTACCACCCCCTCCAGTAGCAGAAACACCTGTACCATCTCCTTCAGTAACAGAAATAGAGACCCCAATGCAAAGAATTCTATGCTCTGCTACCATAGCTGGAGAGCCCTTAGGACATTGCACTTTCACTATTTCTGTAAGGCCTGATCCAAATAATCCACAGCAGTTTATTCATGAACAGGCCTCACTAGAGTTTAAGTTGTTGAAGGAATTAAAAGCTAGTGTAGTGAATAATGGAGTACAGAGCCCATTTACTTTAGGATTGTTAGAATCTGTATTTTGAACTATGTGTCTTCCATCCTTTGATGTAAAGCATTTGGCTCACACTTGTTTGTCTGCTAGTGCATATCTGAAATGGAATTTAAATTGGCAAGAACTGTGTGCACACCAGGCTAGACAGAATTGTGCTGCCGGACACAGGGACATTACAGAGGATATGCTGTTGGGTAATGGCCCTTATTCAGACCTGGAATATCAAATGACACTCCCAGACGCTGCTTATAAGCAGCGTGCACTGGCTGCTAAATGCACCTGGGCCACAATTCCAGAGGAAGGGGTCCCAATACAATCCTTTTTACATGGCATGCAAGGGTCAAAGGCGCACTATGCACATTTTCTTGCATGATTACAAGAGGCAGTGAGGCATCAGATTCCTCATACCACTGCTGCAGAAATGCTAACCTTAACTTTAGCTTTTGAGAATGCAAACACGGATTATAAATGTGCACTGGCTCCTGTGAGATGTACTAAAAACTTAGGACATTTTCTCAAAACTTGTCAAGATGTGAGAACTGAGCTTCATTTCTCTACAATGTTAGCTCAAGCAATGGCTAATTTAGTAGTTAACAAATCTAAAAAGGGCTAAGGGTCAAACCCTAAAATGGGAAAATGTTATAATTGTGGAAAAATCGGACATTTCAAAAAGGAATGCCATCAGACCTTGGGCAAAAGGGATCTTATAATGCAATACCCACCCTTCAGCAGAAAAAATTCCAGAAATTTGCCCTTGTTGCAATAAAGGAAATCATTGGACTAATCAATGCAGTTCAAAATTTCATCAGAATGGCACCCCTCTGTCGGGAACCAAGAAGGGAGCCTGGACCCGGTCCCCTCAAACAATGAGGGCATTTCCTGTCCAGGCCACAACCCCATTTCAGGGAGGAGTCTATGGAGGAACATTGATTCCCTTTCCCCAGGAACACCCAGAAGCACAGGAATAGATCTCCCTGTCAGAGAATGGGTTACATTAGTTGGAGGAAATAAACCCCCTAAAATTCCCACTGGTATTTGGAGACCTTTGCCAACAGGATATATGGGATTAATTTTGGGTAAAATCCATCTCAACTTACAGGGCATTACTGTAGTCCCAGGAGTTGTTGACTGTGATTATGAAGGAGAAATTCAAGTAGTGGTAATATCACAAGATTTGTTGGTTTTTGAACCGGGAGAATATGTAACTCAACTACTGCTTATTCCCTGCGAGTTGTTTCCTTCTCCACATAAGGAGAAATGAGAGAATCAAGGATTTGGGAGTACAGCTAGGAGGAAAATTTATTTATCACAACCCATAGCATCTAATAGACCCACCTGTACAGTGCAAATTAAAGGAAAAAAATTTCTATGGGCTTATGGATATGGGAGCTGACATGTCAGTAATATCTAAAAACAATTGGCCCCCATCCTGGCCCCTGCAATTAACTCCTACATCGCTAGTGGGAATAGGAACAGCTCAAAGTGTTCAACAGAGTGCTGAAATTTTACCCTGTCTCAAACCAGATGGACAGTCATGTACTTTTAAAATTTATTTTGCAAATGTAACTGTTAACCTATGGGGCCAAGATTTACTTACAGCATGGGATATAAGACTTGCAAATGAAACTATTGACAATCCAGGGTTCAAAATGTTAAAGAAAATGGGATGTCAGGCAGAAAAGGCTTAGAAAAGTCCCTACAGGGAAACACTGATCCTATATCAATAGCTGGGCAAACAGATAGAAAAGGGCTAGGTCATCAGAATTTCTGATGGGAGTCACTGATATTTCTCCCCCATCTACTGTTTTACCGCTGGAGTGGCTGACTAAAAAACCTGTATGGGTGGATCAGTGGCCCCTATCACAGGAGAAACTAACACAATTCCATCAGCTAGTGAAAGAGCAAATGGATACAGGACATATTGAAGAGTCAGTTAGCACCTGGAATTCATCAGTATTTGTAATTCCTAAAAAGTCAGGAAAATGATGACTTTTCCTGACTCAAATCATGATGCTACATGATTTGAGAGCTATTAATGCACACATTAAACCAATGGGTGCATTACAGCAAGGTCTGCCATCCCCGGCAGCCTTTCCAGGAGGCTGGCCTCTCAAAGTAATATATCTTAAAGATTTTTTATTTATTTATTTTTTTACTGTTACATGAGCACGATAAGCATCGATTTGCCTTTTATGTGCTTTCTGTTAATCAAAAAGAGCCTGTCTCTCATTATCAATGGAAAGTCTTACCCCAAGGCATGCTTAACAGCATTATATCAGCATGTTGTAGGATAGGCATTAAAGGTGCCTCTGAATATGTTTCCCACAGCCTACATCACTCATTATATGGATGATATTCTTTCTGCCCCTCCTACAGATCAAATTTTATATCAGTTATTCAGATAAATAAAATGAGCTTTGACTAAATGGAATCTCAAAATAGCTCCAGAAAAGGTGCAAACAACCTCCTGATACCAGTACTTAGGCACTATTGTTACTGAAAGAAGTGTTTGGCCTCAGAAAGTAGTCCTCCATAGGGACAGATTACAAACTTTGAATGATTTCCAAAAATTATTAGGGGACATTAACTGGCTGTGCCCAATGCTAGGTATTCCTGCTTATCAACTCAAACACCTTTATCAGACCCTTCAAGGAGATTCTTCATTAGACTCTCCTCAGCAACTTACTAAGGAGGCAAAAGCTAAGTTACAACTTGTAGAGCTGATGTTTTGGCAACGACATGCCTCCTGGCTACAGCCACAAAAGGCTTTGCTTCTGTTTATTCTTCCTACCCCCCATTCAGCAACAAGACTTTTAGGCCAATTCATAGTCAAATCTGTAGTAGTATTAGAATGGCTTTTTTTAAATCCAATCAGACAGTGAAATCTTTGCAAGTTTATCTTTCTTTAATTACTCAACTTATAACAATAGGTAGGCATAGATCAAAAATGCTTATGGGATATGATCCAGACAAAATTATTGTTCCCTTGGATTCCCAACAACACACTGCAGCATGGGAAATGTTGACTGCATGGCAAATTGCTCTTGCAGATTTCATAGGAATAATAGATAACCATTATCCATCAGACAAAATTTTGCAATTTTATAAAGTTCACCCTTTTATTCTCCCTTTAATCACTCATCACAAGCCTATTCCAGGTGAACAGACCTATTTTACTGATGGTTCTTCCAAAGGACACGCAGCTATTTATGGACCTAACATACTTAGACAATAAAGACCTCTGGAGCTTCAGCTCAATGCTCAGAATTAATGATAGTTATTCAGGTTTTACAGCTCACCACTTCATCTCCTAATAACATTGTTTGTGATTCAGCCTATGTTGTAAATGTAGCCAGTCGTGCTGAAACTGCCACTATTAAGAGCACCCTAGAACCAGAGCTGCTTAACTTGTTTCTAAGACTTCAACAAGCTGTTCGCTCTCATGCTACTCCTTTTCATATTTCTCATATTCACTCTCACATGCAACTTCCTGGACCACTATCTCTAGGTAATGATAAAGCAGATAAACTAATCGGTTCTGTATTTCAACAAGCCCAAGCTTCTCATGCATTACTGCATCAAAACACCTCTGCCCTTACTCGTATGTTTCATCTGCCTCATGGACAGGCTGCAGCTATTGTGCAAACCTGCCCCACTTGCCAGCATGTTCCTGGTGTTGCACTTGTGGAAAGATGTAACTCACGAGGCTTGGCACCAAATGAAATCTGGCAGATGGATGTTACACATATAGCAGCCTTTGGGAAACTCAGCTGTGTTCGTGTGACTATAGACACTCCCATATGCTACATGTCACATGCCAAACAGGAAACAGCTGGCCATGTCCAACAACATTGTTTGTCATCATTCGCCCATATGGGGGTCCCTAAACAATTAAAAACTGACAATGGACCTGCTTATGTTAGTCATGCTTTTCAAAATTTTTTACAGTTATGGGCAATCACTCATAACACAGGAATTTCTTACAATTCTTGAGGACAAGGCATTATAGAGTGGGCACGTCAAACACTACAGTGTATGTTGTAAAAACAAAAAGGGGGAATAGGAGACAAGCTACCACCTCAAACAAAATTACATTTATCCTTATTTACTTTTAATTTTTTACTTTTGATATGGATAGTAAGACTCTGGCCAAACAACATTGGCAAATGTTAGAGGGAAAGAGGAAAGTTTACCCAAAGGTACTATGGAAATCCCCAGAAGAAGGACAATGGAAAGGCCTGGTGGATTTACTGACGTGGGGATGAGGGTATGCTTGTGTTTTTACAGGAGATGGATAAACCGTGTGAGTGCCCTCAAGTTGTGTGCGACCATGGAATGGGAGACTGGAGGGATACATGGATCCCAACTACAGGCTCAGCTCCTCCAGTATGAGCCATGAGCCAGTTGAATCTGAATGTGAAGATGGAATGAAGACCGACCAGAGTCACACTGACGTCAGCCCTCGTAACATGGGGTCAGATCAAGAAAACCACACCAGAAGCTGAGAAACTGGTGTAGTGCCAGGGTCAGGCAAAAACCCCTGACTCCATGTTTATGGCCATGCTAGCTGTAATATCCTGTGCAGTATGATTTTTCTGTGCAGAAGCAAAAACATATTGGGCATATTTTCCTAACCCACCGGTAGTGTGATCATACTCTGAAGCAGCACTCCTCCTGAGATATATCATGATCAAGGAGCATCAGTACCAGGACCTCTAACTCCCCCTGACACAGAGCAATTAGACTCTCAGAACAATGGTATCAATTATACCACTCCATTGGAGGGACTTCCTTTATGTGTCACCCAGGGTACGTTGCTCAACTGCAGTTGCCTTGCAGTTTGATCCCAAGCATGGTTGAGTTACCATAAAAAAGTTATGTACCTATTAGACCTTAGCTTTATTAATATTACTTGTGTAGTTACTAATCACTCCTGGCCCCATCACCCAAATTGTACTGATTATACAGAATGGGCTCCCTTTGATAATTCTCACCCCCCTCCTTGGGCCCACTGTCTTGGCCCCTTAGCTAGACAATAGTCCATGTTAATGGGAGACATTATTGACTGGGGTCCCTGTGGTCATTAAGATGGGAGAGATGAGAATCAGACCACATGGCATAAACTTCACTGGCACTGGTGGTGAAACTTTAACATCTCTTCACTTCAACACACTGGGATTCAATCCCAATCTGCCATGCAACTTGCTTGGCATGGAACGGGCTTTAGCCCACCTTTGCCTCAATGGCATTATCAAGGAAAGAGAGGTCCAATTCAGGCGTCTATGTGGAAGGCAGCACTCCCATATATGAATGGCAGCATTTGGGTTGGGACACTATCCAATAATAGTAATAGTGCTCAATACAGTTTAATGTTACCTTTGTAAAAAATGTTTGAAATTTGTGTTTTTAATCCCTATGTTTTTCTAGCAGCAAAAAAGGACCAACTCCAGGTAAACAATGCCCAATTGAATTGTGATTCCTGTCAACTCTATCATTGCCTTAATCATAGCACGATACAAACACACAGCATATCCACCCTAATAATTCTAGGTCGCATTCCTGGATTATGGATTCCTGTAAATCTGTCTGAGCCTTGGGCAGCCACCCCCACTTTACATTTTGTAAAACTTCTTACTCAGCTTACTCATGGCACTCGTAGAGCCTTAGGCATGGTAATTTTTACTATAGTCTCCTTAATTACATTAATACCCTCTGTTGTGGTGTCCTCAGTAGCACTGGACAGCTCCACTCAAACAGCTCAATATGCAGAAAATTGGATGCATACAGCTGACCAGGCATGGATGTTTCAAAATAAAACTAACACTGAGATACAAACAGAAGTGGCAATGTTAAAGACTACTGTTCTGTGGCTAGAAGAACAAGTACAAAGCTTGCAGTTGCAGCAGCAATTGCGTTGTCATTTTAACCATACTCATATTTGTGTAACCAATTAGGAATATAATCAAAGTGAATATCCATGGAACCTTGTAAAGGCCCATTTACAGGGAGCTGTTACATCCAATGTTACTTTTGATATTAATGATTTACAAAGTAAAATTCTAACAGCACCTCAATATCTTTTTCATAATTATTGGAATAATGTTACTATGTTTCTGTTTTTTGTTCATAGTCTGTAAAATCAACTGGAACACCAACCAGCAATTGAGAGCTGCACAGCCTGCAATTACCTTTATTCAATTAAATCAAAAGCAGAAAGGGGGAGATGTTGGAGGCTGAAAGAATGAGGGTCGTGACCAACTCAGTATACCACTGGAGGCTATGTGAGCAAACAGCAAACTGTTCTCATGAATACAGGATATTGGCAAGCTGACAGCTGCATCTGCCACCAGAAGGAATGCTGAGGACAGTCATGCACCAGGCACAGTGTTCCTTGTAGTTATCTATAGGAACATCTGGACCCTGTTGTATAAAGAAAGCAATTATTTGAGCCTGTGATAAATCAAGCAGCTGACTAAAACTGTTACCCCTTCCTCCCTGTTGATTCTACCTAATACATGCGAAGGGCTGTATAAGCTCAGGGCCCTTGTTCCCTAGAAGCAAGGAGCCCCCTGACCCCTTCTTTACAACAAATCTTTTTGTTTTTGTCTTCATTTCTGCATTCATCCTCCTTCGTTCAGTCCCGAACCGACAGCCACATGATCTGGCAATCCCATTTCTGGATATCTATATAAATGTGCAAAGCAGGACCTGAAAGAAACATTTGCACACCCATGTTTATAAGAGATTTATTCTAAAAATCCAAAAGGTAGAAGCTACTTGAATGTCCCTTGACAGATAAATAAAATAAAATAAAATATGATATATACATATAATATGATTTAAAAAGAAAATCTTGGGCTGGGTGTGGTGGCTCATGCCTGTAATTCTAGCACTTTGGGAGGCCGAGGTGGGCAGATCACGAGGTCAGGAGATTGAGACCATCCTGGCTAACACGGTGAAACCCCATCTCTACTAAAAATACAAAAAATTAGCCAGGCGTGGTGGCAGGTGCCTGTGGTCCCAGCTACTCAGGAGGCTGAGGCAGGAGAATGATGTGAACCCAGGAGGTGGAGCTTGCAGTAACCAGAGATTGCACAACTGCACTCCAGCCTGGGCGACAGAGTGAGACTGTCTCAAAAATAAATAAATAAATAAAATAAATAAATAAATCACACACTGCAATGACAGTAAACCTTTAGGACATAATGTTAAGTGAAATGTGCCAGGAAACAAAGTGACAGTGAGTGTATGATTCCGCTTATGATATATCTTAAGTAGTCCAACTCACAGAAACAGAAAGTAGAATGTCAAAGGCTCAGGAGTGGGTAAAATGGTCGGTTGACGTTTATGGCTATTGAGTTTTAGTTTTGCAGTGGAAAAGCTCTAGAAGCCTGGTGCATAACAATGTGGATATATGTAACACTACTAAATTATGCAATTACAAAGGTATAGACTGGTAAATTTTGTTGTGCTTTATTACAATTAAGATATTGTAAAGTGATACATAAAAGAGATACAGAGTTATAAACTTTTCAGAAAATTACCTTCAAATTATAAGCGTGTTTTTCTCACACAAAGATAATATAGATTCATCAAAAAATACATGGGTAAATTAAGACTATTTACATGACTACTCTCCTGAACAAGTTAAAACAAACTTTTGACATCAGCCAAGAAGAGAAATATGCAAGATAAGAATAAATGGAGTATATTTATAGAGGCAAACACATGATTTTATTGGTGGTAGATATGACTGATTCATATTTTAATTAAACCCTACATCGACTCAATGTGTACATAGAGTTGCAGATTTACATCCAAAATCATAATACGTAGGTAAAACCAAATTCACAAAACACAAATGTCAAAGAAGCTACCCCAAAAAAGAAGCACAGTAATATGAAATTTCAAAACAAGAATGAGAGAAACATTAACAACAACAACAACAACAACAACAAAAACACTTCTATATAAAACATAGATGTACAATTAAGAAAGAATCCGCTTAGATAATTACAATTTCCCGCTGTGACCTTGCACTGGTGGTGAGCACAGATTTTGAATCATGACTACGTTAGGGAGACGCCCAAGGGGACAGACAGTGCCACCTCCAGAGAAGCCATTGCTTCTCCTCCTGCCGCTGCTGCTGCTGCCCCCACCGTCCGCTGCGCCTGCAGCCCCCACTGAGCGCCAGACTCCTTCCTGGAGTAGGGAGGTCCTGTTCCTTCTGGAGCGACAGACACCCTTTCTCCTGGCCTTCTCGCTTACTAGCCCTGCAGGTGCTGGACAGGAGATCTGAGCTGGTCCTGCGTCTCTGAGGAGCTAGGAGCCCGGCTGGGAGAACAAGGAGACGAACTGTGGGGAGAAGGGGCGACAGGAACGCCAGGCTCATGGGGCCGCTGGCAGCGGCCTGGGTATGGCTGGCGGCTGAATGGTCAGAGATACGAGAGGTGGCCACTGTCCCCACCTTTGGCCCCCTAGCCGGCATTCGTACATTCTGTGCTCAACAAACGGAAGCGGCAGCTGGAGCTGCTGCTCCGGGAGGTGGAGTGGCCTGGCAGAGGGCACATGGCTGCCACCTGCTGCAAGGTGAGCTGGTCTGCAGCCTGGGCCCACAAAAGGCCGCTCTTGTGCAGGACACACCGCTGTCCTTGACCCTCTTGCTCCCCCGCCTGCTGTGCAAAATGCTCAGGTCCCTGATCTCGGGCTTTCCTGGCAAGTGCACTGTGGTGGGGAGGCAGCAGGGAGGAGGGCTTTTCCAGGAGCCCTGAACAGAGGATCTTGGCATAAAGAGGAGAGAGAGGTGGCTGACTGGTTCCACTTGTAGGTAGGGGGTCAACAAACCCCATGGGACCCTGTTTTTTCAGGGAGATTTCAGTTCACTTCTTATCTTTTCTCCACCCACTTGAGCCTCTGAGAATAGAGATGAGGCTGTTTTAAATTGGCCTAACCATAATGGTCTGGACCCTTGCCCCAGGGCAGACCTACTTTTGGGGCTCTTTGCAGCCTGGAGGCTCACGCCTGTCCACCCCAGGTGTCTTCAATATAGGGTCTAGTTAGGCCTGGCTGGCAGTGATGCTGAGATGCAGCACGACCTGGCCAGATCTTCGCCTGTTACAGGACATTATAGCCTTCAGTGCCCTGTGTCATTTATCTCGCCTCCAGAAGCCCCTGTGAGCTTCAGTGTTGCCGTTGCCCAGGCCCTGGCTGCCTCTCTATTAGGGTCCCATCTTATGCCTCCTAAATGCACCGGGGTCTCACTCTGCCTTTCTCCCTTTCCCAGAACAGACCCCTTCAACTCCAACAGAACATGTCTGGACCGTGTGCATCCCTCTTCAGTGTTAAAACAAAGAAAATTTATTTTTTTTTCACTGAACATGTAAATGATTTAACATATAAGGAGGTCAGCTTTATGCATAGATCTATGCATGTAAATATATACAAAAATTCTAACGTTGTGGGAAAATTAACATCCTTACACTTTGTTCAGTTATTTTATAGTTTTCTCGCTCTCAATTGCTTTTTTTTTTTTTTTTGAGAGAGAGTCTTGCACTGTTGCCCAGGCTAGAGTACAGTGGCAAAATCTCAGCACACTGCAGCCTTTGCCTCCTGGATTCAGGAGATTCTCATGCTTCAGCCACATGAGTAGCTGGAATTACAGGCATGGGTCACCATGCCCAGCTGTTTCATGTGTTTTTTTTAGTCGAGACCGGGTTTTGCCATATTGCCCAGGCTGGTCTCGAACTCCTGGTCTCAACTGATCTACCCTCCTTGGCCTTGCAAAATGCTGGGATTACTGGCATGAGCCACCATGCCCAGCCTACCTGTCACTATCTCTATGTTTATTTGTTCAACAGGAAAATTCTCAGTGAAGACTCCTTAGTATGAAGTAGATAAGCTTGCACAATCAGTCACTGATAGATGCTTAGTGGAAAAACTTCCAATTCCCATTTACAGCTCTCAGAGCTAGGATTAAAAACTCCTGGTCATAAACTCATGTGATGAGAAGTTATAGCACGCCCTCATTTTCTACATATCCATTTGCATTTATGGTTGGCTTTCGAACTTGCTAGAAGGGAAAGAAGTGCAAATGTGTCCTCCTTAGAGCTACTCTCCTCCCCTTGGTGGGTTTCCAGTTTGTGCATTGTCCAGATGGCCCAGGAGCTGACGATCAAAGGGAAGAAGTCATGTTTGTCATGAGAATGCTTTGCTGCATCAGGATTCAGTGAAGCTGTTCACCGCCTGGAGCCCATGCAGCCTCAAGAGGCAGGATGGAGCTCAGAAACCATCACTGAGGTTAGAAAGTGAGCACCAAAGTTGAGGGAAGCCCACAGGAGTGAGCCAAAGTGCTCCCTTTGGATTTCCAAGTGGTTGCTGCTGCTTCTTCCATCAGCCTTGCTTCTGACCACAATGTGTTCCTGGTGCCTTCTTCTTGGCATTTTGCTGTTTGTGTCCAAGGAAAATAGTCCTGCATGGCAGTGGTGAGAAGGATGGCTGCCTGCTGAAGCTGATTTGCTGGTAAGCTTTGCAGCCTGTTAAGCAGAGCCTGAAATTCTTTCTCACTGAGTGGTGATTCAAACCTTGGAGGGTCCTCCCCTTGTGGATTGGCATTCAGAAAAGATTGTGCCTTTTCCTGAAACTCTGGGGTTTATAGGAGATCATGCAGATGGCTGGTGTGGTTGCTCCAGCAGGTGGATGTCTCCTTCGTGGCTTGTGTCTGTTTCTGTCACAGGGGAGACTCAGTGTGCATGGGCTGCTAAGGTGCTCCTGCTTCAGGTTGAATCATGACATCCTAGGACCCCTTGCCCAGGCTCCACCACTGCTGAAGGTGGGATTTGGCCTGTTGACCCAAACTCTAAAATTGTGGCTAAGAATGACCAGGCTGAGGCTGTCCTTTAAGGCAGAACTTCCAGGTTAGTGTCTCATTTTTCTTATCCTGAAATTTTCCTTTCGACAGAGGCCAGAAACAAGTCTGTGTATGGGAGAGCCTCCCTCCTAGAGCTGGTACCATTGACACATGACTCCTGAGTGCCAGAAGAGGTTAAGAGAACTCTCCCATCTGCACAGCCTGTCTCATGCAGAATGCAGATGGATCCAAAAAATCACAGGATGTGGGAGGTGAAGGAAGAGCTTGTAAAAATGAAAAGTGGCTGGTGAAAGAGTAGGAGGCATGAAGAGGATGAGACCTGCCTGGGGCAGTGCACATGTTTTGTTCCAGCCAAACAATCAGATGAGGTCTTGGTCTTGGACCTGGTGCCAGGGAATTCCTAAGCCCCCTTTTGCTGTGGCCTGGGAGCTGAGGTCTTTGGTTCTGAAACCAAATGTAAATTTTGGACTCTGGAATACCTGTCTGTTTAACCAGTTTCTCTCTACTGGTGATCGCAGGAAAGGAATTATCCTGTAAAATTTTGTGGATTCTTCTCAAAGGCTTCAATGAGTACACTGATTTGTGGTTCAGTGATGGATGTCCCTTTCCTCCTGCCTTCTTATTTGACTTACACCATCAATATTAACTATGGCAGTTATGGTAATATCATTCTTTACAACAGAGGAAACTTCAAGTCATTCATTGATGATATCAAAGCCTCATTCTCCTACATTAAACATTCTCCTACATTTAGCTTCTTGAATCTTCTATGTCCACTGTCTAGAAAACCTAAACACATGAAGTACCACAAACTAGAAATAAATACCTCAATAGGCACCAATCATAAAAGTAAATCCAAGAAGGAACAGAATATATGAACACATATATAACAAGTAAAGGGATTCAATTAATTAAAAATCATCACACACAAAAAAGCCCAGAGTCATGTGGCTTAACTGGTAAATTCTGCTAAACATTTAGTGAAGAATTAATGCCAACTCTTCACAAGGCCTTCCAGAAAATAGAAGACAGTTATTGGGAACACTTCCCAATTTGTTCTATCAGGCCAGTATTACCCTGATACTAAAGCCAGACAAAAGCATCACAAGTAAATATGAACATAGATGAATTTCCCTGATAAATACACAAACAGAAAATCTCAAAAAAGAGTGAAATGAATCAAGAATAAATCAAAATGACTGTACACCATGACCAAATGGAATTATTTTACAAATGCAATATTGATCTATCCAATAATCAATCAATGCATTACACAAAGTAATA
Source organism: Pan paniscus (assembly GCF_029289425.2). Classification (NCBI taxonomy): domain Eukaryota; kingdom Metazoa; phylum Chordata; class Mammalia; order Primates; family Hominidae; genus Pan; species Pan paniscus. The sequence continues at coordinate 55,291,082 of NC_073267.2, read as the reverse complement.
GGATAAAGGAAATTAACAGAAAGGTCCTTTCAACAGACACAGGGAGCATTTAACCAATCCAATATTCATTCACGATCTCCCTGGAAAAGAGGAGTACAAGAAACTTCCTAGATCTGCTAAAAGGTGTCAATGTAAAACTTACAGCTAACCCCATAATAATAAAATACTGGTTGTTGGTCTTGACATTTGAGAACAAGACAAAAATGTTAACATCCAAATAAATTACATAAGAAAAATAAACAAAATCATCAATGTGGGAAAATAAGAGGTTAGAACTCTCTATCATTGCAGAGGACATAATGTGAATATAAAAGTTTATAAGAAATTCATTAAAACTCACTACAACCAATAAGTGAGTTCAGCAACATCACAAGATACAAAACCAATATGTACTAACAACGATCAACTTGAAAATAAAATTAAGAAAACAATTCCATTTGTGTATGTATGAAAAGGAAAAGAAATATTTAGGAGTAGATTTAATCAATTGCAATTTTACAGTAAAAAGAAAAACAGTTAAATAACTTTTAAAAACTGAAAAAAATAGGCATCAAGGTTTATTTAGTTAATATTATTCCATTATTCAGTGTATCCATTTAAACTCCATACAATAAAATAAAGTATATTTTAGCATTATTTTTAGTGTAATAAATACAGGTTGGTAGAAAACTCATAAATATAAAAGGAACTAATTCTACATGTGCAGAGTAGCCCATTCTAGTTTTTCTATTTTACATCTACTGTAAATCAAACAGATTTTCTTCCATATTTTATAGTGGATCTTAATATAAAATCCAAATTGTTAAATATGTGAGATTGATTATAAGCTTGCCAAGGAGGTTTTTACTCAGTGTGGGAATTTGGAGAGCATAAAGCTGCAAAGACAGAAGCAAATGCTTTTGAATGAATTATGAGGGACAATACTCACAGGAGTGATTCCCACTTTTATCGGTTGACTCATGTAATCTTACTTTAGGAGAAACTGACTCTCATTTTAGACATTGGTTCATCACAGATGCTAAATGAACCAGCACCAAGTTTATATCCAGGAGAACTGCTCACTGTAGAGGATTTTGTCTCCTAGCTGATGACATGTTCTGTCTTTCATAGGCTACTCCAAAACTTTTATAATGATGGTAGAGTTCTGTAAAGTGGAACCTCAGGCCTGCTATCCCCATGCTCCTGGCCAGCAGCAGCATCTGCCCTGAGCATGGTGACATAGGGCATGCCGTTGACACCCACTTTGCTGGTGTTCACCTCCACATACTAAGTTGCTAGAGAATTTGCAGTGGATTTCCATTTTGCTGCATCTGGCTGTCCAGAAGCCCTGCAGGTAGAATGGGATGGTCAGGAGAAAACATTGAAAGAATAGATGGGAGTTCAGAGGCTGCCCACCCTCCTGCCCTCTGCCCACGGGCCACAGCCCTCACCCAGCTGTCCAGTGTGTATGTCTGCTAAAGGCTGCTGCACTTGTTCTCCATCACAGAGGTGGGGTGACAGCAGTCTGTGGGCACCACACTCCATGATCAGCCTCTACTGTTGGTGCCACAGCTCCAGGTAGAAGGGCAGGTGAGCCAAAGACAGGTCCCACCTTCCACATCCAGCTCACATTCCCACCAACTTCCAGGCCCACCTCCATATGCTGATGTGATGCTCTCCTTAGAGCTCTTGTGGTTCTTCAGCCAGGAGATGGAGAGAGTGGGGTTTCAAGAGTAAGGCAGTGAAAGTTGGTTTGGGTGGCCACCGTGGTTGGTGGTTTCCTGTCCATCCACTCGGTCCAAGTCCAGGAAGGGGCCTCTGCTGGTGGAAGCACACATGAAGGCCATAGCTGGGGTGAGGAGCAGAGACTTATCTCACCAGACCCCCAATTCAAGGTCGCCCCTGCCCACCCACACCCTCTCTTTTCCCTCCTGTGTAGGAAGATTGTTGGCCTTTCAAACCCCTCTTCCTGGGCTGAATAAGGATTCCAGGAGCTTCACCATAATGTCCCCACCCAGTCATGCTCAGAGCTGGGCCATGTGTCCCCTCCCATTCCCTTCACTTCCCACAAGTGGCTGCTCCTGCTGAGAGGTCGGGGTGCTTCATCCTGGCCTAAAAACCTCAAAGAATAATGGAGTCTCCAAAGGAGCCCCCACTCACCCAGGGAGGCTGACAGGGAGGGCCCACCAGGAAGGGCCCAGCAGGTAGCCCAGCTAAGTGAATGAGCTAGGGCAGGCATTGGGAGCAGTTTACCAGGAGAAGAAACTCAGCCCCTTGCAGAGCGGGGAGCCTCAGAAGCAGCAGAGAAGCCTTGCCCCACAAGACTCTGAGTCCCTAAGCCACCCCCTGCAGAGCTCCAGGGCACTGGTGAGGATGGCCTCCTGGAGGCCTCAGCTCTTTTTTGTGCTAATGTCCAGGGCTGTCACCATTCCGCCCCCGCCCCCCTCACAGCTGAACTATTTTTCTTCTTTCTGGGGCTGGGGTGGGGCTGCCTTCCTGCCTGGATTCATGGGTAGGCTGGATTGCCTTACCCCCAGGAGAGAGGCACCAGGGGCCCAGAAAAGAGGAAGGAGGCAGCCCCTTCCCCACAGTGACCTCCTCGCAATTCACATGCAGCAACAGGCCCACCTCTCAGAGTAAGATGCTGAGGCACAGGTGGGAGCTGTGTAGAGAGACACTGGGAAGAGGCACCTCTCACAGCTCTGAGCCGACCTCCAGCCCTCCAGGGATGGGGGAAGGTAGACCCATTGGTGATGAAGACAGCTCAGTGAGCTGTGGCAGAGGAAGTTCCCAGGACTGGGAGACGACAGTGACTCAACACTGCTCATTTCTAGACTGTGCTTTCTGAAAGTGGCCCTTCAGTTACCCCCACAGCTTGAGGCCACACAAGCCTGGGATGGCCAGTTAGGCAGACGCAAGCAGGGATTCATGGGGAGTGCACTAGGGTGTGTGGGCAGGGGCAGAGGCCATTGAGGCAGGTGAGGAGAAATTTTCATCCTCTTCCTGGTCTGCCCCTCTCCTGGGGTCTAATTTCCTCTATTCCATCTGCCTCTGGCTCCCTGGCTGGCTCCTCTTCACTCTATTGCCTGCTCATCCCAGAGGTCACAGGGGCTCAGCCCACCACAAATGGTCCCCAAGTTGTAGCTGACCCTTCCATGTCCATCCCATGAGGACCCTCATCTGCCTGAGTATATCTCTGGGCTCCTCTGAAACCAGAAGTCCCACCTCACTGACTGCTCCATGGCTAGGCAGCATCCACCTGCCACTGTTCCAGGCCAGAATGACTGGGCATTGCCCCCTGCCTGCTCCCTCACACCTACAGCTCATGCCCCCAAAATGCTGTTGGCACCCTTCATACAACCCTCACAGCCACCCTGCCCCCTGCTGGGCTGTAGCTTTGGTCTCCTGGTGCCTTAACCCCTTTGTCCATCTGCCCCTGGGCAGCCACCTGAGCCCCTGAGCACTGCTGTGCTCACATGTGCAGTAGCCCCCTCACCCAGAGCCAACATCGAAGTCCCCACAGGCCAATCCTGGCCTCATCACTGCTCCTGGAACCCCAGGGCCCTGTGCCCCAATCTCCCCATCTGCAGCATGGGTGTCTCTTCCTACCCCAAGCCTGCCCCCCAGAGCTCAAGACATCCAGAGCCATCTAATACATATGTAATACATACAAATTACATAACAATTTGTAATACATTGTACTACATACACATTTTCATATGAATTCATCATAATATGTACAAATTATGATGTCATAATATATTGTGATGTGACAATACACATGAATTATCATGTCATAATACATTGTGATGTCATAACACATACTAATTATGATGTCATGATATATTGTGATGTTATAATGCATATGAATTATGGTGTCACAATACATATGAATTATGATGTCATGATACATTGTGACGTAATAAGAATTGTGACATCATAATATATCATGATGTCATATGCATGCAACTTATGATGTCATGATATACTGCAATGCCTTAATACAAACCAATTATGATACAGTAATATGTTGTGATGTCATAATATCATATTTATTTATCATATTTATCATATAACATTTTGTCAGATATTTTTATAAGAAAATTGAGTGAAATTTTGTAACATTAACATATAAAGAAGCTTACAATCATGATGAAAGATGAAAGAGGAGCAGGCATCTCACGTGGTAGGAGTGGGAACAGGAAAGGTGACGGAGAGATACGCCTCACTTTTAAACCACCAGATCTTGTGAGTACTCACTGTGACAAGGACAGCACAGAACCATGAGAAATTCATCTCTATAATTCATCCACCTCGCACCAGGCCCCACCTGTAACATCAGGGATTAAAATTCAATATAAGATTTGGAGGGGAAATCTAAACTATATCAAATGATGATCAGAAAAACAGATGAGGTCCTTCACGTCTCTTTGAAGCAATTGTGAATGGGAGTTCACTCATGATTTGGCTCTCTGTCTGTTATTGGTGCATAAGAATGCTTGTGATTTTTGTACATTGATTTTGTATCCTGAGACTTTGCTGAAGTTGCTTATCAGCTTAAAGAGATTTTGGGCTGAGACAGTGGGGATTTCTAGATATACAATCATGTCATCTGCAAACAGGGACAATTTGACTTCCTCTTTTCCTAATTGAATACCCTTTATTTCCTTCTCCTACCTAATTGCCCTGGCCAGAACTTCCAACACTAGGTTGAATAGGAGTGGTGAGAGAGGGCATCCCTGTCTTGTGCCCGTTTTCAAAGGGAATGCTTCCAGTTTTTGCCCATTCAGTATGATGTTAGCTGTGGGTTTGTCATAGATAGCTCTTATTATTTTGAGATACGTCCCATCAATACCTAATTTATTGAGAGTTTTTAGCATGAAGGGTTGTTGAATTTTGTCAAAGGCCTTTTCTGCATCTATTGAGATAATGATGTGGTTTTTGTCTTTGGTTCTGTTTATATGCTGGATTACACTTATTGATTTGCGTATATTGAACCAGCCTTGCATCCCAGGGATGAAGCCCACTTGATCATGGTGGATAAGCTTCTTGATGTGCTGCTGGATTCGGTTTTCCAGTATTTTACTGAGGATTTGTGCATCAATGTTCATCAAGGATATTGGTCTAAAATTCTCTTTTTTTGTTGTGTCTCTGCCAGGCTTTGGTATCAGGATGATGCTGGCCTCATAAAATGAGTTAGGAAGGATTCCCTCTTTTTCTATTGATTGGAATAGTTTCAGAAGGAATGGTACCAATTCCTCCTTGTACCTCTGGTAGAATTCAGCTGTGAATCCATCTGGTCCCGGACTCTTTTTGGTTGGTAAGCTATTGATTATTTCCGCAATTTCAGAGCCTGTTATTGGTCTATTCAGAGAGTCAACTTCTTCCTGGTTTAGTCTTGGGAGGGTGTATGTGTCGAGGAATTTATCCATTTCTTCTAGATTTTCTAGTTTATTTGCGTAGAGGTGTTTGTAATATTCTCTGATGGTAGTTTGTATTTCTGTGGGATCGGTGGTGATATCCCCTTTATCATTTTTTATTGCATCTATTTGATTCTTCTCTCTTTTCTTCTTTATTAGTCTTGCTAGTGGTCTATCAATTTTGTTGATCCTTTCAAAAAACCAGCTCCTGGATTCTTTAATTTTTTGAAGGGTTTTTTGTGTCTCTATTTCCTTCAGTTCTGCTCTGATTTTAGTTATTTCTTGCCTTCTGCTAGCTTTTGAATGTGTTTGCTCTTGCTTTTCTAGTTCTTTTAATTGTGATGTTAGGGTGTCAATTTTAGATCTTTCCTGCTTTCTCTTGTGGGCATTTAGTGCTATAAATTTCCCTCTACACACTGCTTTGACTGTGTCCCAGAGATTCTGGTATGTTGTGTCTTTGTTCTCGTTGGTTTCAAAGAACATCTTTATTTCTGCCTTCATTTCGTTTTGTACCCAGTCGTCATTCAGGAGCAGCTTGTTCAGTTTCCATGTAGTTAAGTGGTTTTTGAGTGAGTTTCTTAATCCTGAGTTCAAGTTTGATTGCACTGTGGTCTGAGAGACAGTTTGTTATAATTTCTATTCTTTTACATTTGCTGAGGAGAGCTTTACTTCCAACTATGTGGTCAATTTTGGAATAGGTGTGGTGTGGTGCTGAAAAAAATGTATATTCTGTTGATTTGGGGTGGAGAGTTCTGTAGATGTCTATTAGGTCTGCTTGGTGCAGAGCTGAGTTCAATTCCTGGGTATCCTTGTTAACTTTCTGTCTCATTGATCTGTCTAATGTTGACAGTGGGGTGTTAAAGTCTCCCATTATTACTGTGTGGGAGTCTAAGTCTCTTTGTAGGTCACTCAGTACTTGCTTTATGAATCTGGGTGCTCCTGTATTGGGTGCATATATATTTAGGATAGTTAGCTCTTCTTGTTGAATTGATCCCTTTACCATTATATAATGGCCTTCTTTGTCTCTTTTGATCTTTGTTGGTTTAAAGTCTGTTTTATCAGAGACTGGGATTGCAACCCCTGCCTTTTTTTGTTTTCCATTTGCTTGGTAGATCTTCCTCCATCCTTTTATTTTGAGCCTATGTGTGTCTCTGCACATGAGATGGGTTTCCTGAATACAGCACACTGATGGGTCTTGACTCTTTATCCAATTTGCCAATCTGTGTCTTTTAATTGGAGCATTTAGTCCATTTACATTTAAAGTTAATATTGTTATGTGAGAATTTGATCCTGTCATTTTGATGTTAGCTGGTTATTTTGCTCGTTAGTTGATGCAGTTTCTTCCTAGCCTCGATGGTCTTTACAATTTGGCGTGATTTGGCAGCGGCTGGTACCAGTTGTTCCTTTCCATGTTTAGCGCTTCCTTCAGGAGCTCTTTTAGGGCAGGCCTGGTGGTGACAAAATCTCTCAACATTTGCTTGTCTGTAAAGTATTTTATTTCTCCTTCACTTATGAAGCTTAGTTTGGCTGGATATGAAATTCTGGGTTGAAAATCTTTTCTTTAATAATGTTGAATATTGGTCCCCACTCTCTTCTGGCTTGTAGAGTTTCTGCCAAGAGATCCGCTGTTAGTGTGATGGGCTTCCCTTTGTGGGTAACCCGACCTTTCTCTCTGGCTGCCCTTAACATTTTTTCCTTCATTGCAACTTTGGTGAATCTGACAGTTATGTGTCTTGGAGTTGCTCTTCTCGAGGAGTATCTTTGTGGCATTCTCTGTATTTCCTGAATCTGAATGTTGGCCTGCCTTGCTAGATTGGGGAAGTTCTCCTGGATAATATCCTGCAGAGCGTTTTCCAACTTGGTTCCATTCTCCCCGTCACTTTCAGGTACACCAATCAGACGTAGATTTGGTCTTTTCACATAGTCCCATATTTCTTGGAGGCTTTGTTTGTTTCTTTTTATTCTTTTTTCTCTAAACTTCCCTTCTCGCTTCATTTCATTCATTTGATCTTCTATCACTGATGCCCTTTCTTCCAGTTGATCGTATCGGCTCCTGAGGCTTCTGCATTCTTTACGTAGTTCTCGAGCCTTGGCTTTCAGCTCCATCAGCTCCTTTAAGCACTTCTCTGTATTGGTTATTCTAGTTATACATTCCTCTAAGTTTTTTTCAAAGTTTTCAACTTCTTTGTGTTTGGTTTGAATTTCCTCCTGTAGCTCGGAGTAAGTAGTTTGATCATCTGAAGCCTTCTTCTCTCAACTCGTCAAAGTCAGGAACACTTTTACACTGTTGGTGGGACTGTAAACTAGTTCAACCATTGTGGAAGTCAGTGTGGCAATTCCTCAGGGATCTAGAACTAGAAATATCATTTGGCCCAGCCATCCCATTACTGGGTATATACCCAAAGGACTATAAATCATGCTGCTATAAAGACACATGCACACGTATGTTTATTGCGGCACTATTCACAACAGCAAAGACTTGGAACCAACCCAAATGTCCATCAGTGATAGATTGGATTAAGAAAATGTGGCACATATACACCATGGAATACTATGCAGCCATAAAAAATGATGAGTTCATGTCCTTTGTAGGGACATGGATGAAATTGGAAATCATCATTCTCGGTAAACTATTGCAAGAACAAAAAACCGAACACCGTATATTCTCACTCATAGGTGGGAATTGAACAATGAGAACACATGGACACAGGAAGGGGAACATCACACTCTGGGGACTGTTGTGGGGTGGGAGGAGGGGGGAGGGATAGCATTAGGAGATATACCTAATGCTAAATGATGAGTTAATGGGTGCAGCACACCAGCATGGCACATGTATACATATGTAACTAACCTGCACATTGTGCACATGTACCCTAAAACTTAAAGTATAATAATAATATAAAAAAAAAAGAAAAACAGATGAGGCTGGGTGCAGTGGCTCACGCCTGTAAACTCAGCACCTTAGTAATCCAAGGTGGGCAGATCACAAGGTCAGGAGATTGAAGCCATCCTGTCTAACACGGTGAAACCACCCCCATCTCTACTAAAAATACAAAAAAATTAACTGGGTGTGGTGGCACTCAGCAGTAGTCCCAGCTACTCGGGAGGCTGAGGCAGGAGAATCGCTTAAACCCTAGAGGCAGGTGTTGCAGTGAGCTGAGGTCATACCACTGCACTCCAGCTTGGGCAAACAGAGTGAGAATCCATCTCAAAAAAAAAACAAAAAAAAAGAAAAACAAAAAAAGAAAAGAAAAACAGATGAAATAGTAATGGTTTCTACAGATACTTTCATTACAGAGCATATGGATAAATGATTTAATTCAACATTCTGTGGTCAGAAGAGAGAAGGGAGGTGTAAAGGGGACTTTGACTGCTTTTGTTCTACTTCCCTTATGCTGTTGTTGTGAGTTTTGATGTCACCATCTGAAGGGGTATTCATGGACGGAAGAATTATTGCTATTGTTGTGATTATTCCTTTTTCTTTTGTATTAGTAAAATAAATCTTTTAGCTTCTCATATAATTTTCTTTAAAGCCCTAAGAGTTTTGGTTAAATTCTTTGTTATTGTGTGTTATAAAAATTGACAGGGAAATGGCTAAAATAGGTTAAAATTACACAAACTCTAGGAGTCCAGTTTTTGTTAGGCAGGCTTAGGAGAGACAGAACTGGAAACACTCCATCATCATAGACATCAGACACATGGGGCTCACTTTCTATCCCAGCCCTGCCCAGATCCACCCTCTTCTAAGGCCTTATCCAGGCCTGGACTCACCCTAGAATCTCCTCTCACAGAAGGAGATCAAAATTAAAGGAGATCAAAAATTTGAGTGGTGGCTCCTCCTGCCTCTCCTTAGCTGATGCCCACAATTTCCTGAAAATAAAAAGCAGATGAATGGGAGCAAACGATTATCTATTTGTGGGTCACAATTTCTTTTTCATTGAAGCCAGTGCTTGTAGAGACATCCCACCTAGCAAACTGTTTTTCTGCCGATCCGGTAGATGCTCTACAAAGCACAAGAAAGTCAATATAAATACCAAAAATCCCTCTGAACAGTTCACCCTTTCTGTATCCCTTCCATCTGTCTATATAGATTTTATTCTACACACTTTCTTTTTAAGGTAAGTAATTTTAAAAATGAAAGAAAAATAGAAATGCTGGGCCCTTCATTTAAAGCCTAGGAATTACAGAACACTTAGCAGCCAACTACCAGGGTTGAAGATTCGCTCACATCAGGTGATGTTTGCAGCACAGTGCTGTGTAACAGACTTCTGAACACATAGTACACACTCAGTAGACATTGTATTAACTCATGGATACATGTTTTTCAAATGCAGACTTACTCAACCATTGATGCCTTCTCTAGGCTCTATAACCTTTAAAGAGCCAGCAGAGAATAACACGTTTGTATATAGTGATTGGTGGTTTCCACTTTGGGCCAAAAGGGTTTGTGTTGTGGTAAGAGTGTTGGGTGTCAGGAACTTTCTGTGCTGTTCCTACTTTCTCTATCTGAGTGCTACTACAGTGGATATAGTGGGAGAATCAACAGTCTCCCCTTAAGGGGAGACTTTAAGAAGCCAATTCATGGACCCCTTCCAAACTTGCAGAATCACATTACTAAGACAGAGGCCTGGAATCAGAAATGATTTATATGTACATTGAAACTTGAGAGGCAATTCTTTGCTAAGTGGCTCTCAGCCTAGGTGTCCAATCATAATCACATGACCACTTTTAAAGAAATACCATCACCTGTGCTCTCCCCACAGGTTCTGTCTGTTGAGCTTGGTGGGCTCATACATATGGTTTTAATTAGGAAGTCAAATTGTCCCTCTTTGTTGATTACATAATATTATATCTAGAAAAATCTAAAGATCACCAAAAACTTTTAGATTTGATAAATAAATTTAATAATGTTTCAGGATACAAAAATCAATGTAGAAAAAGCAGTAGCATTTTCATACACTAATAATGATCAAGCTGAGAACCAAATTAAAAGGTCAGTTTTTTTTACAATAGCTACAAAAAAGTAAAACACATAGAAATATAATTACTTAAGTAGGTGAAAGATCTCTACAAGGAAAACTACAAAACTCTGATGAAATAAATTGTATATGACACAAACAAATGAGAAAAACATCACATGTTCATTGATAGGAAGAAGTATTACCATTAAAATGACCATACTGCCCCAAACAGTCTACATATTAAATGTAATTCCTAGAAAAATTCTAATGTTAGTTTTTATAGAATTAGAAAAAAATTATATTTATATGGAACCATAGAAAAGCCTCAATAGCCAAAGCAAATTTGATCAAAGACAACGAAGTTGGACGTATTACACTACGTGACTTAAAATTATTCTAGAAGGCTTTAATAACCAAAACAGCATGGTAATGATGTAAACAGATGCACAGATCAATGGAGCAGTATAGAGAACCTAGAAATAAAGCCATATACCTACACACAACTGATCTTTTCCAAAGTCAACAAAAACACACACAGAAAAATGACATTTTATTCAACATATTGTGCTGGAAAAATTACGTTACTATATGCAGAAGTATGAAATGGAACCCCTAACTCTCACCATATACATAAATCAACTCAATATGGATTAAAAGGCTAAAATGTAAGACCTGAAAGGATAAAAATTCTAGAAGAAACCCTATGATAAACTATTCTGGACATTGGCCTAGACAAATAATTCATGACTAAGATCTCAAAAGTAGATGCAACAATAACAAAAATAGACAAATGGAACTTAATTAAACTGAAAAGCTCCTGAAAAGAAGCTTTTATTTAATAGGTGAGCAGACAAGCTATGGAATACAAAAAAATGTTTGCCAACTATGCATGTGACAAAGAACTAATGTCTAGAATATATAAAGAAATCAAACATCTCAACAAGAATAAAACAAGAAACTTCATTAAAAAGCAGGCACATAACGGGAAAAGATATTTTTCAAAAAAGACAATGATGGCCAATAAGCATGTAAAAAATGCTCAACATTGCCAATGATCAGAGAAATGCCAATTAAAAACGACAGTGAAATACCATTTTACACCATTCATAATGGCTAATTATTAAAAAGCAGAAAAATGATAGATATTGGTAAGGATACCGAGAAAAGAGAATACTTATACATTGTTTGTGGGAATGTAACTTTCTACAACCTCTATGGGAAACAGTATGGAGATTTCTCAAAAAACTAAAAAATAGAACTTCCATTTGATCCAGCTATCCCACTACTGCGTATCTACCCAGAGGAAAATAATTCACTACATAAAGAAGATACCCACACTCATATGTTTATTGCAGGATTATTCACAATAGCAAAGATATGGAGTCAATTTAAATTTATCTATCAATGATTGAATAAACAAAATTTGCTATACATTTATACCATGGAAAACTACTCAGACATAAAGAATAAAATTATGTCTTTTGCAGCACCATGAATGGAACTGGAGGCCATTATTGTAAGTGAAATAACTCAGAAACAGAAAATCAAATACTGCATTTTCTTACCTATATATGGAAGCTCAATAATGCATACACTTGGATATAGAGACTGGAAAAATAGACACTGGAGACTCAGAAAGAGAGGAGGTTGGTAGAGGGGTTAGAAATGAGAAAAACACCTAACTGGGACATGAGCACCGTTCAGGTGATTGTTACACCGAAAGCACATACTTCATCACTCTGCAATATGTCCCTGTCATGAAACTTCATTTGTACTAACATATTAATAAAGAGAAAAAAACTGAGTTTTATCAAGAGAGCAGAATGAATAGACCTTCTACTTTTCATAAATACTTAGGCAGAAAAATAATTTTAATAAAAATAAATTAAAAATGTATATTATATATATTTTACATAATTCATATATTGTAAATATATATCAATATTTTTATATATAAAATATATATCAATATATAATATATAATATATATCAATATATAATAGATAATATATATAATATATAATATATATAATATATAATATATATTATATATAAAATATATTTTATATAAAATATTTTATATATATAAAATATATATATATGGGGTCAGGGTCTCACTCTGTCACCCAGGCTGGAGTGCAGGGGCATGATTTCAGCTCACTGGAAACTCTGCCTCCCGGGTTAAAGTGATTCTCCTGCCTCAGCCTCCCGAGTAGCTGGGATTACAGGCGCCCCCCACCATACCCAGCTAATTTTTGTGTTTATAGTAAAGACAGTGTTTCACCATGTTGGCCAGGCTGGTCTTGAACTCCTGACCTCAGGTGATCCATCTGCCTCAGCCTCCCAAAGTCCTGGGATTACAGGCATGAGCCATCGCACCTGGCCAATAATATTGCAATATAAGAATGGTATAAAAAGACACTTTGATGAGTTAGAGTAGTTCTTAGCGCAGACAATATGCAAGATTCTAAGCCATTAGACATTTGTAGACAGAATATCTAACAGTGTAAAACAAATAACACGAAGATTCATTGGCAATGAGAAATTGACATTTTTTCAATCATATTAGATGACATTAAAACCATTATAAAATTTACTGTTTTGTACATAATAAAGGATCATAATGTTAAACAACTTCATTAAAAGTTTGACAAATTAGGCATATAAATAGGCGGCATGTTGACCAGTAAACAGAAAATACACTTTTCAAAGACCAAACAAAATTATTTTTATTTATTTATTCATTTATTTATTATTGGTGGGTGAGCAGCTTTATTAGCTGGGGATATAGTGGGGTCCTCTCCCTGGGAGGTGGGGTCTTTCACTGGTCACTCCCGGCAGTGGTCCAGGAGGCGCCATGCAATTCAGTGCTGGGCTTAGCTGGGGGCTGAGCCTTGAAGAAGGCGAACTGTGCAGGGAAGTAGTAGCTGTGGGGTCTCACCGCCCGCTCCGCCCTGCTGCACTGGGTCTCCTGGTGCTCCTCAGGGTCCCGCCGAGCCTGAGTCTCTATAGGACAGTGGCCCATCCGGCCCGAAACCTTCTCCTCAGAGCCCAGTTTGACGCAGGCCAGGCATTTCCACTTCCTTCCCTTGGGATGGACTTCGCACTCGTGTTTCTTCCAGTCCTTCCGCCGGCCGCTTGTCTGCCTGAGCTTAAATTCCAGTTTCACAAATGTTCCAGCTGGGAAGGACGTATCCACCGCGCCGTCCACACCGTTCTCCCGGAAGGCCCACTGCCGGGGAGGGTGCATTCCTCCAGGGCTACCTGCAGGCCCCGGCGCTGGGCCCCGGAGCTCGGACCCGCCCGCCTCCCCCGCGCCCCCCGCGCCCACCCACGGGGCCAGCAGCATCCGCAGCCGTGGCTTGCTTCCGCGGTCTCTCACTCTGGCCCTGCGAAGCGCCTGTGCACCGCTCAGCTCTCTGAGCCCGCTGGGAGCTGCCTCCTCCCCTGCTCTTCCCCTGGGTGGCTATGCCCACAGAACTCTGGGCAGAGGTCAAAGAGCCAGGAAATGTCTCTTTCTCCAAATTGACTTTGGTGTGCGCCTGGTTCTCTCCACTCCCTCCCGCCCTGCCCACACTGTTCCCTGGGGCCCGCAGGTTTAGCAAAGTTCCCTGCCCCCTGCCTGGGCCGGGAAGCAGTCCTGTTGCCCACTCCCACCCTTCAACCCTTTTATGGCACATTCTCTCTCCCCACTGGGTCTCCCACACGACAACCCCTCCTCCCTACTGTCCCCGGAGCCCCTCTCTGGTTCTCGCGCTCAGCCTCTTCCCTGACTGCTTCTCCATCTCCATCCTGAATCTCCCAGCTCCAGTAGGGTGCCCCCCCATCCCAGGGCCCAGGCAAAACCAACAAAATTATTTAAAATGGGAATATTTGAATTCCACTGAATTCGTAAAAGCAGAAACCCATCTGGTTATATTTTAAAGAATTATGAATTAATAATAGCAACTATCAATTTAAAGTGTAACCAGGGTTAAGAATACCCACCATTTTAACAACAACAACAATGAAAGCATGTTATAGCTAACAAAGTAGTTCTGGAAAGTCGCAGGATACAATATTAACATGAAAATCAGTTGCATTTGTATACAGTAACAACAAAATATCTGAAAAAGGAATAAAGAAAACAATTCCATTTATAATATTATCAAATAGAATGAAATACTTAATTCATTAAATAGAATGAGTTTAACCAAGAAAATTAAAGATCTGCATACTGGGCCGGGCGCGGTGGCTCACCCGTGTAATCCCAGCACTTTGGGACGCCAAGGCGGGCGGATCACGAGGTCAGGAGTTCAAGACCAGGCTGTCCACATGGGGAAACCTCGTCTCTACTAAAAATAAAAAAAAATTAGTCAGTGGTGGTGATCTCCTGTAATCTCAGCTACTCAGGAGGCTGAGGCAGGAGAATCACTTGAACCCAGGAGGCACAGGTTGCAGTGAGCCGAGATTGGGCCACTGCACTCCAGCCTGGATGACATAGTGAGACTCCATCTAAAAAAAAAAAAAAAAAATCTGCATACTGAACACTATGAAATGTTGATGAAAGAAGTAGAAGAATAGGCCAGTTGCGGTGGCTCACGCCTGTAATCCCAGCACTTTGGGAGGCTGAGGTGGGTGGATCACGAGGTCAGGAGATTGAGACCATCCTGGCTAACACGATGAAACCCCGTCTCTACTAAAAATACAAAAAATTAGCCAGGCGTGGTGGCACGCGCCTATAGTCCCAGCTACTCGGGAGGCTGAGGCAGGAGAACCGCGTGAACCTGGGAGGTGGAGCTTGCAGTGAGCCAAGATCGCGCCATTGCACTCCAGCCTGGGTGACTGAGCGAGACTCCGTCTAAAAAAAAAAAAATAAATAAAAATAAAAATAAAAATAAAAAATAAAAATAAAAAAATAAAAATAAAAGAATCAAGCAAGCAAGAAAGAAGTACAAGAATACGAAATGTGAAATATATCCTGTGTTCATGGATTCTAAAAATTAATATTGTTAAAATATCTATACTGGACAAAGTCATCAACAAAGTTAAAGAAATTTCTATCAAAATTTTAATGCCTTTAAAATAAGTGTAGAACAAACAATTCTAAAATTAGTATAGAGCCATGAAAGACCCCAAATAGGCAAATACTGTGAAGAACAAAAAGGCTGAATGCCTCAAACTTCCTGATTTCAAACTGTATTACAAAGCTATAGTCATTAAAGTAGTATAGAACTCACATAGGAACCACTGAAACAGAGTAGAGGACCCAGAAATACATTCACCCATATGCAGTCAACTGGTCCTACAGAACCAGGAAAAGATAGGGACATCAAGAAGTGGTTTAGAAAAAACTAGATATGCACACACAAAAAGCGAAACTTTCTTATATCATCACAAAAAATGAGTTTAAAATTAAAGGCTTAAACATAATAACTGAAATCACCAGTCGTCTTTAAAAAATAGGGAAAAAGCTCCTTCACCCCGGTCGTGGCAATGATGTTTTGGATTCTACACAAAGAACACAGGCAACAAAAGCAAAAATTTAAAAAAATGGAACTATATCAAAGTTTCTGCATGATAAAAGAAAGAATCAAGAAAATATAAAGACAATATATGGGATGGGAGAAAATTTTCGTAAACCATATGTAGGATAATATGTTGCTATTCAAAATATACAGAATACTAATCAATATGAAAAAAGCATCCACAGGAGAACAAAACAAAAACCAATTCCCTGATTAATTGGGCAAAATATTCATTTTTCCAAAGACATACAAATGGCCAGCAGGTATATGAAAAGTTTCTCAACATCACTAATTATCAGTGTAATTAAAATCAAAATCAAAATGAGAAATTGCCGTATCATGGTGTTAGGATAGCTATTATCAAAGTGTCAAAAGAACAAAGTGTTAGGGTGCACAGAAAAGACAATATTTGCACACAGTTGCTGAGCATGTCCATTGGTGCAGCCATTACAAAAAAAAAAAAATCCAGTATGGAGTTTCCTTAAAATTTTTAAACTTGAAGAACCATTAATCCCAATTTGGAGAATATAGCCAATGGACATAAAATAAGTATAGCCGAGGGCGTCTGCATGCCTCTGATACAAATAGATGGATAAACTGTAAGAGAGAGATAATTTCAGCTTTAATAAGGAATGAAATTGTTTTAGTTACAAAAATATTGATGAACCTTGAAGACATGATGCTAAGTGAGATCAGCAAAATACAGAAAGGCAAATATTGCATGATCTCATTTGTATGTAGATATATATAAAAAAAGAAAGAAACCGGGAGAAGGGTAGTTAGCATGGGCTAGGAAATGGGGAAAGGAGGAGATATATCCATTGAAGGGTGCATACCTTCAGTTATATAATGAAAAACTGCTGGGGACCTAATGTGCAGAATGGTGACTATAGTTAATAATAACGTGTAGTTGAAATCTGTTACTAAAGTAGACCTGAGGTGGTTTCACTACACACACTGAAATGTATAAAGTAACTATGTGAGGTGTTAGATAGGTTAACCAGCTTCACTGAGATAATTTAAAGACGTATACACATCTCAAAGCACTCTATTGTATACCCTAAATAAATACACTTTTCAATGTGTAAATGTGGAAAAAAATTAACAGTAGTCAGCAGGTCACATCTAGCCACATGTAAACTTTATTTAAAATTGTTGGCCACCCTTTCTGGCTCAACCCGGGAACAACTGGAGCACTTCTGGCCCCTTGACTTTGACGCTCCTCCCACTGTTCCTGTACTGGGGAAGATATGATAGTTCCCAGGGGTGGGTGGGCGCAGTGGCTCACGCCTGTAATTCCAGCATTTTGGGAGGCCAAGGTGGGCGGATCACCTGAGGTCAGGAGTTGAAGTCCAGCTAGGCCAACATAGTGAAACCCTGTCTCTACTAAAAATAGAAAAATTAGCTGGGCCTGGTAGCCTGCGCCTGTAATCCCAGCTACTCAAGAGGCTGAGGCAGGAGAATTGCTTGAACCCGGGAGGCAGAGGTTGCAGTAAGCCGAGATCATGTCACTGCACTCCAGCCTGGGCAACAGAGTGAGACTCTGCCTCAAAAAAAAAAAAATATATATATATATATATAATATATAATATTATATATATAATATATATTATATAATTATATATAATATATATTATATATATAATATATAAATAATATATATTATATAATTATATATAATATATATTATATATATAATATATAAATAATATATATTATATATATAATTATATAATTATATATTTTATATATATGTATGTATGTATTTCCCAGGGGTTTTTCACATCCCAGACTGTGCAGATCAGAGAGGGCCATCAGCAGTCCCTTTACTAGTTGCCCACAGACCCGTTTGGCTCCAGGCAATGCGTATCAGGGCATCCAGGCGGGAGCCACAGCAGCCAGCAGGGAGGAGGCTGCCTTTGGCTGCCTGCAGTCCGGTGGCCTCTGGCTCCACAGGTGTCTGTAAGGCCCCAGCGCAGCCCCTCCTCACATTGCCTGTGAAGGCAATGTAACTGCAGAACATACTAAGGAGGAAATTGAGGAAAAAAATGCCCCCCATATATTAGAATAATTGTCATTAGATCGCTTATGCTGCAGACAGGGTCACTGTTTATCATTACTGCTGTGAAACCCGCTACAATTGGAAGAGAAAATGATCTAGGGCATACCCTTTGATTCCCACAAGTTGGTGTCAGTAGGTTTCATGCAGAAATTTATTTTGACCATGATTTACAAAGTTATGTCCTTCTAGATCAAGGCAGTCAAAATTGAACAACTGTTCATGGAAAATGAATTGTTCAGCTGAAAACTAAATGAGACCCTTATGTACGTGAGCATAGACATAAATTTAAAATTGGAGAGACTGTGTCACCCTTTCACATTCACCCTGGCAGTGATAGCTGTGATGGCTGTGAACCATGGCAGGTTAGAACTCACTTTTGCTTTGATAAGAAAGATGAATCTTTTGTTGGTCTACCACTAAGTAAAGAGGAAAAGGAGTTGGAAATAAGTAAACAATTAAAGAAAATGACTAAAATGGGGTTTACAGAATATAGATTATGAACATGAATAGACACTGAATAATCTAAAATATAAAGATAGAGCTGGAAATCATAGTGAGCAGACTGGAAGTGAAGGAGCATTCTAGAGAGATGTTGCTCCTGCATCTGTTCATTCTGAAATTACTGACAGTAACAAATGTCAGAAGATGTTGGAGAAGATGGGTTGGAAAAAAGGAGACGGCCTGGGGAAGGATGGTGGGTAATGAAATCTCCGATTTAGCTTCAGCTTCAGTGAACATATGGAGGCTTGGGGACAGGCAATCCATCCTCAATTGAAGACGTTCAGCTTCTCTGAAACAAAAAACAACCTGGGACAAAGCGTGAGAGAGGCTTGCTGAAAATTTCCCAGAAACCAAACCTTAAAAAGATGACCTAGGTACCAGGCCTTGGATAAAAGGAACTGTAGAGTGAAGGCTAATCATAGAAGAAAACTCAAGCTTTTCAAAAAATAGAGTTTGGAAACTCTTATTTTATTATATATTTGCAGTACTTTTCTCCCCAAAAGAGTCTGTGGCACAGAGGAACAGTGTCACAGTTTACCCCTTCTTGATTCAGAAATGTGTAATAAAGTTTGGTTTGCAAATTTTAAAAAACATTTTTTAAACTAATAAATATTGACTCAAGTTATTCAGTAAGTGGACTAAAGTTTACAGGTTAAAGATGAGTTTATCAAACTTCCTTATTTTATCTTGTCGTTTATGACATCCATATAAGCAAAAAGTCACATAAGCAAAACTCATAACCACTAATGACTTAAATGTACATTTGTCTGTGTGTCCATGTATTCACAGTAAGGTGCACAGCAAAAGAAACATCAAAAGTTTATAAAAATAAATCTGACTATATGCATCATTGTTTATGCCCTTTAGAAACTAGATAAAAGAACCTCTTATACTTGAAATAGCCTAAATATTATTGAAGAACAAATGAACAGGTGATATATTGTAGAAAATTAGTCAGTGTTTTCTTTTTTGAAGAATCCGTTTATTAGTACTATATCTTCAGTATTTATATTGGTTTGTTTCATAGCTAATGTGATATTTAGATATGAACAACTGAGTACAGTGTTGAAATAGTGTGCTGGCATTTGTAGGTTTCATAAATATTATTGCAGGCAGTGGTGTTGTGCCACAGAAATCTGATTTCTAGTACATAAGGAATACTTAGCCAGGGCCTCATGTTTAAGGTATTTAATGAAAATGTCTTCAACTGCAATAAAAACATTGTAACATTAAAAATACTCTTTTCAATAAATTCTAAATTAAAAAATTCAAATGATACCTTTTATGGAGTTAGGGAAGTGCTAATAAGGTAAAATGGCAACTGAAGCCAAAAAATGTAAATTCAGGTAAATACTTTTACCCTTATTAGTTGTATGTTAAAGGAAACAATAATAAACAATAATTCTGACCATATACTATTTACTGCAGTAAAGTATTTCAGAAATTTGTGCATAATACATAATTAATTTTCTAATGGTATAAAAGTAATCACATTCTACAAATTATTACAACACGGTCTATTGAAGACAGCGGCATTTCAAGTGAAGAATCTTAGAGTTTCTCACGAGGCAGTGATATATGCCATATGAAATCTAGGTAAAATATTTTACTCATGTATGCAACAGTTGATATCTCTGCTTTCCAGGAAAATAACATGCTTTAAAAACTTAATGCAGGTAACTAAAATCACCAAGAAGTTATAAGAACTCACACAATGCCTAATATAGTTGAAAGAAAATTATGAAAACTTCTCAGGACCAGAAGTAAATAAAGGGTATAATCCAGAGAAGTATAGACCTAAGAGGCCAGTGCTCCATTCAGATGCATCTGAGCACAAGGACATCAGATCCACATGGGTTGTTCAGCTTCTGACAAAGCAAATGGAATAAACAAAGAGAAACTGCCTGCAGGCATCCAGAGTGTGATGTCTCCTATATATGAGAGCTAAACTATAAATTATGTTGCACACAAGGAGAAGAGCTATTAGAGTGAAGCATTAAATTATATGGCACATAAAACTCAGATATGAGGATTATAATTACATGTTTGCCAATATAATGAAAACACAAGAAACCGAAATAATGTGGAAAAAACTATGAGCTTGTCAAGTCATATTTGGAAAAGAGGCGAATGGACAGTAAACTGTTGAAAATTTGGTAAAACAACTTAATGTACAGCATACAAATTACACATTGAAATAGACTGAGATGATGAGAGGACTAGTAAACTGGAATGCTGAGCACAATTAATGTAGTAATATACTTTTTAGAAGGCAAATTAATACAAAATACAAATATATATGAAAATTAGATGAGAAGAAATGAAAAACATTTAATTGCTTTACTATACTATATAAACAGGAGGGCAACATTCAAAAAAATCAGTGACTCATAATTTTCAGAAATTGGAAACCAGGCATGAATCCTATAAAAGTTTAGAGTGTGATGTGTCAGAAAAGATAAATTAAGAAATACTTAAAAGAAATAATGATTTTGGTTATTGTGAATACTGCTTCAATAAACATGGGAGTGCAATTATCTTTTGGACATACTGATTTTATTTCCTTTTGATATATACCCAGTGGTGAGATTGCTGGGTCATATATATGGTAGTTTTATTTATAACTTCTTGGAAAACCTCCATGCTGTTTTTCCTAATGGTGGTACCAATTTAAATTCTCATCAACAGTGTATAAGTGCCTATTTACAGATGAATGAAGAAAATGTTATACATACACACAGGCACACATACGCACACAGGAATAATGCTCAGTCATATAACAGAATGAACTTCTGTCATTTATGTGAACATGGATGAACCTAGAGGACATTATGTTAAGTGAAATAAGCCCGTCACAGAGAGAAAAAGACCACATGATGTCACTCATATGCAAAATCTAAAAAAGCGGATCTAATAGAAGTAAAGAGTAGAATGGTGGTTACTAGAGGCTAGGGAGAGTGATGGGATGAAGGAATGGGGAGAGGTTTGTCAAAGTTACAAAGTTACAGTCAGGGAGAATAAATTCTGATGTTCTATTACACAGTAGGGTGACTATAGCTAATATAATGTACTATTTATTATAACACAGCTAGAAGAGAGGTTTTTGAATTTTCATAGCACAAATAAATTATAAATGTTTACACTGCTAGATATGCAAATTACCCTCATTGGGTCATTTTACAGTGTAAACATGCACTGAAACATCACACTGTAGCCCATAAATATGTACAATTATTATGTGTCAATTATACATAAAATAAATCTTAAAAAATAATAATGATCGAATTGCATAAAATCAAAACGAAGAAAAACTCTTAAAAGTAGTGAGATAGAAGACAGCTAACCTGTGAAGCTGAGGGAAAACACTTACCTCTGTATCAAGTCAGAAAACAGAAAAATTAATATCAGTAAAATATTAAAAGCTTCTGGACAGCACAGAAATCTATTAATAGAGTGAAAAGACAACATATAAAATGAAAGAAAATATGTGCATCTGGCAGGGAGTTAATATCCAAAATATATATATGACTCAACTCAACAGCAATAAAAATCAAAAACCCAACTAAAGAGTGAGCAAAAAACCTGAATAGACATTTTTCCAAAGAAGACACAAAGAAATGCTCAACATCACGAATCATCTGGAAAATGCAATCCAAAACCACATGAAATAGTACCTCACCCCATTTAGAATGGCCATTATCAAGAAGACAAACAATAACAAGGTTTGGATGAGGATGTGGAGAAAAGGGAACACTTATACACTGTTGGTGTGAATGTAAATTTAGTACCTTTTTAGATTCATTTATTTATTGATAAGAAACCTGCATGGAAAACTATGCAGGTTTCTCAAAACAAAAAACAAAAACCTAAAAATAGAACTACCATATAATCCAGCAATTCCATTATTGAGTATATATCAAAAGGAAATAAAATTAGTATATTGAAGAGATAGCTGCTCTCTCATGTTTATCATAGCTCTATTGACAACAGCCAAGATATGGAATCAATCTTGTGTCCATCAGGGATAAATGGATAAAGCGAATATGGTGTATACACATAATGGAATACGATTTAACCATAGGAAAAAAAAAAATCCGCCCTTTGGGAGGCCGAGGCGGGCAAATCAGGAGGTCAAGAGATCGAGACCATCTTGGTCAAAATGGTGAAACCCCTTTTCTACTAAAAATACAATTAGTTGGGCGTGGTGGCACGCGCCTGTAGTCCCAGCTACTCAGGAGACTGAGGCAGGAGAATCGCTTGAACCCGGGAGGCGGAGGGTGCAGTGAGCCAAGATCGCGCCACTGCACTCCAGCCTGGCGACAGACGTTCCGTTTCAAAAGAAAAAAAATATATTAATAAAAAGAATAAAATCCGGCGCTGCGCGGTGACATCAGTCTCTGTCGTTAATGCCTCGCGCCGGCTACCGTCCTGCGCAGTCTCTTTCTGAGGACCCCTCCCCCCCCACTCTCCGCCTTCCAATAAGGAGTTCAGGTTTTGCGGTCGCCGTGGTTGCTGTTCCTGCTGCCACAGGTTGGAACTGGAGATGCCTCTTCCTTCTCTCAGGACAGAACCATGAGCCTAGCGGCAGCGCCGGTTCGCAAAGCTCCCCCTCCGCCAACGGGCGCCTCCTCAGAGCCGACCGTGTCCGCCCTGCCGGGAGCTGACCCGCAGCGCAGTGCAGAGTTGCTCCTGTTGGCGGTGACCGGGGAGGGACTGGAGCGGCGGATCATCTCCAGGAACCGGGCTGAGTAGGAACTGCAGCCGCCACATCCTCTCTTTACCCGGGGATGTGCAGGATTACCGTGAAATCATGACTCGTCATCCTGCGAATTACCAATGGGAAAATTGGAGTCTAGAAGTTATTGCCTCCATTTTAGCCCACCGGTTCCCCAATAGCTGTATTGGGGTGATGAAGTGCTCCGGAACAAATGCAGCTGCCATGATAGTTTTCTGAAAAGTAACATGTTTGGTTTCCCAGAACACAATACAGACTCTGGAGCTTTTAAGCACCTTTATATGTTATTAGTTAATGCTTTTAAGTCAGAGTAGTTTATCAAAGGAAAATTTGAATGATTGGAATAAGGACTCCACAGCATCTAATTGTAGATGTCCAATTCTTCTCATACTACAAATCATTTCCAGGAAGGAAAAGATAGGACCTTTGAAAAATCTGATGGATCGGCCATGTGTTTTTATCCACCATCACTAAATGATGCATCTTTTCCTTTGACTGGATTCAATAAATGTGTTGTTTTGAATCAGTTTCTTTGAATTGAAAGAAGCCAAGAAAGACAAAAACATGGATGCTTTCATTAAAAGCATAAGTACAATGTATTGGCTGGATGGTGTTCATTCCGGAGGAAGGAATACTGGAGTTACTTATCCACAAGTCTTGAAAGAATTTGCACAAACAAGAATTATTGTTCACACCCATGGAACACTTTACCAAGTATGTGATCTAATGAGATCTTGCATTGGAAAGGAGCAAAATAAATTTTTTAGATACTTGGGGATATTGGTATGCTGGTGAGTAGCTGAATTCATTTCACAAAGGAAGCTCCCTACATAGAGAATCCCTTTCAGAATTCATGAAGTGTTTGAGACTACAAGTATATTAATGTACTTGTTCAGCGGAAGAGCATAAGCACTTTGAGTGTTATAAATTCAGATAATGGAATGTACTTCATAGATGTATTGTCAGTTTGGGGGTATGGAGGGAAGCACACATTCCTGAAAAATGAGTGTAATGTGCGATAGTATTTTTTTTTTTTTTGAGGCTGAGTCTCGCTCTTGTTGCCCAGGCTGAAGTTCAATGGCACTGTCTCAGCTCACCGCAACCTCTGCCTCCCGGATTCAAGTGATTCTCCTGCCTCAGCCTCCCAAGTAGCTGGGATTACAGGCATGTGCCCCCACGCCCGGCTAATTTTTTTTTTTTTTTTTTTTTTAGTGGAGACGGTGTTTCTCCATGTTGGTCAGGCTGGTCTTGAACTCCTGACCTCAGGTGATCCGCCCACCTCGGCCTCCCAAAGTGCTGGGATTACAGGCGTGAGCCACCACGCCTGGCCTGCAATAGTATTTCTTGCTTTGGAATGTGAGCAATTTTTAATTTGGGTTGGGTTAGAATTAGTTAATTTGAAATCTAACAAGGTGGTTTATGATAATACCGAGGAAATGTAAGACCTTTAGAAATGAAAGTTACAACGTAGTTTTTGTAAAAGGTAACTAAAATTGTTTCTGTTGGAGATAGTTGATTTTCTGAGTAATGTTACTAATTTTGGTGACATTTTAACAGTAATTAGCTATTTTGGCATTTAAAACTTGAGTGGAAACAGTTTATTTCTCTTCAAACAAAAGCAAAGGCACAATGTTGTTTCTTGTCGTTTTGGAATAACTACCCTGCCTCTTGTGTTTTGTAAACTCATTCACTCATTGTTTAATGTGCCATGAAGTACTTTTTTCTTGAGAGTCAAAATCTGTTTGTTCCCAGTGTCCAAAAATGTGCAATAGTGTAAAGGTGGTTTTTAAAAACATAGCCGGGTGTGGTGACATGTCCCTTTAGTCCCAACTGCTCGGGAGGCTAAGTCAGGAGGACCCTTTGAGCCCAGGCTGTAATGCACCATGATTGTGTTTGTGACTAGCTACTGCACTCCAGCCTAAGCAACATAATGAGGCCTCATCCCTAAAACAAAGAAAACAAAACAAATTACACTTGAGCATTATCGCTTAATTTTTAGTTGGCAGTCTTTTGTTGATTGTTTTGGGTAAGACATTCTGGGGCTTCTTGAATATTGGCAAAAGACAGTTGTTTTGGAAAACTGTTTTAAATTAAGCATATTTACATATTTTGGATAAATTGAGACAATTTTGAATGTTTTATTATATTAATGTTTTTGAAAGAGAACAACTTAGGTAAGATAAATGTATAATGCTGTATTTGTTCATGCTCTATGAAAAAGGAAACAGATTCCAGATGTCTAAATCAATGTTTCTCCACAATCATAACTTTGTCTGAAAAAAAAATTATCCTTGGCCAAAATGGAAAATTACATTGCTGTAAGAAAAATTACAAGGGGAAGTTTAAACATCATCCAGCCTGAGGCCAGATCCTCATATAAAACAGTCACAATTTCAACTCTGAACTGCATCCATGTGTGAGATTTAGAATCTCACTAGTGGACTCTGTCCATGTATGAAGGTGACAATCTTAATTGTTGGCTACATGTGTTTATGAGATTCACAAGCTCACTGTTTGCTGGGCCCTGTTATGTAACTTTCTATACACCCCAAGGCTTTATAAAATACATGTGAGTGTCATAATCTTCTGTGACATTTTTATAATTAGTAGACCAAGGACTTTAGTTGTTGCCCTAAGCCTATTAGGGTCAAAATTTCTCCTATTGGCTGGGTCCATGTAAGAAAGCCATTATTATGACTATGCCTGGGCCTAGATATAGGTCACAGTTTCACCTGTGAGCAGAACCAGGGAGGAAAGTCACATTACCTGAATGCTGGGGCAGGGAAATGTCAATATCTCTCCATAGTCAGGAACCATACAGGAAAGTCATGTCACCTTTGTGTTAGGCTGAGTGATATGTCACAATGCCCAATGCAGGTAGAACACAGTCAAAAGAGTCATATCTCCTAGGTGCTGGGCCTAGCAATATGTCATAATCCCCCTTGTTCACAGGGCCCAGTCATGAGAGGAGAGTCATGTCACCTAGATAATATGCTCAGATTTATGTTAGTGGAGGCAGAGTACAGGTGGGAATGTAGAGTCTCATCACCTAGGTGACGTGCTCAGAGACACATTACAATGGCTCTTGGGGGCAGGATGCAGGCAGCATAGTCAAATCACCTAGGTGTTTGGGTGAGGTATATGTCATGATCCCAACTGTTGGCAGGGCTCATGCAAGGGAGTAAAGTCAATCAGGTGATGAGAAAATATTATATGTCAAAGTCACACCTGCAGGAAAGTCCATGGATGATATTCACAGTCCCACATATTTTCTAGCTCAAGGTGTAAGAGACAACACGTTCTGGGAATTGTGTTAAAGTACACAAATCACAATCTCAATGGCGAACAGAATTCATGCATGAACACTTCAACCTCATCTGCAAACACTGTCTAATTAGGGCAGTCACTGCCTCACAGGTGTGCTGAGTTTTGGTATAAAAGTCACCATTTCTCCTGTGAACTGGCTCCATGTATGAAAGTCACATTACCAACTTTCAACTGATCTGGGTGTGTTATTCAGAACCTCAACAATGGGCTGTGCCCATATGGGAAGATGACATTCCTCACTGTATGTTGTGTGTACATAGGAGTTTCACAATGTCACCTGTTTGTTGGGCTTTTATAAGACACCCTCAGTGCCACTTAAGGGCTTCGTATGGTATGCATGACAAACCTGTTCTGAGACCTTCATCATGGTATAAACCCATGATCCTGCATGTTGCCCTAAGTTCAGGCATGAGAGTCCACACCAGTCCTATTTGCTGGGTCCAGGTATGAGAGTCATTAGTGTGCCTGGGAGCTGGGTCCAAAAACGAGGCATCATCCCATTTGTGGATGGATCCAGATATGACAGTCACAATTCCAACTGTGAACTGTTTCTGTGAGTGAGATCCAGGACCTCATGAGTGGATTATGTTCACATTTAATTCTAACTGTGGGCTGTGTGTGCATACAAGGGTCACAATCAGAATTTTGAGCTGGGCCCTGTTTTAACACTCTCTGTACAATCTTAGGACATCATACAATATGCATGACAGTTGTAGTTCTCTGAGACCTCTGTAAAAGTGGGAAGCCCAGGATCTTATCTGTTGCCATAAGCCTAGATACAAGAGTCAACATCTCTTCTATTAGTTGGAACCAGGCTTGAGAGACATTGACATGCCTATGAGCTGGGTTCAGAAATGAGTCACCTTTCCAACCTGTTGCCAGATCCACATATGACAGTTCTAATTCTAACCGTGGACTGTTTGGATATGTGAGAATCAGAACCTCACCTGTGGGCTTTGTCCATGTGTGAGAGTGGCAATCCCAGTTGTCGGATACTGTGCCTGTAAGAGACAAAATTTTACCTCTGTAATGAACTCTGATAAGACCCAAGTATTTATACAATATTCATGAGTGTCATAATCATCTGTAGTCTTTATACAATCAGGAGACCCAGAACCTTACTGATTTTTCTAAGCTTAACTATAAGAGTCAAAGTCTCTTCTTTTGGCTGGGCTGTCATATGACAGTCATCATTATTCCTGTGACTTGAGTGTAGGCATACGTCACAATCCTACCTGTAGGCAGAAGCAGGCAGGAGAGTCACATCACCTGAGTACTGAACCAGGGATATATGTGTATCCCCTCTGTGAGTTGAGTTCTGGTAGGAAACTGACATCACTATGGTGCTGGGACCAGTGATGTGTCACAATGTCCCCTGTGAGCAGAACCCAGGCTGAAGGATTACATCACAGGAGTGCTGGACTCATCAATATGTCAAAATCCCCTCTGGGAATGGGGCCTGGTATATCACAATGCCACCTGTGAGAAGGGGCTAGGCAGGAGGGCCACAATACCAAGGTTATTGGCTTAGGTATACGTCACAATCCAAACTGTGGGCTTTATTCAGGCGGTATATTCAAATTAGTCAAGTTCTGGCTGGGCAAAAGTATACGTCACATTCACACCTGTGGGAAGGTCCAGGGATGGAATTTACATTCTTGCACATGTTCTGGGTCCAGCTATAAAAGCATGCACCTTGTAAACTTTTACACACCTCATGTATCCAATATGCAAAGTCATGATTTCAACAGTAAATTGGATCCAGGCATGAAAGCCTCAACCTCAGAAAACACATTAAGAGAGTTAGAGCCTAACATATTTGCCGAATCTTGGTCAGAGACTCATTATCTCACCTAAAGGCTGGATCCACATATAAGAGTAATAATACCAACTTTTGACTGCCTTTGGATATGAAATTCAGAACTTCAACAGTGGGCTGTGTCCATATGGAAGTGTGAAAATCTTTACTGTTGACAGTGTATGCAATGAGAGTCAAATCTTCAACACTGTACTGGGCCTTGTTATATTATTCTTTGCAGCATCTGCGGCTTTTAATAATATCTTTGAGACTTGCAATCCACTCTGAAGCCTTTGTGCTTATATAAACCCATGATCTTACTTGTTGCTCCAAGCCTAAGGATGAGATTCAACATCTCTTCTATTGACTGGCTCAGATATGAGAGTCATTACCATGCCTGTGAGATAGCTCCAGCAATGAGTCACCATTTTACCTGTGGCCAGATCCACATATGACAGTCAAAATTCAAACTGCAGACTGTGTCTATGAGTGAGATTCAGGACCTTAACAGTGGGCTTTGTCCACGTGTGAGACTGCAAATTTTAACTGTTGGCTGTGTGGCCAGATCCACATAAGACAGTCAAAATTCCAACTGCGGACTGTGTCTATGAGTTTCAGGACCTTAACAGTGGGCTTTGTCCATGTGTGAGACCGCAAATTTTAACTGTTGGCTGTGTGCTGGGCCCTGTAATGACAGTCTCTGTACCACCAAAGAGCGTTATAGAATATGCATAAGTTTTCTAATACTTTGTGATCTTTCCAAAAGTAGGAGATGAAGACCTGATACATTGCCATAAGCCCAGGGAGAAGATTCAACATCTTTTCTATTGGTTGTGTTTGTGTATAATAGTCATCATTATGCCTGTGAACTGGACCTAGATATATATGACAATACCACCTGTGGGCAGGGATCAGGAAGGAGAGCCACATCACCTAAATCCTTACGCAGAGATATGCCAGTATCTATTTTGAGAGAAGAGCCCCAGTCACATCGCCTGGTTGTTGAGCCCACTGAAATGTCACAATGCCCTTTGTGGGCAGGGCCAAAATGGGAGAGTCAAATTGCCTGGGTATTGGGCCCAGCAATATGGCACAAATTACCCTATGGACAGAGCCCAGGAAAAAAAGAAGAGTCATATGACCTAGGGGATGGGCACAGAGATATGCCACAATGCCCTCTCAGGAAGGACTCAGGCAGGAGAGTTACATCACCTAGAAAATATGGCCCAGGTATATTTCACAATCCCAATTACAGGCATTGCTTAAACAGGAGAGCCACATCAGCTGGGTGCTTGGCCCATTGATTTGTCACACTCCCTTCTGTAGGGAGAGTCTAGGCAAAAAAAAAAGAACAGTAAAATCTACCAGGTGCGGTCCCCAGTAATACATTAAAATTCCCCAGGTAAGCAGGTCCAAGGCAAAAGAGGAGAGACATATCACCTAGGAGATGGACCAAGGGATATGTCAAAATTTGAAATGGGGTGGGGCCCAGGCAGGAGAGAAGAGTCACGTCACCTAGCAGATGGAACCAGTGATATGTCACAATGCCCTTTGTGGGCTGAGTCCAGGCCAGAGAGGAGAGTCACATCACCTAGCTGATTGGTGCATAAATTTTTCAAAATCTCCTCTGAGAGAATAGCCCAGGCAAGAGAGTCACATCACCTATGTGCTTGGCCTAGGTATAGGTCATAATCCTGTGTTTAGACAGGACCAGCAGAAGTGTAAAAATAACCAGGTGCTGGTCAAAGGTATGCGTCAAAACCACACCTGCAGAAAGGTCCAGGGAATGAGATTCACAACACTGCATGTTGCCTGTCTCCAAATATGAAAGTCAACACCTTTTTGAGTTCTGTCCAAGTACATGAGTCACAATGTCAACAGTGGACTGGATCTGTGCATGAGAGCCCCCATCTCATTTGAAAACAGTGTCCTAATAAAATAGACACAGCCTCACAGGGTGTTTAATCTTCATCCAAAAGTCACCATCCTACCTATGGTCCAGATCCATTTATGAGAGTCAGTTTCACCTTTCAGTTGCCTCCAGGTGTGAGATTTAGAAACTCAACAATGGACTGTGAACATGTAGGTAGATGATAATCCTTACTGTTAGGTGAGTGTGCAGACAAGAGTCACAATTTCATCTGTGTGATGGACCCTGTTATGAAACTCTCTTTACCACTTGAGGGCGTTGTACAATAACTTGAGTTTTGTAGGGCTCTCTGACTTTTGTACAAGTAGGAAACCCAAGACATTACCTGTTGCCCTAAGCCTAGTTACTAGAGCAAACATCTATTTTGTAGGGAGTTGAAGGCCTGTGGATCATGACCAACTCAGCATTCCACTGGAGGCTATATGATCAAACAGCAAACTGTTTATCATGAATGCAGGATGTGGGCAAACTTGCGACTGCACCTGCCACCAGAAGGTTTGCTGGGGGCAATCACTCCCTGACGCCGTGCTCCTTGAGGTTATCTGTTGGAACATCTGGAGACTACTGTTCAGAGAATGTGGTCGTGCAGCCTGCACCAAGTCAAGCAGCTGACTGACAACCACCTCTTTCTCCCTATCTCCTTTACTCAATAAATACGAATGGAGCTAGAAGTACAGGGCCCTTGTTCACTAGAAGCAAGGAGCCCCCTGATCCCTTCTTCCAAATATACTCTTTTGTCTTTATTCCCGTGTTCATCCTCCTTTGTTCAGTCCAACAGGGATTGGGGCCACATCACTACTTTATTGTCTGAGTTCAGGTATTACTGGGCCTGTGAGCTGGGTCCAGAAATGAGTCACCATGTCACCTGTGGCCAGATTTACATGTAACAGTCACAATTCCAACTGTGGACTTCATCTGCATGTGAGACTCAGGAGTTCACCAGTGGGTCTGTCCATATATGAGGATGACAATCCCAATTTTCAGTGGGGTGTGCTTATGAGAGTCACACTACTACCTGTGTACTGGTTTGTATTATGAAACTCTGTGTCACTCAAAGGCTTCATAATATATGTGTGTGTTAGAATATTCTATAATTTTTCTTACAAGTAAGAGACTCAGGACCTTCCTTTTTGCCCTAAATCTATCTATGTGAGTCAATATTTCTTCTATTTTGTGGTTCCACATCTGAGAGACATCATGATGCCTGGGCCTAGTAAAGGTCACAATCCTACCTGTGAGTGAACAGAAGGCAAGAGAGTCACATCACCTGGGTGATGGGCCAGAGATATGTCACAATCCCTTCTGTTGACATGTCCCAAAAAAGAAGTTACATCACCCAGGTGCTAGGCTCAGTGATATGTCACAATGCCCAGTGTAGGCAGGGTACAAGCAGGAGAGTCACATTACCTGGGTGCTTGGCCCAGTGGTATGTCACAATCCCTTATATAGGGAGGGCAGAGGTAGCAAAAGAGAGTCACATTACCTAGGTGCTGGACTCAGCTGTACGTCACTTTTGTTTTGGTTAGCAGGGTCTAGTAAACAGAGGAGAGTCCTATCACACACTAGTGGGCTCAGTGATATGTCAAAATCCCCAAGGGAGGAAGGACATAGGCAGGAAATTAGAGTCACATCACTTTGGTGATGGGCCCAGAGACATGTCACAACGTATCCTGTGGGCAGAGCCCAGGCAGGAGAGTCACATCACCCAGGGGCTAGGACCAGGTATATTCCAGAATCTCAACTCCCAATTGTTTGTTAGGCTTCCACAAGAGAGTAAAATCAATCAATCAGGTGATGAGCAAAAGTATATGTTACTATCTCACCTGCAGGAAAGTCAAGGAATGAGATTCATAATCCCACACACTACCAGGCTTCAGGTAGGAGAGTCACCACCTTCTGTGATTTGTGCCCAAGTGTGTGAGACAGAATCTCAATGGTGGACAAGATCCATAAATGACAGCCTCAACTCCACCTGTGAACAACGTCCTAGCAGGGCAGCCATATTCTCAATGTTGTGTTGAATCTTGGTTTGACAGTCACCATCCTACCTGTGGACCAGATCCACACATGAGAGTCACAATTTAACCTTTCACTTTCCTTCAGATGTGAAATTCAGAACCTCAGCAGTGGACTGTGTTTATGTGAGAGGGTGACAATCCTTACTGTTGGCTGGGTGTATGTACAAGTGTAACAATCTCATCTGTGTGCTAGGCCCTGTTATTACACCCTTTGTACCACAGAAAGTTTAATAGAGTATTTGTGAGAGTTGCAATCTGCTCTGAGACTTTTGTGGTGGTATAATCCCATGATATTACCCTTTGCCTTAAGCCCAGGCACAAGAGTCAATATTTCTCCTATTGGCTGGGTTCAGGTATGAAAGTCATCATCTTGCCTGTAAGCTGGTTTCAGAAATGAGTCACCCTCTTATTTGTGGCTGAATCTATACATAATAGGCAAAATTCAAACTGTAGGCTGTGCCTACAGTAAGAATCAGGATCTCATCAGTCGGCTCTATTCATGTGTGAGGATGATAACCCTGTCAGCTGAGTGTGAGTGGGAGAGTAATAATCTCATCTCTTTGGGTTCTATTATGACACTCTCTGTACAACCCGAGCATTTCATGTGATATCTGTGAGTGTCATAATCTTCTGTAAACTTTGTACATGTAGGAGACCCTGTACTTACCCATTGTTTCAGGCTGAGCTACAAGAATAAAAATCTATCTTATTGTCTTGGCCCAGGTATGAGAGTCATTGCCTTACCTGTGTTTTGGGCCCAGATATGTGTTACAATTTGAGCTCTGGGCAGGACCCAGGAAGAAGAGTCACATCACCTAGGTGCTGAGTCCAGCAATACGTTAAGAACCTTTCCAGAGCAGGGCCCCACCCCAGCAGGAATGTCACATCACCGAAGTCCTTGGCCATGGGACATGTAGCAATCCCATCTGTATGCATGCTAGGCTCACACATGAGAGTCAGATCACTCAGATGTTAGGCAAAGGTATGTGTCACAATCAAACCTTTGGGCAAATCCAAAAATGAGATTCACAATCCAGCACATGTCTCAGCTCCAGGTATGAAAGTCAACATCTCCTGCTAGTTGAGTTCAAATACATGAGTTACAATCTTAACAGTGGACTTGATTTGTGCATGAGAGCCCTAGTCATACCTACACAGTGTGTCTTGGTAGAAAAATCACAGCCTAAAAGGTGTGCTTAATCCTGGTTTGTGGGTCACCATCCAACCTGTGGACTACATTCACATATGAAAGTCACAATTCTAAATTTTGACTGTCTCTAGTTTTGAGATTCAGAACATCAACAGTGGCCTGTGATCTTGTGGGAGATTGACAATCCTGTTAGCTGCCTATACATATGAGGGTCACAATCACACCTGTGTGGTGGGCCCTGTTATGACACTCTCTGTACCACTGGAGGGCTTTATATAATGTGCATGAGAGTTGCAGTCAGCTCTGAGACTTTAATTCTGATATAGACCAATGATCTTACCTGATTCCCTATTTTAATGCACAGGAGTCAACATATTTGTTTTCTTTTTTCTTTTTCTTTTCTTTCTTTCTTTTTTTTTTTTTTCATACAGAGTCTTGCTCTGTCACCCAGGCTAGAGTGCAGTGGGGTGATCACCGCTCACTGCAATCTCCGCCTCCCAGGTTCAAGCGATTCTCCTGCCTCAGCCTACCAAGTAGCTGGGATTCTGGGTACCCGCCACCGCACCTGGCTAATTTTTATTTTATTTTATTTTATTTCATATTTTATTTTATTTTATATTATTTGTATTTTTAGGAGAGACGAGTTTTCACCATCTTGGCCAGGCTGGTCTCAAACTCCTGACCTCGTGATCCACCCGCCTCGGCCTCCCAAAGTGCTTGGGTTACAGGTGTGAGCCACCGTGCCTGGCCAGAGTCAACATTTTTTAACTGGCTAGGTCCAGGTATGAGAGTCATCACTGGGCCTGTAAACTGGATCCAAACATACCTGTGAGCAGTGACCAGGTAGGAGAGTCACATCACCTAGGTTCTGGGCCAGGAATATGTAACAATGCCCCCTGTGGAAAAAGTTCAGGTAGGAGAGTTACATAATCTTAGTGCTGAGATCAGCAATATGTGAAAATATCCCCTTAGGGTAGCAGGGCTCAGCCAAGAGTGTCACATCACCCAGGTGCTTGGTCCAGGCCCATGTCACAGTCCCTCCTGCCCGCAACACCTGGGCACAAGAGGAGTGTTACGACACCTGAGGGATGGGCCCAGAGATATGTCAGAGTGACTCCTGTTGGCAGGCCCCAGGCAGGAGGGTCACATCTCGTGGGTGCAGGACCCAGGGATATGTACAATCCTCACTGGGGGCAGGGCTCACGAAAAAGAGATGGGCCACATCACTACATGCTGGGCCTAGTTACATATTACAATCCCCTTTAAAGATAGCACCAAGGCAGAAGAGTTACCTCACCTAGGTTCTTGTGCCAGGTATATGTCACAATCCTATCTGTGGGATTAGCCCAGGCTAAAGAGGCAAACCACTCAGGTACTAGGAAAAGGTATAGGTCAAAATCACACCTGTGGGTGTGGACCAAAAGACATGTTACATCACCTGGGTGCCAAACCAGGGATATATCAAAAATTTTTTCTGTTGGCAGGGCCTACACAGAATAATATCACCTCAGTGCTGGGCTCAGTGATATGTCACAATTACCCCTGTAGGCTGGGTCTAGGTAAAAAGGAGAGTACATGACCTAGGTATTGAGTCCAGGGAAAGATCACGATTCTCCCTGTGGGCAGGGCCCAGTCAGGAGACTCACAGCACTTGAGTGCTGGGCTTAGAAATATGTCACAATGCCCTCTGTTGGCAGATACCAGACAGGAGAATCACATTACCTGAGTGTTGGGGCCAGTGATATGTCACAATTGCCCATGTCATCAGGGCCCAGGTCACATCACCTTGGTGCTGAGCCCATCAGTATGCCACAAGTCCCACTGCAAGCAGGACCCATGTAGAAAAGAAAAATAACATCACCTAGGTGCTGGGTTCAGTGTGATGTCACTATCCTTCTGAGAGCAGGGCCCAGACATAGGAGTCATATCTCCTAGGTTCTTGGCCCAGGTATATGTCACAATTTTATTTGTGAACTGGGCCAGGTCTAGAGAGTCAAATCACTCATGTGTTGGACAAAGGTATATTTTACAATAACACTTGTGGAAAGGCCCAGTGATAAGATTCACCATCCCGCACATGTCTTGGCTCCAGGTACAAGAGTCACCATTGTGCTTGTGATTTGGTTCTGGGTATACAGCACAATGCCACCTGTGGGCAGAGAGAGGGCCGGAAAGGCACATCACCCGGATGCTGGTCCAGGGACATGTCACAATCCCCCTTGTGGACAGGACCCTGGCAGAAGAGTCACATCACCTGGATGTGCTTGGTCCAGTGATATATCAATATCCCCTCTGCAGGCAAAGCTTAGGCAGGAGAGGAGACTCACTTCACCTTGGTGACTGGTCTAGATATATGTTGCAATGGCCTCCATGGGCAGAGCCATGGCAAGAGAATGACATCACCTTGGTGCCGGGCCCAGCAATGGGTCATGATCTCTCCAGGGAACAGGGACAAGGCAAGCAAGGAGAATCACATCACCTAGGTGCTGGGCTAAGTGATATGTTACAATGCTTCTTGTAGGAAGAATCCAGGCAGGAGAGTCACATTCCTGGGTGCAGTACCCAGTTATGTGTCATAATGCACTCTAATTACAGGACCAAGGCAGTAGAAGGAAGTCACATCACCTGTGTGATGGACCCAGAGAGAAGTCACAATGCCCTTTATAGGCAGGGCTCAGGCAGAAGACTCATATCACTTCAGTGTATGCTGGTGCCAGTGATATGTAAAAATTCCCTTGGTAGGCCGGTCCCCAGGAAGGAGTTTCACATTACTTAGGTGATTAGTCCAGGTATATGTCACAATTTTATCTGTGGGCTGGGCCTAGGAAGGAGAGTCAAATCACTCATATACCATAAAGGTATATGTCCCAATCAAACACTTGGGAATGTACAGAAATGAGTTTCACAGTCCCACACAAGTTCTGGCTTCAGGTATGAGCGGAAACTCCTCCTGGAGTTGGGTTCAAATACAGGAGATACAATCCCAACAATGGGCAAGGTCCGTGCATAAGAGCCCCAATCCCACCTGCAGATTGTGTTCAGTAGGGGAGTCACAGCCTCACAAGTCTGCTGAATCATGGTTCAAGAGTCATCAAGCCACCTGTGGACCAGATCCACATAAGAGAGTAACAATTCCAACTTACAACTGCTTATATGTGTGACATTAAGTACCTCATTAGTAGGCTCTGTTTGTGTGTGAGAAGAGAGATTGTGTCAGCTGGCTCTGGATATGAGAGTCACAGCCTCACCTATTAGCTGGGCCCATTATAAAGCTTTCTGTATCACTCTAGGGCTTTATACAATAGGCCTGAGTGTTCTAATCTTCTGTGAACTTTATAAAAGTGGAAGATCCAGGACATTATTTGTGGCCCGAAGCCTGGCTAGGACAGTCAAAATATCTCCTACTGTCTGCGTGTAGGTAAGAGAGTCATCATTTTTCCTGTGAGCTGGGCCCAGGTATATGTCACAATTTCACCTTTGGGCTGGGACAAGACAGGAGTCATATCACTTGGGTGCTAGGCCCAGTGATATGTCACAGTGCCCACTGTAGGCAGGGCACAGGCAGGAGAATCACATCATCTGACTACTTTGTTCAGCAATATGTCATAAAATCTTCTGTAAGTAGGGCCCAGGCAGCAAGAAGAGTCATATTACCTAGGTGCTGGGCCTACTGATATGTCACAATGCTCCCTGTTATCAGGATCCAGGCAAGAAAGAAGAGTCATTTTACACAGCTGATTGGCTCAGACATTTGTCACAATCTTCACTGTGGGCAGGCACAGGATGAAAAGGAGAGTCACATTACCTAGCTGATGGGCCTGGCCGTATGTCACAATCTTTCTTGCAAGTAGGGCCCAGGTGGGAGCATCACATCACTATGTACTCAGCTCAAGTGTGTGTCACAATCCCAACTGTAGGCTGGGCCCAGGCAGGAAAGTAACCTTAATAACATGCTATGCAAAGGTATATGTCAAAACCACACCTGCAGGAAGATCCTGGAATAAAATTTCTAATCCTTCACATGTCCCAGCTGCAGGTATGAGAGTTAACAACTCCTGTGAGTTGAGCTGAATCTATGCATGCAATTTACAATCACAAGAGTGGACAGCATCTGTGCATGAAAGCCTCAACTCCACCTAAACACAGAATCTTAGTAGGACAGTCAAAGCCTAACAGGAGTGCTGAAGTTTTGTCGAAGAGTTATTATTTTACCTGTCAATCAAATCCATGTATCAGAATCACCATTCCAACTTCTGACTGCCACCAGGTGTGAGATTCAGAACTTCAGGAGTGGACTGAGTCCATGTGTGGGGGTGACAGTCCTAGTTGTTGGCTGAGTGTGCTATGAGAGTCACAATCTCATGTGTGTGCTGGCCTGTTACAACAACTCTGTACCACCCAAGGGCTTTATAGGATATGCGTGAGTTCCCTAATTTTCTGTGACTTCTCTACAAGTAGGATACATGAAGCATACCTGTTGTTATAAGCCTAACTATAAGAGTAAAAGTCTCTCTTATTGGCTGGGTTCATGTATGACAGTTATCATTACGCCTGTGAGCTGAGCCTAAGTATATGTCACAATCCCAGTGGGCAGGAAGCAGGAAGGTGAGCCACATAGTCTTGGTTCTGGACCAGGGATATGTCACAATGCCCACTGTAGGCAAAACCCAGGGTGCTTGGCCCATTGATATGTCTCCATCTTTTCTGTCGGCAAGGACCAAGAAGGAAGAGAGAGTCACAGTACCTATGTGCTTGGCCCAGCAATTTGTCACAATCCCCCTTGTAAGCAGGATCCAGGCAGGAGAAAAGAGTTCTATCACCTAGATAATGGGCCCAGGGATATGTCACAATCCCCACTTGGGGCACAACAAAATGAAATGAGGAGAGTCATATTACTCATGTGAAAGGCCCAAAAATGTGCTACAATTCTGCCTGTGTATATGTTCCAGGAAGTAGAGGTAAATTTCATTCCTGATTATCCAAGAGGTATGTCACAATCCCCCTTATGGGCAGTGCTCAAGAAAGACAGTCATACCACCTAAGTGTTTAGCCCAAGTATATGTCACAGTCCTAACTGTGGGCTGGGCCCAGGCAGAAGAGTAAAATCAATCTGGTGCCGTGTAATTATATATGTAACAAACATACCCTGTGGGCACTCCAGGGATGAGATTCACAATCCCATATACATCACAGCTCCAGGTTTGAGAATCCACATTTTCTGTGAGTTGGGTCCAACTGTGTGATTCACAGTCTCAATGCTAGACTTGATTCATGCATGAGAGCTTCAACTCCACCTGTGAGCAGTGTCCTGGTATTGGAGGCACAGCCTCATAACTGTGCTGAATCTTGGTGAGAGAGTCACCATTCTACCTGTAGACAGGATCCACATGTGAGAGTCACAATTCCATCTTTTGACAATCTCCGGATGTGAGATTCAGAACCTCAAAATTAGGCTGTGTCCATGCGAGTGTGTGACATTTCTTACTGTTGGTTGGTTTTGCCTAAGAAATTAACAATCTCACTGGTGTGCTGGGCCTTGTTATGATACTCTGTAGAAGCTAAAGGTTTTATAGGATATGTATGAGTGTCATAACTCTCTGTGACCTTTCTACAACTAGAAGACCTGGGACCACACTGGTTGCTCTAAGTCTAGCTATGAGAGTAAAAATCTTTCTTATTGGCTGGATCCATGTACAAGAATCATCACCATACCTGTGAGCTGAACATAAGCAAATGTCAAAATTTAATCTGTGGGCATGAACTAGGCAGGAAAGTCACATAAGTAAATGCTGGGCCAGTAATATGTTAATATGCCTCCTGTGTGCAGGGCCCTGGCAGGTAAGTCACATCACCTGAGTGCTGGGCTCAGCGATATGTTACAATGCCTGCTGAGGGCAGGGCCATGCAGAGTAGTCTTCTGAGTGTCATTGTTGGTTGAGCGTGCATAGAAGTGTGAGTTGGAGACCCAAGCCCACCAGTAACAGTCTCAACAGTGGTCTGAATCCATTCATGAGAACCACAATCCCACTTGTGATGCTGTCCTGGTACAGGAGTTATGGCTTATGGGTGTGCTGAAAGCAGGTCTGAGACATCAAGTGGGTGCTAGGTCCAGCAATATGTCACAATCCACACTTTGTACAGGACCCAGGCAGGAGAGGAGAGTCACATCACCTAGGTGATGGGCTCATAGGTATGTCACAATGCCTCTTCTTGGCATTGCTTAGGCAGGAGAGGCATATCATTTGAGTGCAGTGTCCAGCAATATGTCACAATCCCACTTGGTGCAGGGCCCAGGAAAAAGAGGAGAGTCTCTTCACCTAGGTGATGGGCCTGTGGTATGTCACAACTCCCACTGCGTGCAGGGCATGAGGAGAAGGGAATACTTCCATCACCTAGGTGATGGACCCAGGGATATGTCAAAATCCTTTCTGAGGACTGGGCCTGGCAAAAGAATCACATTACCTAGGACCTTGTCTCAGTTATATTTCACAGTCTTACTGGTGAGCTGTACCGAGGCAGGATAGTCAAATCAGGTGCTAGACAAAGGTATATGTAACAATCACACCTTCAGAAAGTCCAAGGATGAGATAATCCCACATATGTCCCAGCTCAAGGTATGAGAGTCAACACCTCCTGTGAGTTGGGCCTGAATACACCAGTAACAATCTCAACAGTGGTCCAAATTCATACATGAGAGCCACAATCCCACCAGAAACTGTGTCCGTGTGCAGGAGTCATATACTACAGGTGTGCTGAAACCTGGTCTGAGATTCTCCAAACTACCTGTGCACTGGATCTATGTATGAGAGTTAACATTTCAACTTTCTACTGCTACCTAGTGTGAGATACAGAACCACAACAGTGGTCTCTGGCCATGTTGGAGGGTGACAATTGTTACTGTCAATAACTTCCCTGTGGACAGTGCCCTGACAGCAAAATCAAATCACCTGTGTGCAGGCCTCAGCAGTATGTCACAGTTCTCTCTGTGGACAAGGCCAATGCAAAAGAGGAGGGTCAAATCACCTAGTTGATGGTCTCAGAAATATGTCACAATGCCTCGGTAAGCAGGTCCCAGGCAGGAGAGGCACATCACCTGGGTTCAGAACTCAGTGATATTTTAAATTAACAGGAGGGAAGAACCTAGGCAGGAGAGGAGAGTCACATCACCTAGGGGATTGACCCAAAGAAATGTCACAATGTCCCCTGTTGGCTGTCAATGGGGGAGAGAGAAGAGAATAGTCACATTACTCAGGACATTACCTGTTTCTCTAAGCCTGGCTCGGAGGGTCAAAATCTCTTTTATTGGCTGGGTTCACATGTGAGAGTCATCAGCATGCCTGTAAACTGTGACTAGTTACATGTTGCAATCCCACCTGTGGGCATGTACCAGGCAGTAGAGTCACATTACATGGGTGTCAGGTCTAGAATATATCACAATTTTCTCTGCAAGCAGGGCTTTTAAAGGAGAGTCACAACATCTGGATACTAGGCCCAGTGATATGTCACAATGGCCACAGTAGGCAAGGCCCAAGCAGTAAGGGAGAGTCACATTACCTGGGTGCTGGGCTCAGGGATACATCACAGTACCCAATAGTAGCAAGGCCCAGGCAGGAGAGGAGAGTCATATAACTAAGATGGTGGACCAGTGATGTATTGCAATCCCCACAGAAGGCAGGGCCAAGGCAGGAAATTAGTGTCACATCACCTAGGTGATGAGCCAATAGATATGTCACAATGTGCCCTGTGGGCAGGGCCCAGGCAGAGATACCACATGATCTAGTTTCTTGGCTCAGATAGATGTCACAATACCAACAATTCGTTGGGCCCAGGCAAGAGAGTAAAATCAATCAGGTGCTAGGCAGAATTATATATAACAAACCTGCAAAAAGATCCAGGAATGAGATTCACAAGCCTGCATATTCCCTGGCTCCAGGTATAAGAGTTAACATCTCCAGTGAGTTGCCCCCAAGTCCTCAGATTACAATCCCAGTGGTGAACAGGATCTGCGCATGAGAGCTCCACTGCTTTTGTGAACAGTGAGGCAGTAGTGTAGTCACAGCCTCACAGGTGTGCTGAATTTCGGTCTGAGATTCACTATCCTACCTTGGGTTCAGATTCACATATGAGAGTCACAATTCAAACTTTTGAATGCCTCCAGATATGAGTTTCAGAACCTCAACAGTGGGCTGAGCACATATGTGAGGGTGACTCTTCTAATTGTCAGCTGCATGTGCTTATGAGAATCACAATCTCATCTGTGTGTTGGGCCCTGTTATGACACTGTCTATGTCACTCGAGGGCTTTATACTGTATGCATACATGTCATAATCTTCTATGACTTTTCCACAAGTAGGAGACCTAGGACCTTACCCAGTGCCCTAAGCCTATCTATGAGAGTCCAAATCTCTTCTCTTTGCTGAGTCCATGTATGAGAGTAATCATCATGCCTGTGAGCTGAGCTTAGGTATATGAACAATCTCACTTGTGGGCAGGGACCTGGCAAGAGAGTCACAGCACCTGGGCTTTGGGACAAGGATATGTTGATATCCATCTTTTCAGCAGGGCCCTGGCAGAAAGGTCACATAAACTGGGTGCTGGGCTTAATGATGTGTTGCAATGTCCCATGTGGGCAGTGCCCGGACAAAAGAGAATAGTCACATCACCTAAATGGTGGGCACAGAGATATGTTACAATGCCCTCTGTGGGAAGGGCTTTAGTAGGGGAGTCACAGCATTTGGGTGCAAGGCCCAGCAATATGTAAAAATATTCACTGGAAGCAGCACCCACGTAGGAGAGGAGAGTCATGTCCCCTAAGTTATGAGCTCATAGCTATATCACACATATTCCCCCTTTAAGCAGGGTCCAGGCAGCAGAGCATGGTCAAACCAACTAGGTAATGGGCCCAAACCTATGTCATAATCCACTCTGAGGGCAGAGCCAAGAAAAGATAGTGACATCACCAAGGTGTCTGGTCCAAGTATATTTCACAGTCTCATTTGTGGTCTGTACCTACGCAGGAAAATAAAATCATTCAGGTATTTGGCAAAAGTGTATGTAACAATCACACCTTTGAGGAGGTACGGGGTGAGATTCACAATCCTTCACATACTCCAACACGAGGTATGGGGGTAAACCCCTGCTGTGGAT
The DNA here is from genome assembly GCF_029289425.2 of Pan paniscus. Classification (NCBI taxonomy): domain Eukaryota; kingdom Metazoa; phylum Chordata; class Mammalia; order Primates; family Hominidae; genus Pan; species Pan paniscus. The sequence goes on along the minus strand of NC_073267.2, from coordinate 55,248,547 downwards.
TGGGCCCAACTGTGCAAGTCATAATCTCAATGGTGGACTGGATTCATGCATGGGAACCTCAAGCCCTCCTGTGGACTGTGTCTGGGTAGGTATAGTAGCTACCATTTACAAGATGCATAATAATGGTCAGATGCTGAACCCAGAGCTTTGCATGTATTATATCTCATTTAATCCTCACAACCACCTTTTTCCCAAAGGAGAACACTCAAGGCTCTGAGGGTAGGCTATTTACCTAAAACCACCAGGTTTAGAATTGGCAAGCAGGTCTTTAATTTTATTTATTTATTCAGAGGCAGAGTCTCCCTCTCTTGTCCAGGCTGGAGTGTAGTGGTGTGATCATAACTCACTGCAGCCTAGAAGTAGGCTCAAGTCTCCCTCCCACTTCAGCCTCCCAAATAGCTGAAAATACAGGACTGTGCCACCATGATGGGCTTTTTTTTTTTTTTTTTTTTTTTTGCAGGGCAAGGGTCTCCTAATATTGCCCAGGCTGAATTTGAACTCCTGGGTCTAAGGGATCCTCCCATCTCAGCCTCCTAAAGTGCTCAGCCTTGCATGGGGAAGGCCAGAGATTCCTGTGGACCATCCTGGTGGGTCAGTAGGGGGAGAGTGTGACCCTGAAGTAAGCTTTTTAGGAGAAGAGAGGATGCAATGTCATTCTTTTTTTGATACAGAGTCTTGCTTTGTTACCCAGACTGGAGTGCAGTGGAGCAACCATGGCTCACAGCAGTCTCGACCTCCCGAGCATAAGCGAACTTCCCACCCCAGCCTCCAGAGTAGCTGGGACTGCAGGCACACATCACCACATCTGACTAAGTTTTTACATTTTGTAGAGATGGGGGCTTCACTGTGTTACCCAGGCTGGTCTCAAACTCCTGGGATTAAGCAATCCTTCCGCCTTGGCCTCCCAGCGTTCTAGAATTATACGCGAGCGCCACCCCGCCCCGCTGGGGTGTTATCCTTTAGCAGCCAGCCAGAGGCCTCCCATGGCAGAGTGCTCCCTGGTGGGCTGGATAAAGGAGGGAGAAGTAGGAGCAGTGGAACAACAGGAGCTGGGCTTCAGATCACGTGACAAATACTTTGATGGAAGCAGACACGCTTCGGTTTATGCAACCTAAACACTCTTCTGAACCTGAGGAAGAATAGAGCCTCCCACAACCTGATGGAAAGAAGAGTTAGGGGGTTGCTGAGGAGTGTGGGGGATGAGGAAGAAGAAACTGAAGGGCTGGATGAGATCCACCCCTCCTCCTGGAGGCTGGAGAAGGGGACCATGAACCCGGGATGTATTTGTACCTGTCAGCATGGTAAAAATAAGGTGGGGTTGCACACCTTCTTAGGATCCACGTTTCTCCCTGGTCTAGAGGCAGAGATAAGGGGATGGATCAGAAGAAGATGGAGGAAAAGGGTCCCAGGAGAAAGCTGCCTGGCTGGAGCTCCGTGAGGGAGGGGCAGAGGCGTGAAGGGGTTGAAGGAACTGCCCCTCCTGGGGGAAGGCGGGTCTCTGGAACAGTGAGAGCCAGAAGCGCGGAGGCGGCTGCTCTCAGTACGCGGGCTCCGCTGGGAGTCCCGACTGGCCTTCATTCCACCCCCGGATCTCCCAGACTGGGGTCTTCGGGGCCCACGAACCTTATTCCTATCCTCTTTTCCCCTCACAACCCTGTTCCTCATCCTACCCTTTCGACGTCCACCGTGTCGTCCCCCGAATCGCTCTCTTTGACCCCTGCAGACCCGGGCACCATCCCTCGCCTCCACCCGCTGCGGTTCGGGCCCCTCCCGCCTCCCTTTGTCCCTTTCAGTTTTTCGCGTGACCGACTCTCGGGGCCTCTCCTTTCTCAAACCCCTTGGCGCTGTCTAGCTCTCCCCATGGTCCTCTCTTAGGTTCGCACTTTGGTCCTTACTCTTCCCTTCCCTGGAAGAACCTCTCCTGTTTTTCTGGTTCTAGCCGCCTCCCCATTTCCGAGTCTCAGTCTCCGGCTTCCTAAGTCTTGCTCTTCCTCTGGGTCTCCCGCGCAGGGCTTCGCGGCCCCGCCCCTCTGCCCCTCCCATCTCGGCCCCCGCCCCTTCTCTGCCCCTCCCACCTCGGGGTCCCCGCGGCTCCGCCCCCCTCTACCCTTCCCATCTGTGGTCCCGACCCTCTGCCCCTCCCACCTCGAGTCGTGCCCCTCTCTGCCCCTCCCACCACGGGGCGTCCGCAGCCCTGCCCCTGGTGCCCTCTGAGCGACGCGGAGCCAGTGCTGCTGGCCGGAGAGCAAGGAGACAGGAGGAGCTGGGTTGGAGGCGGGTGGAGGCGGGGGTTCCTCACTTCAGACAGCTCAGCGCGGGGCCCGAGGCCCAGCCCCATGCCCACAGCTCCTCCAGACCCTGGGTGAGCCGGACCCCGGTGAGCGCGGGCCCCTTGCCTGCAGGCCCCAACCGCTGGCAACATTGTGCTGCTGGCGCAACCGAGCTGCCTGGCGCCCCCCACCTCCGCTCCCCACGCCAGCGTGCTGATGCTGCTGATAGTGGTAGTGCCCATCCCGGTGCTGTGGAGGGCGGGGGGCCCAGACAGCCACCATGAGATGCAGGCCACCTGCAGCGTGGTGTACGACCCCTGCCTTGTGCAGGGCCTGGCGCCGGCGGGTGGCCAAATGCCTTGAGGGAGCAGAGCGGAGCGATGCGCAGTCACCCTCCACGCTGGTGCAGGGCCCCCAGAGGAAGCAGGGCTTTACCGACAAAATGATCCCCCGCCCCGGACCTCCTAGGGACCCGAGTCCTCCAGGCCCTTTGGGGCTGCTCGGAAAGAAGGGTGAGCCAGGCAAGCAGGGCCCTCCGTGTCTGCGGACGCGGGGGCAGCGGCGCCATCAGCACGGCCACCTACATCACGGTGCCGTGCGTCGTCTTCTACCCCAGTTTCAATAAACCCCACACGAATGTTAGGATGTGCTGAAGTTTGACGGGCGCTGCGAGGGCAGCAATATGTGCGCAGACCTCTGCAAGATTAACCAGGTAGGCCAGTTGATGGAATGAGGCTGACCCAGGGCTGGGCATCCATGGGTCCCGGGTGCAAATGGGCACGCGATCAGAGTTCGCGGGGTTGCCAGGTGGACGCAGATGGAGAACCCACCCCACAGCGGCCCTAATGAGGCATCACTTACAGGAATGGTTAGAGCTAGTGGGTATCCCTGACTCATCGGTTCGTGCGCACCAGTTCCAAGACAGAAGCTACTGGGCACCGGTGGCGTGAAAATGCAGGGAATAAATCCAGGTAGTCAGAGCACAGGGCTCCTAGCGCGGACTTTCCCCTGGGAAGATGATTCAGGCTCATACCAATGGGCGATAAGCAGATGGCAAGAATGAGGCAAGAGGTAGAAAGAAGCAGCCTTGGCGCCTGCGAGGGCCTCAGTGCGTGGTGATGTGCACAAGTGGAGAAGGCGGGCTGCAGGGAATTTTTAAGACACAAAGGCAAGGGGAGCCTGGAGCTCAGAGCCTTAGCTACAGTAAGTCCTCTGCCCTTGGGAAGAGACATGGGGCTGATGTGACACCCTTTGCAAAATCTGGAACTGGGGAGCTCCTTTTCACTGTGGCAGAACTAACTCACACAAGAAGGAGGCCTGGCAGGGGCAGGGGCACGGGTGTGGGGGGGCATTTTTCCTCCTGAAGCAAGCGAAGAGATGAAAACTTCCCTTCCTCATGGTCCTCATGGTCTCTCAGCTCCAATCCCTCCTGAGCCCTGGAGTGTGGTGGGATCCTCTCCATTTCCATTTGCAATTCCAGACACTGGAGCTGCAAGGCACCTAGTGTGTGCGGACTCTGTGGACAGCAGGACCTGCCGGAGCTCCTACTCTCTTTGGGATGGCTGGCCCCAGGACCAACCTCCACCCATCCCTGCCCTGGGGCTCAAATGTACCCACCTCTTTTTTTTTTTTTTTTTTTTTTTTGAGATGGAGTCTCGCTCTGTCACCCAGGCTGGAGTGCAGTGGCGCGATCTCGGCTCACTGCAAGCTCCACCTCCTGTTACCCACCTCTCTTGATACCACCTCTCTTTCCAGTGCTCCCAGCTCAGGGTGGCCTGGGGCCCTCGGGGCATGGTGAGGTTGAGCAATCTCTTGGGAGAAGGGGACCCTGGTCAGAACTAAAGCAGGGCTGGTGGGAGTCACGGAAGAATCTCCTGAGATTGAGCCCCAAGGCCTTTTGGCAGCCTTTCCCAGGGCAGCACTATCCTGAGGCTCTGCTGGCCTTCAGGTTTTCAAGGCTCGGGGGCAGGCAGGGGAGGTCAGCAGAAAGCCTCTCAGGTACTTGTAAGTCAGGGCCCTCTTCTCTTTCCCCTGCCTGGCTGCTCCTCCCCTCTGATTTCTGCCCCTCCCCTGCCTCCTTTCTATTGCTATTTCTTGTCCTTCTCTCTCATATGTCTGACTTTTCTGCCTCTCTCTTTCTGGGTTTCTGGCCTCTTCCCCCACCCGGAGTCTAACCCCCTCTTTCCTGTTCCTTGTGTGTGTCTCTCTCATTTGTGTCTTTCAGGCTTCCCAGTGCCCTCCTCTTTCTTGGTTGCTGGCCAAATTGGAGACCCCAGTACCCAGTAAGGGCTCATTCCACAGACAGCCCCAAGATTTCCCTTATTAATCACCAATAAGGGATGCAGCAATGTCACCCTCATCAATGGAATTTCTTCCTTTCCCAAAGAATTTTGGGCTGGCACAAAGCTGAGGTTTCAGGGGATTGGGGGCTTGCCTGAATAGGGAGGCAGTCACCATGCCACTGGTTGGCTCTAGACCCTGCTCCACCTCAGGAGGTCCCAGCAGAGCTGCAGAGATGAGGAGAAGCCCCAGAGGTGACCCCCAGAGAAGAGGAGGCCCCAGTGATGGTGTGTGCTTAGGGTGGGTGAACTTGCTTGACACTGGGAGGTGAAACCATGTCAAAAGCCCCTTCTCTTTTCTTCACCAGGGGAAGGGTATTCACTGGAGATGGGACCACAGATGGAGATGGGACCATTGTTAGTTTTGAGCCCCCACTAGGAGCCAGGTTTGGGGCTTGGTGAAAGGAGTTCAGGCCACTTTGGCCTCTAGGACTTCATGCCATATACTGGAGGAGCAGTTGTAATGTATAATCACACACCCCAAGGAGTCTTGTGTTAAAGCTGGGCTGGGAAGCCAATTAGTGACTTCTGTCCCCAAATACGTTGTCTGGAAGGGAGTGATTCATCGGGGCCTATGCTTGCTTAAACCAACCAGATGGTGGGGAGAAGGTGGTGATCTTGGTCTCTAAAGTGAGGAGATGCTGCTATGGAGAAAATAAAAAGGTCAAGTGTAGGGAAAAACTGGCTCAGAGGTGAACAAGGACATTCAAATAAGCAGGGAAAAAAATGACAGGACTGGTCAATGGATTAGAAAGAAGTAAGAAGCTTACACTTCCCACATCTTAGAACCAGGGACTGCCCTTGACACTGCACTATTTCTTCCTGGCTTTCTGCCTACAGAGACTTCCAGAATTTAGTGGAAGAAGGCAGAGCTGAATCTGGGCTCTGTCTCTTTCCAAGGCAAGATGGGGGTGTAGGGTCATTCATTGTCATGCTTGGTGCTGAGGCCCCCTCTGTTCTTGTCTGAGGCCCACTGGCCCCGTCCTTAGGAGCATCCTTGAGCCAACACTGATCAAACTTGTGGCACCAAGCCCTGGTAATTAGGATATGAGGAGCCTGAGGAAAGAGCTCTAGATTGGCAGTGGTGCCCTGGGTGCCTGCAGATGCCTCCAGGATCTACAGTTCAGTTGAGTCAGAGAGGACACAGAATTGATCAGCTAGGCAGGGGGCTGTGTGTGGATGCCAGGACCTATGGTTTGGGTGCTGTGTGTCTGGGGTAGGAGGCTGTAGGGAGGGGAGTATCCCAATGGGCAATGGCTCAGACAAGAGTCTGACAGAGGTGAGAGGTGCGGGCATATGTAGATTGAGGGCAGTGGTGTAAAGACCTAACTAGAGATCAGCCTCTCCCTTGGTGGTTGGAGATCACCCACTCCCCCAGCTATCTTCTCTGGCCCCTAATACATTTCAGATCACGGAGCACTGTGCCTGGCACAGTAGGGACCCAGTAAAATATGTGAAAACACAAGTGTCCCTGATGGGCCAGACTGGCTCCCTGTAGGAGCCGCACGTATACACTGGATACCCTAGGACATGTTTCCTGGCTACTCATTTACACAGTCCCCTGATCAGACAACTGCCTCAGTTTCCCCTCCTGGCAGCACTTGAGGAGGTAATTCTATAGTGACCTCTCATGATAAGGCTCAGACCTGCTTTCCTGCTTCCTTGGCAACCTCAGTTCCCCAAACGTCCCCTTGGATTCCAGAAGGAGCTAGATGCCTCAACTATTTCCAGTTGGGTGGAGAATTGGGACTCTTGGGTTCCATTCCTGGATTCCCACCATCTAAGAATGAAATGGCATACATTCTCCTGCCTCCATGGATAATTAGGATAATTACAACAATCATGGTGATGAATAATTAACAAACATAAGCATAACACTTCTGATGGAGTCACACTGCCAGGAGATTCGTAATGAGAGATGACTGCATTCTAATAAAATTTGGCTATGAAGGAACACACTCTTTTAAAGAGTTGAGGCTAAATTAATCAGTGTAATAGAAATAATTGTTATTAGTAGCAATTTATTAGCAAAGATAATGAAATGCATGTGTATTAATAAATACTACCAGGATTGGGCCCCAGGATACAATACAGAAGCTGGCCGCTTGCTTCCAGCTCTTCCCTAACAGCTCAAAATCCCATCAAGATCTATTTTTTTTCTTTGCCATCAAAAGTCTTTTACAAAGGTGACAGTGGTAAGGCAAAATCTTCTCATCCATTTTTTGGGACAGAGAATCATAGCTCCTTGACAGATGGCATCTCCTCCCGACCTGAATTTTATTCCCTTATCTTTAGCTAGACAAGTCTTCTCAGCTAAGCACCCAAACAGTTCCTTCCCAGATTGGTGAAGAAGAGGTTGAGGGGATAGCAGAGCCTGGAGAATTGAGTTTTAAATGGAGAACCGCATGCATATATGTTGGACCCTCTTCATTGATGGATTATGGCTAATGAGCAGCTTTGATACGGTTGACCTGCAGTTCTGGCTCCAGCCCTGGAGAGTGGATGGGCTTCTCCTCTAATTTGGCTTGGTTCTACCCAGACTTCAGCCCTGGGGTTGGGGGTGGAGCTGCCTTCAGGGAAGGAGCAAAATAGAGAGAAATCATGGAGAAACCCGGCAGTGAGAATCCCACTCCGTGCAACCACCCCACACCACAGGCACCATCCTAGAGATGGCTGTTCTCTTCCCATTCTCTACACTGAATATCCTGGAGAGGCCCAGGATCCTCGAGCTCAGGCCTTGTGTTTCCTCAGCTGTTAGAGGAAGGTCCGGAGATCATTTATGCACCACCACACAATATCTTATGATTACACTAACAGCCCCCATAAGTGACAGTAGGCTCTAAGCCCAAGTGCTGGTGCTCTTTTGACCCACTTTTCTGCCTCTCTGTCCTCATTCCTCATCAAGGCAAGGGCCAGCAAGGATGTTCTATGAAATCAAAATTCCCAGGAGGGAGTAAGGCCTAGATTTCCTTCTTCCTACCCAGTTCTTTTGCACCACTGTGGGGAGAGATATGAGAAGCTAAAAGTCCTCTTTGGGTGAGGAGTCACAGCTAGACAGCTACAGCTCCTTGGAGGCTGTCTCCCAGGCCCATTCTAAGCCGTGAGAGGAAAAAGCATTCTCAGGCCTTCCATGTCACTGCTGCAGTGAGAGATTCTGGAATGAACTTCAGACAAGGAGTCCAAAGACCTGGCCTGGTTCTGGGGTGGTTGCTGATGAGCAGCCTGACATTGGTCCAGCTGCCTGACCTGTGGGGCCAAGGCATGCCTGTGTGTTCATCCACTGACATACAATGGAGTAGGTGTCATTGAAGCACACGGCATCATTATGAAAGCAGAGGAAGGAACGATGAGGAGAGAAAAGGAGGACCAGAGAATTCCTCTCTGCAAGAAGGACTTCCAGGCTTCCTGGAGAACTTAGGTTCTCAGCAGGCCAGACAACAAGACCTAGAGGAGTGAAGGAGGACAATTCTACCTTGACTTCAAACTCAGGCCGGGATTAGACCTGCCCTAAAGATCCGGAGCTCCTCTAGGCCCCCCTCCCAAAATACTTTATGTATGATTGGCAGGGAGTGGAGTGGGATCAAGAGAGAAGCTGCCATATCATGCCATATAAGTCCTCTCAGACAGGTGAGGAAACTGAGGCCTGGAGGAGGACACCAAGAGCCTGGACAGGCAGCTGGCAGCCTGGAGGCTCTGAGGTCTAGGCAAACACCACCCCAACCCTCAGCCAGAGGCAGCTGGACTCCCAGCTTATCCACTTATAAATCATTCATGTTGGCTGGGCCACTGGCCCTCCCTAAACCCTCCCCCCATCCGTTCCTTTTTTTTTTTTTTTTTTTAATTCAGTTGCTCCAGACTGAAAGTTCCTGGATGGTAAAAACCATGACTGTTTCATCTACTTTTCTAATGGCCACATATAATGGAAACAATTAGTTTATCTGTTTGAGTTTCCAGACATTCTCCTTGTTTTTCATGAAAAATAGCAGGAAACTGGAGCAACTCTCATCTGTATACCAACCAAGTATAGCTCTTCTCTGAGGGGAGAAACAAACACAGGATGACTCATTTTTCTTACACTGAGATAGAAGCAGAAATAACCACTCTTGTCTACCAGATACAATTTTGCCCTGGACATCCTCACATATCTCAGACTTCTAGGTGAATGTCACAGTGTTCCCAGTGACTCTGAGCTGATGGCCCAAAGATAATCCAGGCAAGAGACACTTAGGCAGATTCTAAATAGAAAACGAAACTGCCATGGTGAAGCTCCAGAACCTGGATCCAGATGTGATATTACCTGTCCTGATTAGCTAGCTTTTGAGGGAAGACAAGAACACTCCAGTATCACATCTTAGAGATAGGTAGAGTTGTGGTCAGTCATGGCTCTGTATTTTTTTGTGGCCTTGATCTCTCATTCCTAAGATGTTTGTTTACACTTACAGATTCTGCCATCAGATTCCATTTATACCTGGAGCCCCTCCTATAAAGGTGGCAAGTCACTAAACATGATCTGAAAAGGGCGAAGAGCCACACTGTTGAAGGGGGACTTTAAGATGCCTATGTTGACATCTCAAAAGGCAGAAAATGTTTCCTATGGGTTATCTGTACATTCTCTATTTAATGTCTGGTCTTGTCTTGTGAATTCCAGGCAGAGGTCAGCTCTAATATATAGATTTCAGATGACATCAACTTGGCTCTGCATTCGTACTTATTACAGCAAACAAAGTGAAATAAGAGATTCCCTTATAGAAGCTGCTCTAGCACATTCTAAATGATATCTGTACTTAAAATTAAAAAGCTGAGGCAACATTATTATGAGTAGACAATTAATTTGGGTCAAGCTTGAAGATTCTAACTTGAAAGCATTAATTCAAGAGGAATAGAATATACACTTTAATTAGCAGCAGTTACAAATGGATTCATAAAAGAAAAAAAAGAGGGACAGTTAGTGGACTAATACAAAGCTTTTTGTCAGGATATCTTATTTATTTACAGAAATAATATTGATTACTGGTGGGCTATACATTGTTAAGCTGCAGGGTATTGGCTAGTGTCTAGTACAGCATTATTAGGTTAATTTATAGCTACTGTGGCAATACCAAGAAGTTTCAAAAGATAAATACATAGCTCAAACGTGGGAGGAGGACGTAATTGTGGTCTCATTTTAATGTCTCTCTGGGCTTGATAACTAAGGGAACTTGCATTCTTTAGATAAAAGCTTTTCTTTTATACCAAATATCAAGACAAATATTTAGAAATTAGAGCTGCAGATTTAGGTTCTGAATGGATGGAGTAGCAGCAGGAGTTATCTGCACATTTGTGGGCATTTTGGCAAAAAAAAAAAAAAAAAAGAGAGAGAAAGTTGAGATTCTTCTGTCTGTATTCTATACAAGAGACAAATTACTCTGGGTTTCCAGGCCTCATGGTCTCTTAATCAGTTTCAGGTTTGAAGATAGAATCATTATTAAAAGAGAGGGAATGGTTGATTGCTGCCCCATAAAGTTTGTAGAAATTTTGTCTAACCTCTCTAGAAGTGATTATAGAGCATCATAGATCAGAAATAGGCAGAGACACAATTCTGCCTGCACATTTTGGGGACAACACGTACTTTGCAGCACAACTGTGAGCTAACTGGAAGCCTGAAAGAAAAAGGACCCTCTAGAATAAAGCTTGTTGGGAAACTTATATGTTTATATCATGTCTGATAATCGTGGACAGCGTTTGAAAAATATAACTAAAAGCAAATGGTTTTTAGCCCCAGACAATACTCCACAATGATAGAACAGGAAAAAACTGTTTTATTACAAAATCAAACCAGAATGTGACATGCATCATGGGCAACCTGCTTAAGAGATTGCAAAGATAGAAAGATGGTCACCATAATTAGCCCACAAGTAGAAGACTTTACAGCACCTGTTATGCATAGTTCATCCTGCATTCCCCTGGAAATTCAGGAGGCCATCTGTGTAAGCTAATTAGTTATAATAAATGAAAGGATAAGCTTCCTACATTTTTATGAAAGTAGGTAGTTTTGCAACTTGAAGCCAGGTGCCTGCTCAAGGTAGGGTCTCACTCTCTTACGAAAACTGTTGAATAAGGTGTTATCTGTTTGACTATTTACATTTCAAAGCAATGACTTCTTACTCCTTGAGCATACTAGCCATGATATATGTATACTAGTATATACTAATATATATACACATGCTAGTCATGATGTATGTAGTATTTAAAAAATTGTCAGCTGGGTGCAGTGGTTCATGCCTGTAAGCCCAGCACTTTGGGAGGCCAAGGTGGGTGGATCATGAAGCCAGGAGTTTGAGACCAGCCTGGCCAAAAACCCCATCTCTACTAGAAATACAAAACTTAGCCAGGCGTGGTGGTGGGTGCCTATAATCCCAGCTACTCAGGAGGCCGAGGCAGGAGAATTGTTTGAGCCCAGGAGGCGGAGGTTGCAGTGAGCTGAGATCACACCACTGCACTCCAGCCTGAGCAACAGAGTGAGACTTTGTCTCAAATAATAACAATAATAAAATAATAATAATTAATATATACTTTGAGAAGGAGAGAAATAATACAATGTAATATAATATAATATAACATAAAGGCTTTAAGAAAAGGAAGATGAGGCTGGGCATGGTGGCTCATACCTGTAAACCCAGCATTTTGGGAGGTTGAGGTGGGCAGATCACATGAGGTCAGGAGTTCAATACCAGCCTGACCAAAAAGTTGAAAACCCATCTCTACTAAAAGTACAAAAAATTAACCGGGCATGGTGGCAGGCACTTGTAATCCCAGCTACTCAGGGGGCTGAGGCAGGAGAATCACCTGAACCTGGCAGGTGGAGGTTGCAGTGAGCCGAGATTGTGCCACTGCACTCCAGTCTGGGTGACAGACTGAGACTCTGTCAAAAATAAATAAATAATAAAAATAAATAATAAATTATTTTTTAAAAAGCTAAACATCACTAATTATTAGAGAAATGCAAATAAAAACCACAATGAGATTCCATCTCACACAAGTCAGAATGGCTACTATTAAAAAGTCAAAATATAACAGATGCTTGTGAGGTTGTGGAGAAATGAAATGCTTATACACTGCTGAAGAAAGTGTAAATCTTTTCAACCATTGTTTAAAACAGTGTGACAGTTTTTCTAAGACCTAAAAACAGAATTACCATTATACCAAGCAATCCCACAATTGTGTGGGATTCATATATATCAAAGAAATATGCTATTTGACCATAAAGACACATGCACTCATATGTTTGTGACAGCACTATTTAAAATAGCAAAGACAAGGAATCAACCTAAATGCCTTCAATGGTAGATTGAATAATGAAAATATGGTACACTTACATCATGGAATAGTATGCATCCATTAAAAAGAACAGCATAATTTTTTTTGCAGCAGCATTGATGGAACTGGAGACTATTTTTTAAAAAAAAGCTAATGCAGAAAACTAATAAATGAGAGCCAAATAATGAGAAAACATGAACACAAATAAGGGAACAACAGTCACTGAGACCTAGTTGAGGGTGGTGAGTGGGAAAATGAAAAAGATTATAAAAAACTTCCTTGGGTACTATGCTTAGTACGTAGGTAATAAAATAATCTGTACACCAAACCTCCATGATATGATTTTACCTATATAACAAACATGCACATGTACTCTGGAACCTAAAATAAATTTAAAAGAAACAAAAATCGGCCCAACATGGTGGCTTACACCTGTAATCTCAGCACTTTGGGAGGCTGAGACGGGCAGATCACTTGAGCTTAGGAGTTCAAGACCAGCTTGGCCAATATGGTGAAACCCCGTTTCTACTAAAAATACAAAATTAGCTGGGTGTGGTGGTGCATGCCTGTAGTCCCAGCTACTCGGGAGGCTGAGGCAGGAGAATCACTTGAACCCAGGAGGCAGAGGTTGCAGTGAGCCGAGATCATGCCACTGTACTCCAGCATGGGCGACAGAGCAAGACACCATCTCAAAAAAAAATAAATAAAATAAGCATATAAAAATTAAAAAAATAAAAGAAACAAAAATCTTTGTGTGGGGGAGAGTACAAGGTTGGTGGTAGGACTGGTTTGTGCTACATATAGTGGCCTATGTAGGGCTGTACTCTGATTTATTCCTAAATGCATGCAGGCAAATTAGATTATGAACAAGCAGCACAGAACTTTATGGTAGTGAAGGGAACAGGTTGCTGCTGCTGATTTGGTGTCTGGGGTTGGAGATATGCCAGGAGACTTGTAGGCACTTTGGTGGTTCTTGGCAAGAAACACTAAAAGCAAAAGTGCTGTGGTAAAATTCTTGAAAGTGGTGCCTAGTCCTGGGAGGGATAAGGACACATCAATATGTAGTGGGTATGTTTGTGAATGCATGAGAATCACGTAGTGGCAGCTGTGAAAGAAGAGAGTCTGTTATCACAATTTGTGTTTGCTAAGTTTTCAATTTTCTCTCACCCTGAGAAGAGACCTGAAATCACAGGACAATGTGCAGTATGAGAGCCTGTGTGCAGAAGATGAGAGCCTCTCTTTACCAGACACCCAGAGACCCCTCCAAGTCATGTCTGTATGATATTTTTTATCTGACACCAAATCTGTAGAGTTTGCTGAACAACAAGCAATTCTCCAACACCAACTCATTGTCTAACATATCAATTCTCATACCAACCAAAGTCAGCACATACTGTGACTCAGGGCTCAGTCTCACAACATTGCACTTACTGCAGATGCCTGTCCCAAACCCCAAAGGTTCATCTATGCTTCTGAGCTACTGTCTATAAATCAGGGACTCCAATAATCTCCCTCAAGTTCAGTAATTTGATAGAGCTACTTACAGATCTGAGCAAAACACTGCACTTATGTTTACCAGTTTATTATGAAACATACAACCCAGAAACAGTCAAATGCAATAGATGTATAGGACAAAGGAAAAAGGTGGAAAAAGATAGGGCACGTAGATAATCCTGGTAAACAGCTGTCATTAATAAGATTTTCCATCCTTTGTGTTCTCCAGGAACAGCTTAATGGAAAGAAACACTCTTCCCATTATGACTTAGATGGTGCTCTATTTTCTTACTTATCACATAGCCAGACATTGACTCTGTAAATTTCCATCTCTTTCTCATAAAACATCAGCTGAATGAATAATTCATCTTCAATGGTCAAAACCAAATACTTCTTAACCAAACTTTTCTTAATTTTCTCTCCTTCCCCAGGGCTCCTGAACTTCGAGGTACCCTCAGTCTGAGCCAACATACAATCCCATTTTCTGTCTTTCCTAAGAACATGCTGACTTCAGGGTAAAACATTCTCTGATCTAGAATCTAATTTTGCCCCCCTCTATTTTACCATTCTTCTCCCACCTTCTTTCTAATCGTGTTTGCTATTCCCTACGAATGAAACTTTTTGTCTGCCTAAACTTAGAGATTTGTAAATATCTTATACTTGGTACTTTCTCCTGTTATTTTTATTGTATTCTTTTTTGAGACTGAATCTCACTCTGTCACCTAGGCTGGAGTGCAGTGGTGTGATGTTGGCTCACTGCAACCTCTGCCTCCTGGGTTCAAGTGATTCTCCTGCCTCAGCCTCCTGACTAGCTGGGACTACAGGCACACACCACCGCGCCTGGCTAATTTTTTCTATTTTTTAGTAGATATGGGGTTTCACCATATTGGAAAGGCTGGTCTTGAATTCCTGACCTCATGATCCACCCACCTCAGCCTCCCAAAGTGCTGGGATTACAGGCATGAGCCACCGCACTTGGCAATTTCTCCTGTTTTGGGAATTCCCTCAAAACTTCTTACTTTAATCTGGCTTTCTTTTATTTTACAAAGCCTAGAAATTGCTCCAGAACAAAAGCAGCTCTATTTTCACTAATATCCCACCAATCCCCATCCATCCTAACCTTAATTGCATCTGCTATTCATCCCCAGCTTTCCAAGGTTCTGTAGCTTCTCTCAGTATAAGTTTCTTCTATGACTGAAGTAAGCAGGCTGGGACATTTGCAACAAGGAATCCCCAAAAGGAACTAACTGGTTCTTCAATAACCTCTTTTTGCAGGTTCAGTATTGGCCTTAGCTTGGAGTCACAGGGCTCAGGCCTTTATTTCCAAGTCAGTTTTATTCATTTAGTTTTTGAAACATCCAGCAAAATTACTCAAATGCAGTGTTTATATAAGGGAAGATTTTTTTTTTTTTTGAGAGAGGGTAGGGTATTGCTCTGTCACCCAGGCTGTGGTGCAGTGGTGAGATCTTAGCTCACTGCAAACTCCGCCTCCCAGGTTCAAGTGATTCTCCTGCCTCAGCCTCCCAAGTAGCTAGAATTACAGGCATGCACCACCACGCCCAGCTAATTTTTGTATATATATATATTTTTTAGTAGGGATGGGGTTTCACCATGTTGGCCAGGCTGGTCTCAAACTGCTGACCTCAAGTGATCCACCCACTTTAGCTTCCCAAAGTGCTGGGATTACAGGCGTGAGCCACCACACCCAGCCAAGGGAAGAAAATTTTAAGGTGCTTACATTATATAGCTCAATGAGAAAAGCCAAAGTATTTATCCCTTTCAGACAATACATATATAATTCACTTATTTCCATAACAAATTATTCAGTAAACAATTAGTCATATGGGAAAACTTCCAGGAGGTGCCAAGTCCCATCTCAGAAAATGTAGCATTAAATTCAGAAATCAAGATAACAGAATATAGAACAGAGGTGTTCACTGTCTCAAATTAACCCTGCAGAAAGAGAAACTCATGTCTTGATGAATCTATGTAATTCACCAATTATGTACTACTTTATGCAAAAGTATTCACTTCCTACAGTCATAATGAAAAATACATTTTCCAGATTGTTATCCTTGATAGTATTCCCAAAGCTAAGCCTTGGAATACTGTTTGAAATCCCCAGCCAAAAAGGAACACATCTGAGAAAATTTCTACATTCATTCTGAGGAAGAAAATGATAAATGAGTACTTTTAACAAATAGAATATATGACTAAATTTTCTTTCTGAAACCCACCTCTTTTATGCCCTTTGTAACTATTTTTTTCCCTTATGAGCCCTACTGATAAAATGCAATTTACAGTTAAGAAACTAAATTTAAAATAAGAAAACAAATCTTTTCAAGGTGATAAACCCAGAAAGTGGCAGTGCTGATTGGAAACTAGACATATCTGACTCAAATGTCAAGTCAACCCATCCAATCACTTGCAAGAGTCTCCCACCCCATCTTTCTCACCTGAGTGAATAACCACCATTCCAGGAGACACTGCACTATGCCCCTGTGAGTGTTCCTGGTGTAATTACTTTTCAGATTCTTGCACCATCTCACTAGGGTAAGTTTTTCTTGTTTTTAGAAATTCTTTTTTCCCTTCACAAATCTGAGAGAATCCAGAGGGCACAAATTAATTCTGTGTTTTTCTCTCCATACCAGCATCTAACTGGCTGACCAGCAATGTCAATGGAAGCTGGGTTCGGTAAAGACAATTCTAATGTTGCTTTTTAGAGGTAGAGTACACCAAGAGATTTCTCTCAGCCCCAGGACATCCACCTGCTCTCTTGAAAGGCTTCACTCCACATAATGTGTTGTCCTTTGAGAGAAACTAATTCAGGGAATCATAGTCACTAGACACTGCAACATTGTGGGTATCTTGGTTTATCCTCAGGCAATACTGAAAACCAGGACCAGGAATAAACTGAAGTGTGGCTGAAGAAACATCACCCTGTGAAGTTTCCCCATAAAAAACCTCAACCCAAAGACATTCTGATAGGACATCTGCGCTTAGAGATGATAAAGAAAAAAAAAGGAGAGGCACAGAGATATTTTACAATGCAGTGTCAGAGGATTTCTCTCTGGTTTCATCTTATGTAAAATATTTACAAACAGGAAACTTTTTTTCATAAAGCATTGAATGGCAGTTGTTAAATGCCACCCAATGCTTTGTGAAAAAAAATTTTTTTAAATACTGTGTCTTAATGTACAATAAAGGACAAATACATGACAATATGCATTAGGGAGGAAAGCTGGAATTCGGGAATGTCAGAAGAAATGGAAAATTTAGTATTTAACTGCAAGCCATTTTTTTTTTTTTTTGAAATGGAGTCTCACTGTCACCCAGGCTGGAGTGCAATGGCGCGGTCTCGGCTCACTGCAACTTCCGGCTCCCGGGTTCAAGCGATTCTCATGCCTCAGCCTCCTGAGTAGCTGGGATTACAGGCATGTGCCACCATGCCTGACTAATTTTTGTTATTTTTAATAGAGACGGGGTTTCACCACATTGGCCAGGCTGGTCTCAAACTCCTAATCTCAGGAGATCTGCCCACATTGGCCTACCAAAGTGCTGGGATTACAGGTGTGAGCCACTGTGCCCGGCTAATTTTTGTATTTTTGTATTCACCATGTTGGCCAGGCTGGTCTCTATCTCCTAACCTCAGGTGATGCACCAGCCTCGGCCTCCCAAAGTGCTGGGATTACAGGCGTGAACCAACTTGGCCTGCAAGCCACTTTTAAAAATGCAGGGGAAAACCGGTTTTCTGTGGAGTGTGAAAATAATTAAATAGCAGGCAATTAGACTGAGATGGGTCTATTTTCCTGGGCTTCCACTTAAAAAAAGAAACTCCAATGCATTTAT
This sequence comes from Pan paniscus, assembly GCF_029289425.2. Classification (NCBI taxonomy): domain Eukaryota; kingdom Metazoa; phylum Chordata; class Mammalia; order Primates; family Hominidae; genus Pan; species Pan paniscus. The sequence goes on along the minus strand of NC_073267.2, from coordinate 55,231,299 downwards.
TGTAAATTATCATACTGGGGAAGACAAAATTCAGGCTTAACCAACCACGAACTGCCAATTAACCTTTTGACATAACCAAGAGATTTTCAACCGGATCTTACAAATGAGGAAACTACGTAACTGTACATAAACCATTATTGAATTTGGTTTGCTTCATCATGCAACTTATAAAATATTTTCATTCAAGCCTCTCCCATGAACCACAATCCACAAACGATAGCTGGGTGCTCTATGATTCCTGACTCGCACTTTGATCAAATTATTTTAATTTTTCTGCCATGACTCCCATACATTTCTTTTCTGTTTTGTTGTTGTCATTTGTTTGTTTGTTTTGAGATGGAGTGTTGCTCTGTCGCCCAAGGTGGAGTGTAGCAGCACGATCTTGGCTCACTGTAACATCCATCTTCCAGGTTCAAGCGATTCTCATGCCTCAGACTCCCAAGTAGCTGGGATTAAAAAAATGCGCCACCATGCCCGGTGAATTTTTGTATTTTTAATAGAGACAGTCAGATCTGGAGTTCCTGGCCGCCAACTATCCCTCCACCTCGGGCCTCTCAAATTGCTAAGATTACAGGTCTGAGCCACCACACCTGGCCAACTCCCATAAATTTCTAATAGGAAAAGGAGGAACTGAGGACCCCATGGACCACAGCTCTTTTCACTCATGAACCCTGCACCCTAAGTCAGGATTCTCCCCTAATAATTCTCCCATCCCTGCACAGTCTGGGAGAGATGCGGGGCTGGGAGTGCAGCGTGGGCGGCAAGCCACTCAGGTGCTGAGGCAAGAGAGTGAGGGCAAGAGCTGTTCCAGTATAATAAAATATATAAAATAATAATAGTTATACTAGATATAGATCATAGATATGATTATATATGAATATCATTAATCATTAATTTGTAGCAATTACTCTTTATTCCAATATTATAATAATCCTCACTCTACAATCATAACCTAGGAAAAACGAGGCCATACAGAGAGAGATAGGAGCTGAGAGGACATAGTGAGCACTGACCAGAAGACAAGAGTGCAAGCCTTCTGTTATGCCCAGACAGGGCCACCAGAGGGCTCCTTGGTCTAGCCGTAACGCCAGCGTCTGGGAAGATGCCATTGCCAAGTGGACCGTGGTGTAGCGGTAGCATCTGTGTCAAGGAAAAACACCCACTACTTAGCAGACCAGGAAAGGGAGTCTCCCTTTCCCCAGGGGAGTTTAGAGAAGACTCTACTCCTCCACCTCTTGTGCCTGCAGTTATCCGGAGGCCTATCCTTCTCCCTGTGATGCTGTGCTTCAGTGGTCATGCTTCTAGTCCACTTTCATATTCCATCCTGTACACCTGGCTCTGCCTTTTAGATAGCACTAGCAAATTAGTGAAAGTACTAAAAGTCTCTGATATGCAGAAATAATGGCGTATGCTGTCTCTCTCTCTCCTCTCTCTGCCTCGGCTGCCAGGCAGGGAAGGGCCCCCTGTCCAGTGGACTCGTGACCCACGTGACCTTACCTATCATTGGAGATGGCTCACACTCCTTACCCTGCCCCTTTGTCTTGTATCCAATAAATATCAGCGCGGTCTGGCATTCGGGGCCATACTGGTCTCTGCATCTTCGTGGTAGTGGTCCCCCAGGCCTAGCTGTCTTTTCTTTTATCTCTTTGTCTTGTGTCTTTATTTCTACAATCTCTCCTCTCTGCACACAGGGAGAAATCCCACCGACCCTGTGGGGCTGCTCCCTACAGTGCAGAGCTGCCCAGAGAGGGCTTCAGGCCAGGACAAAGTCACTGCACAGGGAAGGGACAGAACACTGGGGTCCCTGCTGCCGGCTCAGCCGCCATCTTATGGTTGAAGGGGGCTGTGGGCCGAGCTGGGACTTGGGTCCTCAAGACTCTGAAGCTGACTGCAAGGAGGCCGGTGTCCCTATACAGTCACTTCCCGCCAGTTCCAATCAGCCCTCTCCCCATCTCTTGGGATGGTGGACCCCAAACTGTCACCATTTCTAGGTTTCCAGGGAGTCTGTTGCCTTAGCCATGGATCTCTGAACACCTGAAAGGCACAGGACCACAGAGGATGGGTGTCTAGGAGCAGAGCACACAGAGCAATAGAGTTGAGACCTGGAGCTCTGGATGCTGAAAAACACAAAAGCCCCATTAAAATCCCAGAAGCCACACTGTCCTCTCCAGCTGTGGGAGAGTTTTTAATTTAGTCCCCTGAATGGATAAGCTCCAGTCCCTGCCCTCTCAGGCCCTGAGTGACAGAAGATTCGACCACACACTGGGCTGAATGAAGAAAGAATAACAGCCTAGGCTACAACCTTTGCAGGCTGGGCTTCCTCGCAGAGTTGAACCAAGCCAACCCCAGAGGGTATTTGCATTTAACCTTGTGTATACGGTCATATGCATTTATAAGTTATATGTAATATGGTTATTCATAAATGTAAAAAATATAATGACAATTTTTTTTTGAGACAGAGTCTTGCTCTTGTCACCCTGGTTGGAGTGCATTGGCATGATCTCAGCTCTCTGCAACCTCTGCCTCCCTGGTTCAAGCGATTCTCCTGCCTCAGCCTCCTGAATAGCTCAGTTTACAGGCACTCGCCAACACCCCTGGCTAATTTTTGTATTTTTAGTACAGATGGGGTTTCTCCATGTTGGACAGGCTGGTCTTGAACTCCTGACCTTATGATTCTCCTGCCTCGGCCTCCCAAAGTGCTGGGATTACAGACATGTGTTACCTCACCCAGCTGACAATTATTTCTAGATTTCTGATTTTTTTACCTGCCTGGCTGGAATTCAAAACAGGTAGAATTGATTGTAACAATTTAATTTGTCCAATATATCTAAAATATTGTCATTTTAATATATGATCAGTATGCAATTGTTAATAATGTGTACATATTTTTTGAAAAAATATTTAAAAATATACTCTGTATTTTAACATTCTAGCACATTGCAATTTAGACCAGCTACGTTCCAGCACTCTGTAGCCACACATGGCCAGTAGCTGCACAATAAAATGCAGCTGATGTCAGGGGTGGAGGGTCTTAACATTTCTTTTCTGCCAGAGGTGAGGGAACAGCCTCTCCCTACCAACATCTTTCACAGTTCCAAGAGTAAAACAGATAATGTTCACAGAGAGAGCAGCCAGAATAAAATAATTATAGGTAGACCACTGCTGGTCATTTGTTACCCACCTTTTTCTGAGACATCATACAGTGAACAAAAAATGGTGGGGCCACAGGAGAAGAGAACACCATATCTTCAGATCTGTCTACGGTCTTGACCTCTAACGTTTAGACATAGAGAAAATAGATGGAAGGCAAACTTATTTTGAAATTGTGCCTTAGCCCCTAATGATCAGGCTGTGGTCATCTGTTTCCTCATGTGGTGTGGGGAACTGCGTGTGTATAAGCACAAATTATGTGCATATATATCTACATACATTTCTACATTATCTTAAATGACATTCAACTTTAAATAAGGAGAAAAGGAAATCAGTATCTATAGTGTGGTCACTGTTTGCAGGTAACTAGTAATCAACCTGTCATTAAATCCTGGCACTCTGTCTGCTCTGGGTGCATGTACTAGTTAGCTATTGCTTGATTTAAAAAAAATCCAAAATGTATTATCTCATGATTGAGACGGTCAGCAATTTAGGCTGGGCTCAGTGGGGTCATTCTTCTAGTCTAAGCTGAGCTGCTTCAGGCATGTGTGGTCAACTGCTTGTTGACTAGGCAGCTGTGATTCTGAGGGTGAGCTTTTGCTTCTGGGGCTATCTAGATTGGAACTATGTTTATCCTCCTTATGTGATGTTATCCCCCAGCTGGCTAACATAGACTTTCTCTCATGGAGATGGTAGCATTCTTAAAAAAAAAAAAAAAAAAAAAAAAAAAGGAAGCATTCAAGACCTTTTGAACCTAGGCCTGAAACTAGCACTCTTATCATGTTCACAGGCTTCTAATGGCCTGTGAAAATAAGGTCAGCCAAATTTAAGGTTTTGTAAACAGATTCTGGATCTTGATGGGAACAGCTATAAAAGCACCTGGAAATGGACATGAATACAAAATAAATGTCAGAAATTGCTTCCATTTTTGCAACCATTATCACTTTGTCTTTTGCCTTTATAGAATTCTTCCAAGTCAAAGAACTTGTCCAAAGACCCATAACTGCTAATTGGTGAAGCTAAGACTCAGTATCATCTCTGTCTTACTTTATAGCTCATGTACCTTCATGATCACACCACTCAATTAGCTGGCCTAGACCTTTGAAGTCGTGAAGAGTGACACTTCTACAATACAAGCTAGATTCCTTCTAGATATGGGCCCATATAGTACTGTTTAACATTGAACTGGACGTGGTGGCTCATGCCTGTAATCCCAGCACTTTGGGAGGCTGAGGTGGGCAGATCAAGATATCAGGAGTTCAAGACCAGCCTGACCAACATGGTGAAACTCTGTCTCTACTAGAAAAACAAAAATTAGCTGAGCATGGTGGCACGAGCCTGTAATCCCAGCTACTGAGGAGGAGGCATGAGAATCACTTGAACCTGGAAGAAAGAGTGTTTGAAATTCTTGTTCCCCAGTGCCATAAAGAAATAGCACTTGAACATAAATTTAATTTATTTAGTAAGGCCATTTTTACTTCCTGCAGAAAGGGTACACTTGTCAGCAGTTTTACCACGAGAGTACACTTAACAAAGGAGACAGGGTCATTTATAACCTGATGCATCCACTCTACTGCAGTGTCCAGTTTCCATTGGCTGGAATGGAAACTCACATTCTGTATTTGTCCCGATTGGCTAGCAACTTAGAACTTTTTAAAAGAGGCAAAGGCAGAGGAGAACAAAGGAAGGAGAAGTAACTTGTGGAATGCTGAGAAAGGTAAAAACACTTTTAAATAAGGAAGAGGAACAGGCTATGACCTAATGCTTGCTTGGACCAGTATAAGCATGCCAGGGCAAATATTCAGGCTAAAATGTGGGAGCTAAGAACATAAAGTACATTGATTTCTTTATTATGGCTAGCAGATATTTAAGAATGTTAGCACTGGTCTTTGAATAAATTTTGCTTCTAAGAGAAGTTACTATTTATTCCTAACTAGATGGGGAGGAAAGTCTTTAAAGAGGAAACTCTACTTTACTTTTTACAACATTCCTCTTCTTTTTATTTCATAATTCATCTTCAAACCTGTTTAATATGTTTTGACTTAATTACTTTTTTTGTCCTTCTAAGATAAGTAATTTTTTTTGAACAAGGTGGTGGAGAGTTAGGAGTTAACTCTGTAAGAGTGGCAGATACAAGTTTTTATATAAAACTTTGAAGGTAGGGAATAACATAACAGTCTACAAGAATAAGTACACCAATAACAATAGTGAACAAGGTGAGAATTGAAGGTAAAATTCCTTTTTATTCACTGAACTAATGTTTTAATATTTTAGAAAAGGGGTTATTTATTTTAGAATTTTTGGCAAGTTTATCGGATAGGGCTGTTAACCTTTGTAGCTCTTTTGTTATAGTTCTATCAGGGTCAGTATTATCAGGAACATAGGTACAATATTGAGTTTTGTATAAAACATTTAATTTATTGGTATTTGTGGGGAATTAGACACATTACTACTGTGTTACAACTGAGCCATTAATTTTGTAGCTTCATCAACATTAACTGGTTTGCTTTCATGACACTGCTGAGGAATCAATTCTTTCTGCAGAGGTTCCAATATTGAGTTTCAATTATGACACAAATATCTCGCTTTTCTGCTAATAGTATATTTAAAGCTATTTTATTTTTCTAGGCCATCTGGCCAGTAGATTTTAATTGCTTAGCTATCTCTTTGATGGCATCCTCAGTGTAATTTATGAATTGTTGTTAATGGTAAGAGATAGAGTTTATTTAGCCTACTTTTTTTTTATAGTTACTTACCCAAATAACGTGGTTTTGAATTCTGCAAAATCAAATCTATTTGATTTTGTGCTTTAATCTTATCTGGCATTTCTCACAGGACCTTAATAGCATTTATGTAAACCTGAGGATTAAAGGATTCATAAGGAGTTTTTGTTGGCCTGCAAGTGTTTTGTTTTTACCTTTTTAGATTGATGAAATGCTAGGGTAAAGGGGATAGCCAATTGGATTAGAGCACAAGTACTGCTCCAATTATTTGGCAGAATATCCAGTAAAGGTCTTGTACAGTACCACCATACATTTGTTTGGGGATGGCTAAGCATGGACTGATGGGCAAGATCTTGGGAAGGCTTGAGCTCCTTGCATCCTTTAATGCTTCCAAGGAACACTAAATTTTCCTCCTGCTGTGAGAGGCATGAAGTAAACTTGGCATTTAGAAGTGCAAGCTGGACTGACCTAGGCGGCTGACACACAGGGTGTTGTATTTCAGGAAATAGAGAGAGCTCAGTATGTTGGATTATCTCAAGCAGTGGGATTTTGAAAAAGAGCCACCATAGAGTCCATATCTGGTTGACGAGGAGACTATCCGAGTGGAAAGGGGATAATCTGGGCTGCTTGCCTACCGTGCATACAAGCATAGTAATCGCTTTTATTTAAAGTGTGAATGGATTATTTAGTCCATTTCAGCCAGGCATTTATTTGCATCTTGATATTTTGTCTTGATGGCTAAGGTCTATTTTAGATCTCTTATTTTTATAATATACACCCTAGTTTTATTAGATGTAGGAGCAACCAGTGTGGGATCTAGATCTGAGGCTACTGAAGAAGGGGAAGATGGGGGAATAATGCATATTTTAAAAATACCTGGGGGGTATTTTTTATTTATGTCAATCCTTATACCATAGAATCGACTAAAGGCAGGTCTAGAGTTAGTTAAGGTGGAGGTGCTGATAAAGAGGACAGGGTTATATTGATAAGGCTGACAGTTAGAAGGGGTACTCCTTTTAGTGAAACAGATGAGGGGTTTTAGATCTGCACAAACCTTTTAGTGGACGTCCAATTTTGCTCCTGGGTAGTTTAAAGGATGTAGTCCCGTTTACTACAAGGTTGCCAGGTGGTAGGAGCAGAAAATCGACCTCTTGGCTGCAGGTCATTATAACGAATGTGTGCTAGGGGTAACTGTGTCAATTAGAGGGCTGGGACATAAATATTTGTGTGAAAAGCCTAGCCATTTTTGATCATTTACATTTCCCCAAGGTATGACAGAGCAAGTATTAAAGGCAATAGTCTGAGGTGAGACAGACTTAGTTACATTAATAACAAAGGAGATAACAACAGAATAAGGAAAGGAAAGGAAGCAATATAGAAGGTATATGAAAGTTAATCTTTCTTTAACATTCACTTAGTAGGGCTTGATCTTAGTGCAGTAACCCATGATTCTGAGAGGAAGATGTTTTCCTGACTTGAGTATGGTGGATCTATTTTCTTTTTTCTGGGCTGTGCAGACAGCAGTATTAGTGGTTAACAGCATAAAATAGGGTTCTTCCGAGGCTGGCTTGAGTTTTTTCTTTCTATCTTTTGATGAAGACGTCGTTTTCAGGCTGGTGCTGGTGTACTGGAAATTCTAGGGGTGGTACCTGTGCTAAAAGACTTTTAGTTTCGAGGGAAGGGAAAGTGAAGATAAATTAAGTATATAATTTCTGCTGCATATCCTGGGGCTTGAGGCCTCATGGTGACGACTCCTGCTCCATTCCTGCTTAGCGCCACCCAGGGGATGCTGCAACTCTGCCCCCTCTTAATGTCTTGGCCTTCTTGTGGCCTTCACTGACCCTGCAAACTGTGAACTTAAGGATGAGGGGCCTTGTGACTTACCTGGCTGCCTTTGGGCCTTAAGAAAGCTAAACACCATTTTATATTTGACAATGTTGTTTGTATGATTTTATACTAGATAAGTTAAATTTTATCTTTATATTAATGTGCTATTAATGTTAAACTTAATTATAATAAAATCTTGCAGATGTTATTTATCCAATTTTAATGTCTGACTATAAGGTAAGACTTTTATAGACTCTTTTTAACTTTTTATAATTTTTGGTAAAGAGCAGGCTAATGCTTCAAGAAAAATACATTGTGCTTTAATTTTAATGTTCAGTTCACAGAAAAACTGAATGATACCCTTTTTAACTTTAGCCAATATGTTTACACACAGAATTTCTTTTACAATTAACATTTTAAAACTTGCTTAAACTTATAAAACACATTTTTTAAATCTTCAGTGTAGGTAAAAATCGGTATTTTTATTCCTCCTTATAATCCTGTTATTAAGAGTATATTTTTCTTACATACCTTGTACATAAACTATTTTTTAAATAATTTTACATTCAGGAGGCCTAATTAATTTTAAATTATACAATATTTCTTGTATAAATTCCCTTTTATAGCTTTTCTTATGACTTTCATAGAGAATCTTCAACATGTCTTAACTATCTGCCTTCCTTTTACACTATTTCTTTTCCTGGTTTCACCCTCTGTGTCTTCCTTTGATTTCTGTCTCTTCCAGTTTCTCTCTTTTTCTTTCCCTCTATTTCTCTCTCTCTCATTTGCACTCTATTTTCCTCTCTCTTTGTCGTCCTGTTTCCCTTTCTTCTCCCAAGTTCTCCTGCTCCTGCCACAAGTGGGGCTGGGCCACAACACGGCCCCACCCCCGTATACGTGCTGCCTTCTCTTTCTCCTTTTGTTTTTCTTTTCAATTCCCCTTTTTACTTTTTTTCCTTTCTTCTTACACTTAGTTTCTCGGGCTGGGTGGGATTTTTGCGGCTGCGTTCTGGGCCCTGGGCAGTCACTGGCCTAGAGGCTTGGCAGATGCCTGCTGCAAATTGCAAGAATTATGCCTTTTCACTTCCTCTCTCTCTCTCCTGGCGCCAGCCCCACCCTCTTTCTCACATAGAGCCAGGCTGGGAAGAGGGACTTAACCCTTGGTGTGCCTGTCTGGCTGTTTGGCTCTGTGCTTGCTGTTTTTGCTTTCTTTCTCTCTGACTTCGTCTCCTAGTTTCTTTTTCTTTCCTGCTGGTCTTTCCTTTATCTCTGCCAGCCACCTATGCTGCTGTTTTTCCCTTCCTTCTCCTTCCTTGGGGGAGGGACAGGCGGGAGTGGAGCTACTCTTTCTTTCCCCAAGAAGAAAGGAAAAGTGGTTCTGAATATCTTACTACTGGAGGTTTGTGTGAGGTTCAAGCCCCCACCATGGGGATTTCTCACCTCTTTCTGAGGTTCAACCCCCCTCATGGGGATTTCTCATCTCTTTCTGGGGTTCAACAGCCCCCATGGGGATTTCTCACCTCTTCTGGAAGTCCAACCCCTGCATGGGGATTTCTCACCTCTTTCTGAGGTTCAACTCCCCCCTGGGAATATCTCACCTCCTTTTGAGGTTCAATCCCCCACTCATGGGGATTTCTCACCCTTTCTGAGGTTCAAGTCCCCCCCGTGGGGATTTCTCACCTCTTTTTGAGGTTCAACCCCCTGCTCATCAGGATTTCTTACCTCTTTCTGAGGTTCGACTCCCCTCATGGGGATTTTTCACCCCTTTCTGAGGTCCAACCCCTCTTATGGGGATTTTTCACCTCTTTTTGAGGTTCAAACCCCCACTCATGGGGATTTCTCACCTCTTTCTGAGGTTCAACCCCCCTTATGGGGTTTCTTACCTATTTTTAACCTTCAAGACATCCCAACTAAGGGATACTTTACTGTCCCTGTGGTTTTTCTCTCCTTGGTATGTCCTAACCAAGGAATGCTTTACTGTCCTGTGGCTTTTCCCTTAGTCCCAACCACCAAGGAAATACTTTACTGGCTCCCACGGCTTCTTCTTCCTTGGTCTGTGCACAGAGTCATCCCACAGTATGTGAGGATCCTTTGAGCTAGGTTGCTGGCCAGTTTCTTTCTTTCTTTTTTTTTTCTGCATTGCTGAGAGTCCAGGTTTATTCATCACACTGGGTGGGTCTCAATTTCTCAACCATGAGGACTCCTGCAATGAGGTAGGGAAGCGCGCTCCCTCGTGAGAGAGAACTGGAGACTTCCCCTGGAGGAGAATGTATTGACATATGGATTGCCACCAAATTGTTTGAAATGCTTGTTCCCCAGTGCCATAAAGAAATAGCACTTGAACATAAATTTAATTTATTTAGTAAGGCCATTTTTACCTCCTGCAGAAAGGGTACACTGACTAGCAGTTTTGCCATGAGAGCACACTGAACAAAGGAGACTGGGTCATGTATAACCTGATGCGTCCACCCTACTGCTGTGTCCGGTTTCCATTGGCTGGAATGGAAACTCACATTCTGTATTTGTCCCGATTGGCTAGCAACTTAGAACTTTTTAAAAGAGGCAAAGGCAGAGGAGGACAAAGGAAGAAGAAGTAACTTGTGGGATGCCAAGAAAGGTAAACACACTTTTAAATAAGGAAGAGGAACAGGCTATGACCTGGTGCTTGCTTGGACCAGTATAAGCATGCCAGGGCAAATATTTAGGCTAAATTCTGGGAGCTAAGAACATAAAGTACATTGATTTCTTTATTATGGCTAGCAGATATTTAAAAATGTTAGCACTGGTCTTTGAATAAATTTTGCTTCTAAGAGAAGTTACTATTTATTCCTAACTAGACGGGGAGGAAAGTCTTTGAAGAGGAAACTCTACTTTACTTTTTACGCGGAGGTTGCAGTGAGCCGAGATTTTGCCACTGCACTCCAGCCTGGGTGACAGAGCAAGACTCCATCAAAAAAAAAAAATAAAATAAAAAAAAACATTGAGAAAGTATTTCCCCTTGAAAATTGCAGAAGTGGGCACTCCAGCCTGGGTGACAGAGCAAGACTCCGTCTCAAAAAAAAAAAAAAAAAAAAAAATGAAAGTATTTCCCCTTAAAAATTGCAGAAGAGGGCCAGGTGCGGTGGCTCACACTTATAATCCCAGCACTCTGGGAGGCCAAGGCGGGCAGATCATTTGAGGTCAGGAGTTTGAGACCAGCCTGGCGGAAACATGATGAAACCCCATCTCTACTAAAAATACAAAAAATTAACCAGTTGTGGTGGCATGTGTTTGTGATTCCAGCTACTCAGGAGGCTGAGGTGGGAGAATGGCTGGAACACAGGAGGCAGAGGTTGCAGTGAGCTGATAGTGCACCATTGCACTCCAGCCTGGGAGACAGAGCAAGACTCTGTCTCAAAAAAAAAAAATAATTGCACAAGCACAAGGCATCTCACACCTGTAATCATGGCACATTGGGAGTCTGAGACAAGGGAATCACTTGATCTGAGGAGTTCAAGACTAACCTGTGCAACATGGCGAGACCTTGTTCCACAAAACAACAACAACAACAACAAAAAATCAGCTGGGCATGGTGGCACATACCTGTAATCCCGGGTTCTCAAGTGCCTGAGGCTGAAAGATTGCTTGAGTTTTGGAGGATGAGGCTGCAGTGGGCTGGGATCAGTCATATTATTGTGCTTTAGCCTGGGTGATAGAGTGAAACTCTGTCTCTAAAAAATTTGCAGAAGCATTTTGGAAACACAAAAACAAAACTAAAAAAAAGCTAAAGAAACTAAATTTAGCAGAGTTTAATTGAGCAAAGAATAATCTGCCAATTGAGCAGCTTGTGAATCACGAGTAGACTCAAAGAGACTCCAGCATGGCCACATGTTGGAAGATGTATGGACAGAAAAAGCAAGGTGACATACAGAAACTGGGAGTGAGGCACAGAAACAGCCAGATTGATGACAGCTCAGATTTTTAAAATTTGAATATAGTTTGAAGAGTTGACCCCATTTGATTGGCAAAAATTTAATGATTAGCACAAGAACATTTATAGACTGTTTACACGTCCAGTTAGGTTTTAGATTACCATGTACAAAAAACCCTATTGACAGAAATTAAACATAAAATGAGGTAGCTTTAGGCTAAACTTAATTTAACAGTTTCCCTATTTTGATCATCCTAAAGTATCCAAGTTTGAGATACGCCAAAATTTTAGATATTGATATCACAGTATCACCATGATAAATGTACTTATTTCATCTCAAATTCCACTGGGAAATAGAACTTTGGATTTGGTAAAATAAGAACAAGAACTTCAGGTTATTATTTTTTAATAAAAATTATAGTAAAAAAGATCTTTTTATGTTAAAATCTGCTGTTTACAAAAGAAAAACAAAACCAGGTTGTTTTTAGAATCTACCTATTTTCTCAAATTCTCAGTTTGATTATGTCACATTTAGCATGAGTGATTCCATTTTTGTTTTGTTTTGTCTCATCTGTTGTACACTGTTCCTAGTGTACAAGTTCAGTCCAAAACAATAGACTCCAATAATTTTATTTAAACATTATTTTACTGCAGGTGCAGTGGCTTATGCCTATAATCCCAGCACTTTGGGAGGCCAAGGTGGGCAGATCACTTGAGTTCAGGAGTTCAAGACTAGCCTGGCCAATGTGGTGAAATCTCATCTCTAGTAAAAATAGAAAAATTAGCCTTGTGTGGTGGTGCATGCCTGTAATCCCAACTGCTGGGAAGGCTGAGGCAGGAAAATTGCTTGAACCTGGGGGGCAGAGGTTACAGTGAGCAGAGATCGTGCCACTGCACTCCAGCCAGGGTGATAGAGCAAGACTCCTTCTCAAAAAAAAAAAAAACTTTCGGTTAAGTTCTCACTTAGATGAGAGTGTGACCAAAACTCAAATCACTACTGCCAATCACAGTTATTATTTTGGGTTTCTATACTTATCATGTCATTTATAGGTTATAGTGTTCATATAGTCTTTGAGGGTTTTTTGTTGTTTGTTTGTTTTTTGAGATGGAGTTTTGCTCTTGTTGCCCAGGCTGGAGTGCAATGGCACCATCTCAGCTCATTGTAAACTCCTCCTCGTGGGTTCAAGCTGTTTTACTGCATCACCCTCCTGAGTAGCTGGGATTATAGGCAGGCGCCACCATGCCTGAATAATTTTGTATTTTTAATAGAGATGGGGTTTCTCCATGTTGTTCAGGCTGGTCTTGAACTCCCGATCTCAGGTGATCTGCCCTTCTCGGCCTCCTAAAGTGCTGGGATTGCAGGGGTGAGCAACTGAACCTGGCCTTTGTTTTGAGTTTTTGTCATTTCAGTTAAGAACAATTTGGCATTCTAGAGACTGCTGTATGTATGCACACATTTATAACTTTTGAGATAATATATTGCACCAGGAAGACCATTATTTTCACTATCAGGAAGTTAATATCAATAGAGTTTGGAGTATGCTTTTTCTTTTTCTGTTTTTTTTTTTTTTTTTTGACAGAGTTATGCTCCATTGCCCAGGCTGGAGTGCAGTGGTGCAATCTTGACCCACTGCAAACTCTGCCCCCTGGGTTCAAGCGATTCTCCTGCCTCAGCCTTCCCAGTAGCTGAGATTACAGGTGCACACCACCAGGCCTGGTTAATTTTTTTTTGTATTTTTAGTACAGACGGCATTTCACCATGTTGGCCAGGCTGGTCTCGTCGAACTCCTGACCTCAAGTGATCCACCCACCTCAGCCTCCCAAAGTGCTGGGATTACAGACGTGAGCCACCGAGCCTGGCTGTAGTATGCTTTTTAACCAGGGTCCCCATGAACAAAACCACATAAAATAAAGTAGATCAAAATAATTATCCAGATAAATGGTTTACTCATTTCAATCAAGCAGTCTGTTCATTAATCTCCTACGACTAAATAGCATTAATATCTGATGTATTACAAGTGTTAGCAACTAAACAGATACTTCTGTTTATCCAATAAATAATCTAGAGAGGCCAAGCACAATGTCTCACACCTGTAATCCCAGCACTTTGGAAGGCCAAGGTGGGCAGATCACCTGAGTTCAGGAGTTCAAGACCAGCCTGGCCAACATGGTGAAACCCTGTCTCTACTAAAAATACAAAAATTAGCCAGACCAGACATTGTGGCTGGTGCCTGTAACCCCAGCTACTTGGGAGGCTGAGGCAGGAGAATTGCTTGAACCCAGGAGGCGGAGGTTGCAGTGAGTCAAGACCATGCCATTGCACTCCAGCCTGGGCAACAACAGCAGAACTTGGTCTCATAATAATAATTATTATTATAAATAATAACCATTATTATTATTATAAATAATAACCTAGAGAAATTTGATTTTTTTGCACAACTTTAATAAGAAAATTTAAATTCTATTTTGTATCCATAGCCTTTACTGCAAAATCTGCTATAGAGACTATTATGGGAGATAAATTTCTAATTACTGTCTAATTTACTCTAAACCATGGGAAAAGAAACCTAACAAATAGTGCCCATTCAGAAAAGTCAAGGCCTCCTGACAATGCCGTTTAAAAAATTCTCTTTAGCTTATAAGGTCGTTTAAGAACAATGAACCAATGTTCTGTTTCTTATATTATGAAGCAACAAATATCCCATTAAAATTTCTCATCCAAATTGTTCTTTTATCTTTCATCTATCAAAACATAAGTTTATCCATATATAAGATTGGCTGCAAAAACCTCTAAATATACAAGTATACCCCTGGAGTGAACACAAGATAACCGTTTTTATTTCTATTTTTATAGAGCCATAAGCAAGAATATAACTGTGAGCTAAGAGTGTCATAGAAACAGAGATATATTGATGTTTTATATAGTGAAAAATAGCTGTCTACATCAAGATTACCATCTCCTTCTGAGGAGAAACTTTCCTGGTTGGCTTTGCCTTAAGTTCTCCAATGGCTATAAAATTTCAAAAGTTTGGAGGCACCCTTCTGATTTGAGAAATTATAGCCCAAGATTCAAGGTCCTGAAGTCTTTCTGCAGGGTGGATGGCAAGAGGGGAATCAATCAATGGTTTCTATTAAAAATAAAGTTTAATTGTCTTCAGTCAGTGGACCATCAAAAACTTTTTTACCTCGTAAAAATGAGCTTTGGAATAAAGCATTAAAGGCTTGCTGCATTTAGTCATATCTGATTTTGGTACCAGAAGATACATGAGGTTCTATTATTAGATTCACAGGCCTTCCAATTACAATTTTATAATGGTCAACATATTTTTTCTACTTTAAGTGGATCTGATTGTCATTAATCTGAAATTGCAACAGCAATCCAATCAATTTGGTTAGCTTTGCTTAATACTATTGTATCTGTAATAACTTAACAGTTTTACAACTTCTCTACTAAAATAAGAATTTTTATCATTGGAGTTTTTTTTCAGAAATGTCCCATTAGGAAAACATATTTTCTAATATCTTTTTAGCTACTGTCATAACATCAGCCTTCTTGCTTAAGAAAGCATTTATACAACCAAAAAACGTGTTAAAATGACAATTGAGTAAAATTTCTGTATAAATGTTTAAATTACCCATCAGGTAGCATAAATGTACCTGAAGTTTTGATTGTCTTCTCAGTATTATATGTTTGGCAAACAAAGCATTGGTCATAAAATATTTTAGTAATTTAGATAATCAACACACACACACACACACTTAATTTACATTTAATTTAGATTATTTTTATCATTTCTGTGTTGAGTGATAAAATGCATAGCTTTTAATAATGGAAGCTATAAGAACTCAGGAAAGCCCAAGTGGCTGTCTAGGTTTTTCAGGAGCCCACACTTAACATTGGATTTATGTCCTCTTATTTTTTTGTTTTGGTTGTTATTTTGAGACAGAGTCTCACTCTGTGGCCTAGTCTTCACTCTGTGAAGTGCAGTGGCACCTTATCAGCTCACTGCCACTTCTGCCTTCTGGGTTCAAGTGATTTTCCTGCATCAGCCTCCTGAGTAGCTGAGATTACAGGCCTTTGCCATCATGCCTGGCTAATTTTTGTATTTTTAGTAGAAATGGGATTTCCCCATGTTGGCCAGGCTGGTCTAGAACTCCTGACCTTAAGTGATCTACCTGCCTCAGCCTCCCAAAGTGCTGGGATTACATGTGTGAGCCACTTGCCAGGCCAGGATTTCTGTCCTCTTATGTACTAGGTTTATTTCTGCAATTTAGGTACGTAGCACTAATAACTGATGAGTTATCATACATAGGTAATTATACTTGGACCATATGGTTTATTCAAATTTCATATCTAATGAATTTCATTACTTGTTGATTTAGCATAAATATCTGGCAAAGTATTGTTTTGGTATTCAATTAATTTTTGTCTCTCCTGGGTTAGCAGTTTTATGAGTCAGTCTCTTCATTAAATTTCCCAGAATTCTGACCCACTCTAAACAATATAATTCTAAAATGACCAGAAAACCGCATGCAACTTGTCTGGGCACTTTTCATCCTTTTCATGAATCTCCTTGAAGACACAATACTCCAGGATTTTGTGTGCTTATGAAGATTTTAGGAACTGCATTAGAATTAATCCATTAACTGTGGAAATATCTTAAAATGCTTATAAAGGCACGTCGACAAAAAATTGTTTATATTTATGGCCTACAGTAATTTATCATAAAAACTGTAATTGTGGGCTGGGGGCATTGGCTCTTGCCTGTAATCCCAGCATTTTGCGAGGCCCAGGCAGGTGGATCACCTAAGGTTGGGAGGTCTAGACCAACCTGACCAACATGGTGAAACCCCGTCTTTACTAAAAATACAAAAAATAAGCCAGGCATGGTGGTGGCTGCCTATAACCCTAGCTACTCAGGAGGCTGAGGCAGGAGAATCACTTGAATCTGTGAGGTGGAGGTTGCAGTGAGTTGAGGTTGTGCCACAGCACTCCAGCCTGAGGGACAGAGCAAAACTCTGTGTCCAAAAAACAAAACAAAACAAAACAAAACTGTAATTATGATTAATAGCATATACTCAGATGTATTAGAATTTTATAAATCCCGTATAATTTTGGATCACATACTAATTAGATATTTAACAAAATACAAGTTGAAGAAAGTAAAACATTTTTTATTTGACAATATTTCCCATGTTATTTAACATATTAAAAGATTCTGTTTATCTCTCTTGGGTGTTTCAGGGACCCTCTTTTCTTTTGTCAAAAAGACAATTTTGGAGCTAAAATTTGGCTTTGGGAAGCCTGTCAAATATGTCAAAGTTTGGGCCAGGCATGATGGTTCACGCCTGTAATCCCAGCACTTTGGGAGGCTGAGGTGGGCTGATAATCTGATGTCAGGTGTTCAAGACCAGCCTGGCCAACATGGTGAAACCCCATCTCTACTAAAAATACAAAAATTAGCCAGGCAGGGTGGCACAGGCCTGTAATCCCAACTCCTCCAGAGGATGAGACAGGAGAATTGCTTTAACCCAGGAGGCAGAGGTTGCAGTGAGCTAAGATCGCACCACTGCACTCCAGTCTGAGTGACAGAGCAAGACTCTGTCAAAAGAAAAGAAAAGAAAAGAAAAAAAACCCTAAGGTTTAAAACAATTTACCAAAATAGGATCAAGGTCACCACGAAATAATAGTCATTCACTTAGCCAAAGTGATAATTTAAGAAAATTATTAAAACAAAATCCTTTTTTTTATAGAAAAGATTTAGTTTGCTAGTCAAAAGGCCTAAGTAAGAAAGCATGACTGATATTATATGTCCTCTCTTTCTCATTCTTTAAGTTTACTCAAAAGTTGAGCAAAAATATTATACTGTGTTTATTAACACTACATACAATTTTTGTTAAAGAGAAAATAAAATGTTACTTTTTTATTAATGTATTATCAATACTAAAGCTAATTTTAATAAAATCTTATAAAGAAATCTATCAAATCTGTCATTTTTGACCACACTAGTTTTCCATAATTATTTTAAAATCTCATAATTAAATTTTATACTTCTTATATTTTAGTTTTATCTATATTCTTTTTATTCTTTCAATCTGAAACAACACTTAAGCAATTTCAAACTGGATAAAAATATTCTAAACACATGTTTTATGCCTTTATAACTTTATTCATCAAAAGTATATCTTGCTTTTTTCTTTTTTTTTTTTTTTTTGAGACAGAGTCTCACTCTATCACCCAGGCTGGGGTGAGATGACTTGATCTCTGCTCACTGCAACCTCCGCCTCTGGGGTTCAAGCAATTCTTGTGCTTCAGCTTCCCAAGTAGCTAGTATTGCAGGAGCCCACCACCACACCCAGCTAATTTTTGTATTGTTAGTAGAGATGGGGTTTCACCATGTTGGACAGGCTTGTCTTGAACTCCTGACCTCAAGTGATACACCTGCCTCAGCATCCCAAAGTGTTGGGATGACAGGCATGAGCCACTTCACACAGCCGTTTTTTTCTTATCTACTCTTTAGGCAGATTTGTTTTTCTTACATTTAGTGTTTTTCAATTATATTTAGGAATTACATTAACTGTTAATTATCCCAACTTTTAGTGAAATGTCTAGGAAATAATTTTGAACTTTCCTGTGTATTTGTAGATAAAAAATTTATATTATTTAAAAAGTTGTTTTCCTGATTTTTTTTTTAATTTTCTTTTTCTTTTTCTTTTTAAACTGAGTTTTGCTCTTGTTGCCCAGGCTGGAGCGCAATGGGACTATTTCAGCTCACTGCAACCTCTGCCTCCCGGGTTCAAGCAATTCTCCTGCCTCAGCCTCCCAAGTAGCTGGTGTAGCAGGATGAGCTGCAGAGAAAACTCCTCATACACTGGGTTAAAGAAGGAAGTAGGTTTATTTGGCCAGGAGCTTCAGCAGACTTCCGTCTTAAAAGCCAAGCTCCCCAAGTGAGCAACTCCTGTCCCTTTTAAGGGCTTACAACTTTAAGGGGGTCTGCATGAGAGGCTCATGATTGATTGAGCAAGCAGGGGGTATGTGACTGGGGGCTGCATGCACCAGTAATTAGAACAGAACAGGAAAGAGATTTTCACAATGCTTTTCCATATAATGTCTGGAATCTATAGATAACACAAGCAGTTAGGTCAGGGGTTGATTTTTAACTAACAGGCCCAGGGCATGCGCTGGGCTATCTGCCTGTGGATTTCATTTCTGCCTTTTAGTTTTCACTTCTTCTTTCTTTGGAGGCAAAAATTGGGCATAAGACAATATGATGGGTGGCATCCTTCCTTATTCCCCCCTTTGAGAACTTCACTCATTAGTGGGAGTTCTCACTTTTATCCTCACTACCTATGTCTTCTTGTAGGACAAATTGATAATGATTTATATAGTACACTCGTGCTGAAGCATTTTGGTGAACTAAGGTAGTGATGAAGCTTTTTTTATTTGAAGGAGTATAGGTAGCAAACAAGGGAGTAGTAAGCAGGTGCCTATTACTATTATAATTTCTATTATAAGAGTTTTATATCTTCCTAGTTCTGGGAACCATTTTCTAAACATGACCTGAGGGTTAAATCCATGGCACACTTGCATGGGCACATGTGCCACTTTTGTCATATCTTTAACTATGTCTTCAACTACTTGCCCTTGATTATCTATGTGAAGACAGTAACTGGTAAGGTTAAATTTCCCACAGACCCCCCCCACCCCGCAAGCTGCTAGCAAGTAGTCGAGAGCCAGTCTATTTTGATAGATAGCATTTCTCATCTGAGTTTCTTGCTGGGCCAGAATAGTCAAGGCTCTGCCAGTTTTATTAGTGATTATTTCTAAGATTTGGTTGAGCATGTAAATAGGGGTCTGATATCCCCACGAGCCATCTTGTACCCAAGTAGCAGGCCCACAATATTGTATGATTTTCTTAGCAGGCCATTTATCATCTTTCCAATTACCTATAGCTATGCTTCTCTTTTAGTGGGAAGCATAGACAGGGAAGCCCAGGAATTCACTTGATTTTATGGGTAGTAGGAAGAAGGATGGTTTAACAGTGCCAATAACACAACTACCTGCCCACTGGTCAGGTAATTTGGCATAACCTTTATGCCCGCACATCCAGTATAATCCAGTGGGGGTTTTCCAGTCCTGGTGGGACTCCAGGTGGGTCCACATGGTTTGCAAATTTGGGAATTTACTAAATGGATTCTTTTTAGTATGGTTTAGACCCAATGAGATGACTATTTTTAATTTTATTTTAAAGACTGTGACCATAGGGGGCTCAGATGGGTTATAATACACACCAGGCTGGTCACTTCCTGGGCTACATAACTCATACTGGGTGGTATTATACAAACAAGTCCCTTTTAGAGTTCCAGCACATTTATAATAACTATAGAACAAAAAGACGGTTTTAAATTGTTGCCCTACCTTAGTGACCTGATGTATACACTGGGAACAGTCCTTAGTTTGAGGAAGTCAGTTGAAGTCTCTACTGTATAAGTCCAAAATTTAAGGAAAATAAGTCCCATGGTGAGTTTCCTCATGCTTCAGCCATGCATGGACCAGTTAGCTTCCGGGTGTGACTGGAGCAGGGCTTGTCATCTTCTTCTGAGTCACTTTGCAGGGATTGTCCAGGCTTGGTCTCGCCTCCCAGGTCTCAGGTGCAGCTGTGATGGATCCAGGTTGGGATTCCTCTTACTTTTACGTCTGTGGGAGTGGTCAAGATAATGGTCTGGGGTCTTTTTCATTGTGGCGGCAAGGGGGCTACACTCTAATTCTTGATTTACACCCAATCACCTTTGCTGTTTTCTGTACCAAGTCAGCCACAAATGCCGGCTCATTGTCCAAGCTGATTTGCAAGGGCAGTCTAAACCTAGGGATGAGATCTCCACATTTGTGCATCTCAGTGAAGTGTACTTGGAGTTCTTCAAAGGGGGCTGCTCCATAAGCCTGTATGCCAGGTGGAACAGTTAGACCTTGCCTAGCATTGTGCTGCCAGGAGGTGGCACACTGCTATGCCACTGTTTTGGTAAGGGCTGAGAGATGTGAGATGTAGAAGTACTGGCTTAACAACTTTTTAAGTGACTCTTGGCCTAGGTGGGTGGTCTCATGCACAGCCAGTATGACCACAGCTCCTA
The DNA here is from genome assembly GCF_029289425.2 of Pan paniscus. Lineage (NCBI taxonomy): Eukaryota > Metazoa > Chordata > Mammalia > Primates > Hominidae > Pan > Pan paniscus. Next base: position 55,210,560 of record NC_073267.2, on the reverse strand, counting down.
GCAATTGTGGCATGGCTATTCTTCTGTCTGATAACCAGATCCATCCTTCTATTACCTGCCCTCCCTCCAGTTGATGAAATGCCAGGATGAAAGGGATAGCCAATTGGACCAAAGCACAAGTGCCACTCTAGTTATTTGGCAGAGTGTCCAGTAAAGGTCCACCACAATACCACCACACATCCGCTCAGGGATGAACAAGGGCTGACCTATTGGTAAGCCCTTAAAAATTCTTAAGCTTACTGCCTCCCTTCAGGTCTCCAAGGAACACTAAGTTTCCTCCCTGTCATGAGAGACATGAAGTGAACTTAGTGTTTGGAGATGGAAGCTAGATGGCCCTCAGGGACTGACCCACAGGGTGTTGAACTTCAGCATATATCAGAGAGAGAACTTGGCACAACTTATTACTCTAGGCTGTAGAATCCTGGAAAAGCACTACCATGCAGTCCACACCTGGTCGACTGGAGGACCTCCTTAGTGGAAAGGGGACAATCTGGGCCTCTGGCCTGCCATGTGCACAAGCACAACAATTGCTTTTGTTTAACGAGTGGACAGAATATTTGATCCATTCCAACAAGGCATTTGCATCTTGGTATCCTGTCTTAATTGTCAAGGTTTGTTTTAAGTCTTTAACTTCTATGATCCTCTAGTAAAATGAATGTATGGTTTTAGGAAATAACAAAAACCAGTTGGGGCAGTCCATCCTTGCTCTTTAGTGGTTCACAGAACGTTGGGCCAACTACAGCATAAAAGCTCTACATCTGGGCGCAAGACTCCTAGTTGACACTGGGGTCTTTATCAAATTCTCCTGAGATTAAATGGTCCTAATTTATTAATGCCTAGTCTGAGGAGAGTCAGGAGGGACAGAGGTACTTTTCTGAAGTAGAGAGCTGTCTTTGACTTGGCAAGTCCTCACAGGGTATAACAAGGGAAGCATTAAATTCAATAGTTTGAGGTGGAATTGACTTGGTTATGTTAATAACTAGATGGTCAGCAATAGAGCAAGAAAAGAAGGAAGACTAATAGAATAGATGAATTAAATTTTTCTTAGCTTTAGTTTGGTAGAATTTTCCCTTGGGACTATGGCCCATGACTCTAGAGGGGTGGCGCTTTCTTGACTTGGGTGTGATGAATCCAATCCCTTTTTTGCTGTATGAACAGCAGTCTCAGTGGTTAGCAGCACAAGGTAGGGTCCTTCCCAGGCTGGCTTGAGTCTTCCTTCTTTCCACCTTTGATGAGAATGTGATCTTCCAGCTGGTGGTGGTTTACAGGAAATTCTAGGGGTGGTACATGTGCTAAAAGACTTTTAGTTTTGAGGGAAAGGAAAGTGGAAGATAAACCAAGTATATAATTTTTAAGAAATTGATCTTCTTTTTTTAAATGTGGGGACATCAGCAGTGGACTTTATAGTCCTTGGTGCCTTCTTACTGAGAAATTTCCTTTAGCATCTATTTTTGTTAGTTTTTAGACCAAAGAAAGCCAAACACCATTTTATATTTGACTATGCTTTCTATATAATTTTTATATGAGATAAGCTATATTTCACCTTCATATTAGTGTGTTATTAATGTTAAAATTAGTTTTAATAAAAATTTGTAGATATATTTATTCAATTTTTAATGTCTGACCATAAGGTAAGATTTTTATAGATTCTTTTTAACCTTTTATAATTTTTGTTAAAGAGCAGGTTAGTGCTTCAAGAAAACCCCATTGTTTTTACTTTAATGTCCAGTTCACAGAAAAACTAGATGACATCCCTTTAACTTTAGCTAATATGTTTAGACACACAATTTTATTTACAATTAATGTTTTAAAACTTGCTTAAACCTTTAAAACAACAACAAAAAATTTAACCTTTTAATGTAGGTAAAAATTCACATTCTTATGCCTCCTTATAATCCTTTTACCAGAGGTATATTTTACTTTCTTTACACACCTTGCACATAAACTGTTTTTTCAATAGTTTTACATTCAGGAAGCCTAATTACTTTTAAATTATACAGCATTTCTTGCATAAATTTTTTTATAACTTTTTTTTTCTTTCATGACTTTCACAGACAATTCTTTGACATGTCTCAACTTTCTGGCTTATTACAAACATTTCTTTCTTTAAACAACCAGTTAATTTATTTCAGGACAAGACTTCAAAGATGGCAACCATTCTTTTCCAAAGTGAATTTTCTTTATGTCTGTGGACTAGACTGTCTAAGGCCACAAGATTAGAAGTTACTATAATACATGTTACACTGTTAACTTTTAGCAAACTTTACTTTTGTTGAAAACCTTGTAAGTTTGGGATTTCAATTATCCTTTGCTATTAATATGAACTTGTTTAGTCCAAATTAACTTAGAATTGGTATAGATGGCCTTTTTTTCCCCTATAATTACCCAGGAGGAACCATCTATTGTCCTGTCCTGAAGGAAATTCCTCCTAGGTCCGGTCATACCTTTGTATGGTAATTAAGATTTAGAGCCCCTGTTAGGAAACCTGCTGGGTTAAGGGAATTTTCAGTGGTTAATGTTAAATCATCTTTTTTTTTTTTTTTTTTTTTTTTTTTTTTTACTTAGTGTACTTCTGAACTGGTGGGGTGTACTCACAATGAGGTTTCCTCTAAAAGTTATTTTTCTACCTTCTTCTGTTAGCAAAGCAATTGCCGCTACATATTGAATGCATATGGGCCATCCGCAGGTTACCGGGTTAAGGATTTTTTACAGGAAGGCTACGGGTTATCAGTGGCCTCAGTGCGTTTGGGATACACTTTTGTTTACACTGAAAACAAGGTGGTATTGGAGTGGCATAGGGTTACAGAGAATACCTTCACTTATTAACTATAAGTTTTTAAATTTACCTTGGCTTTTAAAGGAATAGGGTACACTGTTTTTTTCTTAACTACTTGTATATCTCTCTCTTTCTCTTTGACTTTCTGTCTGGCTCTCTCTGTCTTTGCTTTTGCCTCTGTCTCTTCCTCTCTCTGTCTCTCTCTTTCTCTCTCTCTCTCCCTCTCCTTGACTCCTTCTTTGTTTCTCTGTCTCTTCCTCTCTGTCTCTTTCTCTCTCTCTCTCTGCTGGTCTTTCCTTGCCTCTGGCAGCTACTTATGCTGCTGTTCTCTCAACCACTGTGGTGGAGCAGGGTGGCGGGGGGGTGTCTAAAACCAGCTGAAACCAAGTGTCTATGTACTGAGCTGGTCTGGGTTCTGTGGCTTGCAGGTTACCTTGTGCCATACCTTTGAAACAAGAGACCTGTCCAGGCTTCCTTCTGATGGCCAACCCATCTCTAATGCTGGCCAGTCTATTTCACACAATGTTCTAAGTTTTCCTGGTGTCATAGTAACACTGTAATCTCCCTTAAATCCTTTCTTGAAATTTTTCAACATAGTTCCTAGTGGAGTGGGCTTACTTTGTTCCTGATCCATGTTTCCTCAAGAAAAAACACCACGCTCACACCACACACACACAACAAAACAGAGAATGGGTAAAAAGGGCACACACACACTTTTACAGTTTACACCAAACCAGAATCAAAACCAAAATCAGAGTATCAAGAAATCCAAGCCAGGTCAAAACTAAAACCAAAGTATCAAGCAATCCAAGTCAAGTCAAAAAACAAAAAACAAAGTGCCAGTACAGGCACACCATGGGTGATCAGGCCATGCTTCCACTCAAATGGAGTGGGCAAGTTCCAAAGACCAGTGTTACCAAGTTTCAGATGTCTGGACTCCAAGTGCCAGTTCCTTCCCAGTGTTCAGCCACTGTGTTGATCCTCCACTGGGGCCTGCCACACACTGCTCTGGCCAGGTGTCCCACCAGGGCAATTGCCTACCTGGGAGCACTCTTTGGATCCGCATCGCTAAGGCTGGTTGGAATCCCCCACAGGGATGTTCCACAGGGCAGGACAAAGATGACTAAGGGGCTGCCTCCACCATCCACCAGCCACCTCGCTTCCCAGTCAGGGAACCAGGAGTTGTAGCAGGATGAGCTGCAGACAAAACTCCTCAGACACCAGGTTAAAGAAGGAAGGAGCTTTATTCGGCTGGGAGCTTCAGCAGACTTGTGTCTCAAAAGCCAAGCTCCCCAAGTAAGCAATTCCTGTCCCTTTTAAGGGCTTACAACTCTAATGGGGTCCACGTGAGAGGGTTGTCATGACCAATTGAGCAAGCAGGTGGTACATGACTGGGGGCTGCATGCACCAATAATTAGAATGGAACAGAACAGGACAGGGATTTTCACAATGTTTTTCCATACAATGTCTGGAATCTACAGATAACACAAGAAGTCAGGTCAGGGGTTTATTTTTAACTAACGGGCCCAGGGCATGTGCCAGGCTATATGCCTGTGGATTTCATTTCTGCCTTTTAGTTTTTACTTCTTCTTTCTTTGGAGGCAGAAATTGGGCATAAGACAATATGAGGGGTAGTCTCCTCCCTTATTGGGATTACAGGCATGCACCACCACACCCAGCTAATTTTGTATTTTTAGTAGAGATGGGGTTTCTCCCTGTTGGTCAGGCTGGTCTTGAACTCTCAGCCTCAGGTGATCTACCTGCCTCGGCCTCCCAAAGTACTGGGATTACAAGCGTGAGCCACCGTGCCAAGCTAAAATTTTTTTTTTATTAAATTTTCTACTAACTACCTTATCAAATTATATTTAGCTTTTTAAATATTATATAAAAATATGATGCTAGCCAGGTACAGTGGCTCATGTCTCATGTCCTCTTTCTCAATCCCATATTTTCGGGAGGCCAAGGCAGATAGGTTGCTTAAGCTTAAGAGTACAAAAACAGCCTTGGCAACATGGTGAGACCCTATCTATATAAATAATTCACAAATTAGCTAGGTGTGGGTGTGTGTGCCTTTAGTCTCAGCTACTCAGGAGGCTGAACTGAAAGGATCATCTGAGTCCAGGAGGTAGAGGCTGCAGTGAGCTGTAATCATGCCACTGTACTTCAACCTTGGTGACAGAGAGACCCTGTCTCAAGAAAAATATGCCAAAGCATATAAACTTAAACTTATGTTTAATAATTAATGTTTTAGGCTGAGCATGGTGGCTCATGCTTGTAATCCCAGCACTTTGGGAGGCTGAGGCAGATGGATCACCTGAGGTCAGGAGTTCAAGACCAGCTTGGCCAACCTAGTGAAACCCTGTGTCTACTAAAAATACAAAAATTAGCTGGGCATGGTGGCGGGTGCCTGTAGTCCCAGCTACTTGGGAAGCTGAGGCAGGAGAATCACTGGAGCCCAGGAGGTGGAGGTTGCAGTGAGCCAAGATCATGCCATTGCACTCCAGCCTAGGCTACAGAGTGAGACTCCATCTCAAAAAAAGAAAAAAGAAATTAATGTTTTAGTATTTTAATATACAAATGACTCATAGATTTTATGATTATTATTAAATTAACATAGTATCACTTTAAGATTCTAAATTATTGGAAAAGATTTTGAAACTATGACACGGGTACTCTTCCTAATATCTTTCCCAGTCATCCTGAGTCTCTAGTAGGCATATGACACATAAAATGGCTCTGAAGGTCAGGACCTGCAAGACTCCTACATTTACATACTAGGTGTAGAGCTCAGGATAAAAGCTGGATCCAACCTCTTAAAGAATATCCAGAAGGCAAAGCTTGGAAAGAGAAGAAGAGGCCATATTAGGCTTCATTGTCTTGTAGCTGCTGGTCTAGGCACTGAGAACTTGTTACCAGGTCTCAACATGGCCACCTATCCTCACACCTAAATCCAGAGGTTCAAAACCAAAAATTTAAGTTCACAGCCAAATCAAGCAAGTATCAAATTACATTTAACTGATTATTCTGAAGTCATTTCTACTTTTACCAACAATTTAAAAGCTGGCTTTAGCCGGGCGCAGTGGCTCAAGCCTGTAATCTCTTTAGCCCGTAGGTGCACTACCACATATAGGCATATGGTTTGAATGTATATAAGCACTGGAAAAGAAGCCTGTAATGTCGAGTTGGTCTAGTGAGTTATTCTGACTGTCTCTCTGTAGCCAGTTGAAGAAATAAACTCTCTTCTTTCTCAGTTTTTATGCATCTCATTATTGGACCATAAGAACAACCAGCCAGACCCCTGTTTGGTCTGGGAAACCTTCCAGGGCCTAATAGTTGTACATATAAATGTAGTCTTAGCTGAAAGGTAAACTACTCAGTTTTTAAAAAATTAAAAATTTCAGCTGGATGCGGTGGCTCACATCTGTAATCCCAGCACTTTGGGAGGCCAAGGCAGGCGGATCACGAGGTCAGGAGATTGAGACCATCCTGGCTAACGTGAAACCCTGTCTCTACTAAAAATACAAAAAAATTAGCCAGGCATGGTGGCTGGCACCTGTATTCCCAGCTACTCAGGAGGCTGAGGCAGGAGAATGGCATGAACCCGGGGGGCAGAGCTTGCAATGAGAGGAGATTGTGCCACTGCACTCCAGCCTACGTGACAGAATGAGACTCCATCTTAAAAAAAAAAAGAAAAAAAAGTAAAAATTTCATTTTATCTTGAATTGTAATTGCCCACGGGGTTCTTTCTGCACACTTCATAAATAAAACTGCATTGTACTAAAGAAAGTGCTCAATAGACATGAGGCAGTCACTCTACATGGGAAATAGAGTTTGTACTTAAATCACTTCATCCAGATGGGGACAGTGGCTCGCACCTATAATCCTAGCACTTTGGGAGGCCAAGACAGGCGGATCATTTGAGGTCAGGAGTTTGAGACCAGCCTGGCCAACATGGCAAAACCCTGTCTCTACTAAAAATACAAAAATTAGCCAGGCGTGGTGGTGGGTGCCTGTAACCCCAGCTACTCTGGAGGCTGAGGCAGGAGAATCACTTGAACCTGGGAGGCAGAGGTTGCAGTGAGCTGAGATTACACAGTTGTACTTCAGCCTGGGCAACAAGAGTGAAACTCCGTCTCAAAAAACAAGGAAAAACAACAAAAAATAATCTTATCCAAAGCTTATCGGTGAGGGTCTTTCTTTCTTTCCTTTCTTTCTTTCTTTCTTTCTTTCTTTCTTTCTTTCTTTCTTCCTTTCTTTCTTTTCTTTCTTTCTTTTCTTTATCCTTCCTTCCTTCTTTCCTTCCTTCCTTCTTTCTTTTCTTTTCTTTTCTCTTTCTTTTCTTTCTTTCTTTCTTTCTTTCTTTCTTTCTTTCTTTCTTTCTTTCTTTCTTTCTTTCTTTCTGTTTCATTCTTGTCACCCAGGCTAGAGTGCAACAGGGTGATCTCCACTCACTACAACCTCAGTCTCCCGAGTTCAAACAATTCTCCTGCCTCAGCCTCTCGAGTAGCTGAGATTACAGACACCCAACACCGCACCCAGCTAAGTTTTGTATTTTTAGTACAGATGGGATTTCCTTGTGTTGAACAGATTGGTCTCAAACTCCTGACCTCAGGTGATCCACCCATCTCGGCCTCCCAGCTGGAATTACAGGCATGAGCCACTGCACCAAGCTGTGAGGGGTCTTTCAAAGGCAGTTTCAATAAGGAGTGAGTTGGTCAGCGAACAGGTGCTTGCTCTTGATTAGTTGGAGTGGAGATAAAATTATAGGAGGTCAAAAACATAAGGGGTCAAAGCTGTCTTTCTGTAGTTTGAATAACTTGTGGGTGGGGCCACAGGAGCTGGGTTGGTTAGTCTAGAAGAAGCCATCAGGTCCAGATAAAGCCATGGGGATAAGACATGCGTAAAACTTGTAGAGATATCTCAAAAGGCTAATCTTACGTATTATAGAAGTGACAATGTTTGCAGGAGCAATTGGAGATGTTGCATATTTTACAACCTCCAGAATAATGGCTGACTTCCTTCATGTCTGTGCCTTGGCAGGACTCAGGCTTCCCTCTTCCCACCAAGCCTGATGGCCTCCCATTAGCTTTACAAAAGTTGAGTTTGGAGCCAAGGCCTATTATCATTTAAACAACAGCCTGAAGGTTTTCACTAGTTAGCTGGGCCCAATAGCCCAGGAATACTTAAGGGAAAGTTGAGATAGAGGGTGAGTTAGCTCAGCTTACTGTTGTAATTTTTCTCACTAATACAATTTTTGCATTGTTAATTTTAGAACCTTGGCTTTAGCTTAGATCTTTCTGAACAACTTAGCCAGTAATTTTTCTCTGCCTAAAAGCACAAGAAAAAATAACAAAGGGGGCAGAAAACAAAAATTCCTGCAAATTTTCAGAAGCCAATGTTTACATCCCTTGAAATACTGCCATTTACTGAAACCACCATTGCAAAATTATACCTGAGTCAGTGAAAGAGAGCTGATGTAACCAACTCCATCTTGCTTCTAATGTTTAAGATGTCCCTGTTCACTCTTGTGTGTAGGCTGAACTAATTTTGGGAGGAACTTAGTTTATAGTTCAAAATGAAGGCAATAGCATCCCTTTCCTAACACAAACTTCCTTCTTTCTTGGAGACAAGACTGCCTTTGTAGGACTAGCAAATTAGCCACAAGATTAGAAATTATGGTTTAGGAGTCATGCAGCCGGAGGCTACAAGATTCTGGCATTACACTAACTGCTCCTGGGGATAACATCACTGTTTTTTGTGTGTGTGTGTGTGTGTGTGTTTGTGTTTTGAGACAGAGTCTCACTCTGTCATCCAGGCTGGAATGCAATGGTGCCATCTTGGCTCACTGCAACCTCCACCTCCCAGGTCCAAGTGATTCTCCTGCCTCAGCTTCCCAAGTAGCTGGGATTACAGGCATCTGCCACCACACCCAGCTAATTTTGTGTTTTTAGTAGAGAGGGGGTTTCACCATGTTGGCCAGGCTGGTCTCCAACTTCTGACCTCAGGTAATCCACCAACCTCAGCCTCCCAAAGTGCTGGGATTACAGGCATGAGCCACCATGCCTGGCCCCATCACAGCTGTAAAATCTAAGATTAGTGCTTGGAATATTTTTCAGACTCTGAACTGGATAGATCAGCTGGCATCACCCAAATTGATAAACTGGCTTACCTGATCTGTGCCCCCCACCCAGGAACTGACTTAGTTCAAGAAAACAGCTTTGACTTTCTATGATTTTATTTCTGATCCAACAGGTCAACACTCACTGGCATTACACTATGCACCAAATTATCTTTAAAAACTCAACTTCCCAAATGCTTTGGGAGACTGATTTGAGTAATAATAAAACTCTGGACTCTCATACAGGTGGCTCTGCCTGAATTACTCTTTCTGTATTGTGATTCCCCTGTCTTGATAAATTAGCTCTGTCTAGGCAGTGGACAAGGTGAATCCTTTACATGGTTACATTACAATTGATTTCTGTCTTACCCAGTGAGACATAAGAGACCTCTAACTGAATTCCAGTTGGTTAATTATTAGATCCAAACTGATCCTGGACCCAGCCCAGGTTTTGTCCTGACATCCAAATCAAGTTCAGATTTTAAATTTGCTTAAACTAACTCAGAGAGCTCAAAACAAAATTTTATGACACTTTGGAATCCAAGAGAAAACTTACTAAAATTCCCAGATGCTGCAAAAGAGCCATGGAAACAATGGGTTATTGTTTTGTCACCTGGTACTCCTGGTGGTCACTAGAGGCTCTACCTCAGATTCCACTATTGATGCAGTCTGTTAAAATTTAGAAAATTTCCTGGGCACGGTGGCTCATGCCTGTAACCCCAGCATTTTGGGAGGCCGAGGCAGGCAGATCACCTGAGGTCAGGAGTTTGAGACTAGCCTGCCTGGCCAACATTTAGCAGAAATCCCATCTCTGCTAAAAATACAAAACTTAGCCAGACATTGTGGCAGGTGCCTGTAATCCTAGCTAGTTGTGAGGCTGAGGCAGAAGAATCACTTGAACCTGGGAGGTGGAGAGTGCAGTAAGCTGAGATCGCACAATTGCACTCCAGCCTGGGTGACAGAGTAAGACTCTATCCCAAAAAAAGAAAAAAAAAATGTAGAAAATCTTAGACAAATTAAATTTAACAGAGTTTAATTGAGCAAAGAATGATTCAAAAATAGGGCAGTCTCGAGCCAGAATAGGGTCAGAGAGACTCTCAAGCAACTACATTGTCAAAAATGTTCAAACCAGAGCAACTCCATCTTGAATATGGGCTAGGCAAAATAAGGCTGAGACCTGCTGGGCTGCATTCCCAGGAGGTTAGGCATTCCTAGTCACAGGAGGGAGGTCAGCAGGACTGATATCACAAAATACAGGGGATAAAGACTCTGCTGATAAAACAGAATATAGTAAAGAAACTGTCCAAAAATCCATCAAATCTAAGATGACAATAAAAGTGACCTCTGGTCAACTTCGCTGCACATTATATGTTAATTATAATGCAGAAGCATGCTAAAAGACACTCCCCCCAGCACCATGACGGTTTAAAAATGCCATGACAATGTGCAGAAGTTACGATGTTTAGTCTAAAAGGCAGAGAAAACCTCAGTTCCAGAAATTGCCTTCACCATTTCTGGAAAACTCATGAATAATCATGAATAATCTCTTTTTTTTTTTGATGGAGTCTTGCTCTGTCACCAGACTGGAGTGCAGTGGCACAATCTCAGCTCACTGCAACCTCCACCTCCTGGGTTCAAGCGATTCTCCTGCCTCAGCCTCCCACGTAGCTGGGACTACAGGCACATGCCACCACACCCGGCTAATTTTTGTGTTTTTAGTAGAGATGGGGTTTCACCATATTGGCCAGGATGGTCTCCGTCTCTTGACCTTGTGATCTGCCCACCTCAGAGTCCCAAAGTGGTGGGATTATAGGCGTGAGCCACAGCGCATGGCCATTTTGTTTTTTTGATTTTTGAGAGGGAGTTTTGCTCTGTCACCAGGCTGGAGTTCAGTGTCAAGATCTCAGCTCACTGCAGCCTCTGCCTTTTAGGTTCAAGCGATTCTCCTGCCTGAGCCTCCCAAGTAGCTGGGACTACAGGCACATGCCACCACACCCAGTTAATATTTGTAATTTTAGTAGAGACAGGTTTTCACTATGTTGGCCAGGATGTTCTCGACCTCTTGACTTCATGATCCTCCCCTCTTGGCCTCCCAAAATGCTGGGATTACAGGCATGAGCTACCACATCCCGCCAATCCCTTTGTTTTAGTATGAAATTAAGAAATAAGTATATGCACTCAAGCAGTCCACAGAGTAGCCTTTCTTTAATTCCTTTACTTTCTTAATACACTTGCTTTTACTTTATGGAATCACCCTGAATTATTTATTTATTTATTTATTTTGAGGCAGAGTCTCCCTCTGTCCCCTAGGCTGGGGTGCAGTGGCACAATCTGGGCTCACTGCAACCTCCACCTCCTGGGTTCAAGCAATTATCCTGCCTCTGCTTCCCGAGTAACTGGGATTACAGCCACCTACCACCATGCCTGGCTAATTTTGTATTTTTAGTAGAGACAGGGTTTCACCATGTTGGCCAGGCTAGTCTCAAACTCCTGACCTCAGGTGATCCATGTGCCTTGGCATCCCAAAGTGCTGAAATTACAGGTGTGAGCCACCATGATTGGCCTGTCACCCTGAATTATTTCTTATGTGAGATGCAAAAACTCTCTTTTGAGGTCCAGATTGGGACCCCTTTCTGGTAAAAATATAATGAAAGCATATTTATGCACAGAAAAAGAAAAGTGAATTACAGAGAAAGAAGAGAGGTACACAAACAGCTGGATTGATTACACCTTGACATTTGCCTTATTTAAACATGGATTGAACAGTTGGGCACCATTGATTGGCCAAATCTCAGTTACTTGCACAAAAATAGGTTACAGTCTGTTTACACCTCCAGTTAGGTTTCAGTTTACCACATATGAAGAAACCTTTAGGCTGAATTTAAACTATATAAGGAGGCAGAGTTAGGCTAAACAAAACATATGTCATATGTGTGCAAACTCTTTTCATCCCTTTTTGACATTTGTAGGCTATTTATTATTTTCAACACTGACTAAAACTACTGTGCCTAAAACAACTGTGGGGGAAAGGAAGAGAGATCAGACTCTTACTGTGTCTATGTAGAAAAAGGAAGACATAAGAAACTCCATTTTGATCTGTACTAAGAAAAATTATTCTGCTTTGAGATGCTGTTAATCTGTAACCTTAACCCCAACCCTGTGCTCACAGAAACATGAGCTGTATTGAATCAAGATTTAATGGATTTAGGGCTGTGCAGGATGTGCCTTGTTAACAATTTGTTTGCAGGCAGTATGCCTGGTAAAGGTCTTCACCATTCTCCATTCTTGATTAACCAGGGATACAATGCATTGCGGAGAGCCACAGGGACCTTTGTCCAAGAAAGCCTGTGTATTGTCCAGGTTTGCCCCCACTTAGAGAGCTGAGATATTGCCTCATGGGAAGGGAAAGACCTTACAGTCCCCCAGCCCAGCACCCATAAAGGCTCTGTGCTGAGGAGGATTAGTGAAAGAGGAACGCCTCTTTGCAGTTGAGATAAGAGGAAAACATCTGTCTCCTGCTTGTCCCTGGGAATGGAATGTCTCAGTGTAAAACCCGACCACACATTCTATTTACTGAGGTAGGAGAAAACCTCCCTATGGCTGGAGGTGAGACATGCTGGTGGCAATACTGCTCTGGTACTCTTTACTGCACTGAGATATTTGTGTAAAGTTAAACATAAATGTGGCCTACATGCACATCCAGGCACAGTACCTTTCCTTGAAATTATTTATGACACAGATTCCTTTGCTCACATGTTTTCCTGCTGACCCTCTCCCCACCATTACCCTATAGTCCTGCCACATCCCTCTGGCCAAGATAGTAGAGATAGTGATCAATGAATACTGAGGGAACTCAGAGACCAGCGCGGTGCAGGTCCTCACTTGCTGATCGCCGGTCCCCTGGGCCCACTTTTCTTCCTCTATACTTTGTCTCTGTGTCTTATTTCTTTTCTCAGTCTTTCATCTCCACCTTGAGAGAAATACCCACAGTTGTGGAGGGGCAGGCCCCCTTCAAACAACCTCTTACTTTGAAATCAAGTGACTTATATTTAGATCTGCAGAGAAAACATTTCCTTCTGCTGAGTACATCTAGAAGTGTGTTTTGATTTTTAACATGGCAAAGCTTCTTTTCAAGATTCCAAAGTCAGAAGCTGCCATGGAGAAAATCTCAGCAGCACACATGAAAATCAGACAGCAAGTGCATCTTTTGCCCTCAACCAATTTGATTCACACCAGTCTGCATGTAAAAATCACCTTGTGTGGGTGCTTGCTGTGAAGTTTTAATTACCTCTTTCTATTCTTTATGTGACTCATATATTTTACACCTATACATTATATATGTCACAATACTGTGTGATAATCCTTCTTTAGAATAGTCATATCATAAAAAAAATAAGAGAAAATTCTCTTAATAGGGCCTGGCACAGTGGCTCACACCTGTAATCCTAGAAATTTGGGAGGCCGAGGCAGGCAGATCATCTAAGATCAGGAGATCGAGACCAGCCTGGCAAACATGGTGAAACCCCCATCTCTACTAAATAAATACAAAAATTAGCTGGGCGTGGTGGTGGGCACCTGTAATCCCAGCTACTTGGGAGGCTGAGGCAGGAGAATCACTTGAGCCCAGGAGACAGATGTTGCAGTGAGCCAAGACTGCACCACTGAACTTCAGTCTGGGTGATAAAATGAGACACCATCTCAAAATAAAAAAAAAAAAAAAAAAAAAAAAAAAAAAAAAGAAAAAAGAAAAGAAAAGAAAAAAGAGAAAATGCTGTTCATAAATATTTGGAGGCAGGTACTTTTGGGCCATGTAAATATACAGTTTCTCCTTTAAATTTCACCTGCTATTTTTGCATTCCTTAGTACGTCTTGTCTACAGTAATTATTAATGCGATGTTCTAATGATAATTTTCTATTTTGCATTATCCATCTACATTGATTAGTACTTGGAATTCCATAAAGATCTCCTTTCTATGTTTTGTCCTTTGTTTCTTATTTATTTTTTCTTTTCTTTCTATCTTTCTTCTTCCTTTTCTTTTTTTTTTTTTTTTGACAGAGTTTCTCCCTGTCACTCAGGCTGGAGTGCAGTGGTACAATCTCTGCTCATTGCAACCTCCTTCTCCTGGTTTCATGTGATTCTCCCACCTCAGCCTCCTGAGTAGATGGGATTACAGGCATGCGCCACCATGCCTGGCTAATTTTGTATTTCTATTGGAGACAGGGTTTCACCATGTTGGCCAGGATGGTCTGGAACTCCTGAGCTCAGGTTGTCCACCTGCCTTGGCCTCCCAAAGTGTTGGGATTACAGACGTGAGCCACCTCACATGGCCTGCATCATTTTTAAAGAGTAAAAATTTGAAAAAAAAAAAAAAAAGGCTGCTACTGATAACATCACTAACAGCAACACAGGTTTTTGTTTTTGCTTTTTTTTTAAACGGTGTCTTGCTTTCCCACCAAGGCTGGAGTGCACTGGTGCAGTCTTCTCTCCCCACAGCCTTGACTTTCTGGGCTCAAATGATCCTCCCACCTCAGCCTCCTGACTAGCTTGGACTGCACAGGCACATGCCACCAATGCCACCATGCTTAGCTAATTTTTTTTGTTTGTTTATTTTAGAGGTGGGTCTCACTATTTTAAGAATTAAAGAAAGAGGAGAGAAACACGAAGGGTGACTCAATAGTTAATAAGTTTATTTTAAACCTCAGAGTGATGGTTGGCTGAATTGGGTCAGAGGCACACTGTCTTACAGACTAAGCATTTTTAAGGATTCAGGGTGGGAGAATTTATCAGAGGCTTGGACTTCTTCTGTGTCTCTTTGTTGTGCTTATCTGGGCAGGAGAATTGTGTGTCTGTTCCCACACATCTTTCTGCAGCTGCAGGCATATCCCTTGAGTCTGCCTTTAGCTTCCCTCTCTTAGTGCACCAGAAGGGAAAGAATGTGCTTATTAAGGCCCACTGTTTTACTGGGGCCCCATTGTATGAGGTGAAGTTTGGCAGTTACCCAAGAGACTTCCTCCCTGCCTTCCACTGTGACTGAGCTGTCTTATCTATGTTTTACTGTTAGCTCTTTTCTGGCTGCTTGTAGTTAGAAGAGAAGTGATTTTCTTGAAATGCATGAAGCTGGAAAGGCAGCTGAAACTTAAAGTGACAGTGTTTGTCTGAGATGACGGTGCTCCTGCTTTGTCAGCTATGTTATTCAGGCTGGTCTTGAACTCCTGAGCTCAAGCAATCTTCCTGCCTTTGCCTCTCACAGTGCTGGGATTACAGGTGTGAGCCACTGTGCCTGGCTTCTTAAATAGATGTGATAGTTACTTTTTTTCTTTTTGAGATGAAGTCTCACTCTGTCACCCAGACTTGAGAGCAGTGGTGCAATCTCAGCTCACTGCAACCTCTGCCTCCCAGGTTCAAGTGATTCTTCTGCCTCAGCTGAGTAGCCGGGACTACAGTCACCTGCCTCCATGCCTGATGAATTTTTGTATTTTTAGTAGAGATGAGGTTTCACCCTATTGGCCAGGCTGGTCTCAAACTTCTGACCTTGTGATCTGCCTACCTCAGCCTTCCAAAGTGTTGGGATTACAGGTGTGAGCCACCGCACCTGGCCGATATTTACTTTTATGTGTCCATATTAAAGGTTACACAGATAGCCAAGAAAGCATTATTTCTGATGTGTCTGTGAGGGTGCTTTGGAAAGACATTAGTGTTTAAATCAGTGAACTGAGTAAAGATGTGGACAGTCAAATGTGGACAGGCACCAGCTAACCCACTGAGGACGCATATAAAACACAAAGGCAGAGGAAGGGTGAATTTACTCTCTCATGAATGTGGCACATCCACTTTTTCAGCCATTGGACAGTGGAGTCTCATGTTTGCAGGGCGTTAACCTTGGACTGAAAGTTATACCATAGGCTCCCCTGGTTCTCAGGCCTTTGAAGTCAGACTGAATTTCACTACTGGGTTTTCTGGTTTTCCAGCTTGCAGATGAAACATCATGAGACTTTATAATCATATAAGACAATTACTATAGTAAATCCCCTTTTACATGTCTGTATATATCTAATTGGTTCTATTTCTCTGGAAAATCCTAACACAATACAGTTTCTTTCTAGAGTGTTTTTAGGTTACCAGAAAAATCGAGCAGAAGGTATAGCGATTTTACATATACCCCCTTCCCACACATATGCATAGCTTCTCCCATGATCAATATTTCCTACCAGAGTGGTATATTTATTAAAATTGATGAACCTACATTGACACATCATTATCACTCAGAGTCCATATTTTACAGTAGTGTTCTTTGTTGGTGTTGTACATTCTACGGATTGGGACAAATGTATAATGACCATGTATCTACCATAACAGTATCACACAGAGTAGTTTACTGCCCTAAACATTTTCTGCATTTTTCCTATTTATATTTTTCTCTCCCCAGTGCCTGGGAAGCACTAATATATTTATCTTCTCTATAGTCTTGTCTAAACAAACTGTGGTACTGAATGTCATAGAGTTGGAAACATACAGTTTGTAGGCTTTTCGGATTGACATACTTCCTTTGGTAATATGCATTTAGATTTCTTTCATGTTTCTTATGGCTTTCTAGCTTATTTCTTTTTAGCACTAAATACCATTTTATTGTCTAGGTGTACCACAGTTTGTTTATCCACTCACCTACTAACATACATCTTGGTTGCTTTCACATTTTGGCAATTATGAATAAAGCTGCTATAAACATCCATGTGCAGGTTTTTGTGTAAACCTGTTTTTAACTCCTTTGAGTAAATACCAAGGAGCACAATTGCTGAATCATATGGTAAGAGAATACTTAATTTTGGGAGACTACAAAACTAAACTGTTTTCCAAAGTGGGTGTAACATTTTGCAATCCCATTAACAGTGAGTAAGATTTTCTGTTCCTCCATACTCTTGCCAACATTTGTTGTTTGTGTTGTAGAGTTTGGTAATTCTAGTATGTATGATGTGATATATAATTTTTTTTCCAAGATGGAGTCTTGCTCTGCCTCCCAGGCTGGAGTGCAGTGGCACAGTGTGATCTCAGCTCACTGCAACCTCCACCTCCTGGGTTCAAGCTACTCTCCTGTCTCAGCCTCCCAAGTAGCTGGGATTACAGGCACTTGCCACCATGTCCAGCTAATTTTTGTATTTTTAGTAGAGGTAGGGTTTCACTATGTTGGCAATGCTGGTCTTGAGCTCCTGACCTGAAGTGATCTGCCCACCTCTTCCTCCCAAAGTGCAGGGATTAGAGGTATGAGCCACTGTGGCTGGCCAGTGAGATTTAATTGTTGTAATTTGCATTTCTCTAATGACATATGATGTGAAGCATCCTTTTCATATAGCTTTGTGTCATCTTGGTAAGTTATCTGCCTTTAACCCATTTTTTTTGGGTTGTTTATTTTCTTATTGATGATTTCTAGGTCTTTTTTGTATATTTTGAATAGTAGTCCTTTAATATATCTTTTGCAAATATTTTCTCCCTGTCTGTGGCTCATCTTCTTATTCTTTTGACAGCATCTTAAACAAAGTGTAAATTTTTAACTTCAGTGAAGTACAGCTTATTCACTGTGTAAAAAAATGGATTATGCCTCCAGTGTTGCCTCCAAAATGTCTTCTCCAAACCCAAAGTTATCTAGATTTTCTCTTATATTATCATCTAGAAGTTTCATAATTTTGTATCTTACTTCTAGGTTTGTGATCAATTTGGATTAACTTTTATATAGAATGTAATGTTTTTATCTAAATTCATTATTTTTGCACATACCTGTTTAATGGCTACAGCACTATTTGTTGAAAAGACTACTTTTTCTTTATTGCATCACTTTAGCATAAATCTTTTAAATTTCAAAATAACCCAGTGAACAGAGAAACTGAATTAAAGACAAAACCAAACAAAATTATATTAAAACATCTTCAGCCAAATGAAGTGACAAGATATCCTTATACTAAAATTATTTTGCTGGGCCAAACTGTCAAGTGCAACAATACTTGTTTGGTATAAAAACAAAGGTCTGGAATGGGAAAGAGGACAAAGCGATATTAGAAGGCTCTGAGAGCCAGGCATTCCTAAAATTGCTAACAAGATTAAAAATTATAATAAGCAATAAAACATTTTTATAAACAACAAAGTTTTGTGATTATATACAACACAGATGAAAGCTATAATCTAATATTTCAAATAACTTTTGTGATTATATACAACACAGATGAAAGCTATAATCTAATATTTCAAATAACAGTAATTAAGAATATTTAGAAAACCAATAGAAGCTTTTAAAGAACAGTATATTGCTGATTTGGGAAGAGATAGGAATGATTAGACGATAGAAAAATAGAAAATAGTGCTAACAGATCTCAGAAAAGCAAATAAGAAGCAAAATAAGAAGAAAAAAAATAACTTTAGAAAAAATACAAGAAACAAGCCAATAGACATGATATCATCACGAAGAAAATAGAAGATGAAAATGAAGAAAATAGGGAAAAATAAATAAAGAGATTAGATGATACAATACAAAGTGATAGCTTTAAAAACTAGTCAAAGAAGATTCCACTTATGTATAAGAAGACACAGAACACTTGATTGCCCCCAAAATAAACCCCATACCTATTTTTTTGTTTTTAAGGTGGAGTCTCACCCTGCTGCCCAGGCTGAAGTGCGATGGTGTGATCTCGGCTCACTGCAACCTCTGCTTCCGGGATTCAAATGATTCTCCTGCCTCAGCCTCCTGAGTAGGTGGGATTAGAGGTGCTTGCCACCATGCCCAGCTAATTTTTGTCTTTTTAGTAGAGACGAGGTTTCACCATGTTGGCCAGGCTAGTCTCAAATTCCTGACCTCGTGATCTGCCTGCCTTGGCCTCCCAAAGTGCTGGGATTACAGGCGTGAGCCACCGCGTCCAGCCAAAACCCCATACCTATTAACAGTCATGCCTCACATCTCACATAACTCTAGAGGTTCCTGTAAACCACGAATCTACTTTTTCTATTCTGAACATTTTATGTAAGTGCAATTACAAAATAAGTGGCCTTTAGTGTCTGCTTTCATTTAGCATATTGTTTATGATGTACATTTATGTTGTAGTATATCTCAGTACTTTATTAATTATGAAGGTTGAATTATATTCCATTAACATAATATACAAACAAATTTGTTTGTCTATTCACCAATGGATGGACATTTAGGTCGTTTAAACTTTCTAATTGTAATGAATAGGCTGCTATGAATATTCATGTACAAATTTTTGTTTGAATGTGTTTTTAATTCACTTGGGTATATAACTAGACCTGGTATTATGGATCATAACTATCTGTTTAATATTTGAGAAACTTTCAAACTGTTTTTAAAGTAACTGTGTAATTTTAAGTTCCCAAAAGCAGACTATGTTGGCTTCAATGAGATGGGAACATAGGAGCACCTATTTTTTTTTTTTTTTTTGAGAGGGAGTATTGCTGTGTCACCTAGGCTGGAATGCAATAGCTCGATCTCAGCTCACTGCAACCTCTGCCTCCTTGGTTCAAGCGATTCTCCTGCCTCAGCCTCTTGATTAGCGGGGATTACAGGCACCTGCCACCATGCCTAGCTAATTTTTTTTTGTTATTTTAGTAGAGATGGGGTTTCACCATGTCGGCCAGGCTGATCTCAAACTCCTGACCTCAGGTGATCTGCTTGCCTTGGCCTCCCAAAGTGCTGAGATTACAGGCATGAGCTACTGGGCCCAGCCAGGAGCACCCTTTAAAATAGCAATACATTAACCCTCAAAAATGAATATGTGCATGCTGAGAAGCCGAGGGCAACAGGAGATTAATGAAGAGGGTCAGCAGCAGAATGACTGGGGAAAGGATGTATTAATAAGGGAAAAGTGTGTTTGGGCTGATTGCTCTGAGGAAAAGTAGGTCAGGACTCCTAGTGTAGGTGGCTCTAGGACCAAGTTGGCGTGGGCAGCCTTGATGGGCTGGTGAGTCAGGAAACCCTGGTGATGCAATTCCCAGCTGACAGCACTCTCCCAATTGCAAAGAGTATCTTTTCACTTCTCCAGTTGCTAGGTCAGAGGGGACCCATGGGCAGCTCCACAGGTCATTTTAAAGTCAGGGAAATGCAGAAAAAAAGGGTAAAATTGAGTCTCTGTCCCAGTGTACTCCTGCCCCCAGCCAACCTTCCACCTCTCTCATTAGTGTCCCTGAGATGCCTGGCAGTGCCTTTGGCCCTCCTTTCATCTGGGTTTCAGCCCACTCTGTCCTCTTCTACTTCCTGTCTTCGATTGCCTCTTTGGCTCAGGCTTGTCACATCCACAGTGCCAGTCACCTGGGATTGCAAGCGGCCCAGATGGTCTGTTCAGAGTGCTGCTGGGAAGGTGGGTGCTGGGACAGTGGCCCTGGGAGACTAAGAAGCTGAAGGAGGGAAGAAGGAAAGGTGAGAAGGTTACAGCCATGCCTCTGGACTATGAGTGTGCATTTGGTGGGGGTGTAAGTACTAGACACTAAGCACTGAGCGTTCAGGATGCCGGTCATCAACAGGCACATTTGGGACCAGATCCAAGGGCAGCAGAGACACTGAAGGAGGAGAGGCTTGTGGGGTTTGAGACATAGGAAGAAAGTATCTGTGAGTGGGTAGATACTCCAATCACTTGGTTAGACAATAAAGCTAAATGTCTTTCTAATGAAGAGGGGGACTGTAGCCCATTTCAGCTCTGGAATAATTCTGAAATATCAAGGGCCAAGGAAACCTCAGAGAACTAGATGCAGGCCCTTGCTCACAGGACCTCAGCTGCTTTCTCCAAGGGGTTCAGAGACACACAGTGGGCCCAGAGTTGGCCCAGGTGTCCACTGCCTTGGTGAAAGCTCTTTCTCCCACAGCTGAAACCTCCTAAACCTCACCTCACCATGTGCCTCTTTTTACAGGCTAAAGTCCCAGGGAGAAAAGACTTTGGCTTGGGGCCCTTCATGGTGAATGAGGAGATGGGTCCACTGAAGAGAAAAAAAAAGGGAATGGAAGCTGACCTACAGGGAACAAGAAAGTGGGGCCAGCCACATCCTCCAGCCACCAGTTGGGGGGTGTGGGGGGAGGGGGTTGGACAAGATGACCTCTGAGGTTTCTGTCTCACTCAGTCTGGCTGACAGCTGAGTGACAGGCTTGCTCAGAAAGGACATCCAGATGTCAGTTTCTGATGCATCCAGGATACTGGAGTTCAAACATTTTCACCCTTCCACTTCCTTGGCTCCAAGCTTTATACTGAGAGCTGGTTCTCAGGCTGTGAAAGGGGTAGGGTTTGCGGTGGGCAGACTGCTGACCTCTGCCTCCCAATTTCAGGTTGCTCTGCCACTCAGTTTTGGCCTTGGACTGTCCTGAGCAGGTTGCTGTTCCCCTACCCTGCCATGTACATAGAAGGCAAGTGTGAGACCTTCATTTTCTCACTAGAAAATACTGAATAAAGTTTTCTGAGGGCCCCCTTCCCCATTTCACATGCTAAGCTGGAGGGCAAAAATTGAACATGGAAGTGGTAGAAATACGTAGTTCCCAGTGGAACACCAAATACAGCCAGGCTGAAGGGCCCAAGCAAAGCAGAGGAACAGACAGCACTGGATTCCCCTCATTCATCCCTGTTCTCTGCTGACTCTTCCCAAGTTGGGGTCCCATCAGCTACCCATGAGCATGCCAAAAACAAGCACACAGTTAATAGTTTGCAGCATAGACAAGCAAGGCTCTGAGAGAAACACCACCTCCCTGGCAACTGTACACTCTGCTCTCCTGAGACTGGAGAGCAAAGCTGATTACAATCAAAGGGAAAAAGACAGAAAATATCCTGCCTCCAGGAGTCAGGCTATCCTCCAGTTTTCTTGGCAGCACCATTGTCCCTTGCTGACCACTGACTCCCTGCCAGGAGGGGTGGGAGAGAGACTAGGAGACTCACCTTGGGACAAAGGGCTGGTCCAGCCTTTTCAGCTCCTGGGGGACTTTGTCCCAGCCAATGCTTTCATGGAAACTGAGCTATGAGAGACACTCCTCAGAGAGATCAAACATGGCATTGAAATTTCAAGTAGGTGGGGCCAGAGGGGGGAGCATTCTTCATGGTGAAAGGGCCCAGTGGCATCTAGAGTTTGATGACTGTGGCTGAGAAGACATAAGAAAAATGGCAGGGGAAGGAGGCTCTTCCCTCCTGAGGGGTGCTGGGCCCAAATGAAGCCTGGGTCTCAGGCAGAGCCCCTCTCCTCAGGCAGGGCAGGAGAGACTGGTATTAGCATTTGGTGACCCACTTTGGGGCCAGATAACTCCCTGGCTCAAAGGGGCATGATCTCCTCCTCTTCCTCTTCATGGGACATTGAGATATCTTGGCCATGGTGCAGTCAGGCCCAGGTGGGATCCTCAGAGTTTGTATGGAACCACTCAATCACCCTGCCATGGTTCAGGTCACATGGCCAGAGAATCCTGGAGACTCTGGGCAGAGAGAAGGAGGGTGCTGAGGAAAGATCAGGGACTGGCCAGAGGAAGGAGTATTTGTAAAACTTGGAGAGCCAGATGCTGGAGACATCAAGTTGCCCCTAACTTTTCAGGTCTCCTGGGGCCTGTCTGTGTACAAAATCCATGATCCTAGGGTTCCAGACTTCTACTGTAGCATAACCCCACAACTGAGACCCCCTGGACATCTCTCAGCCCCAGCTGGGCCTTGGAGACAGCACCCATAGGCAGGGCAGAGAAGGAGTGAGACTCACTTGACTCTGAACACAGGTCCTGATCCAAAGTTGCTGCCCTGGCCAGGCCAGAAGTTCTGCAGGCCTCTGACCCAGGCTGAATTTTTTCCTCCTGCACTAGCTGCTGCATGGTCTCAAATTCTGTGATCATATAGGTCAGGAGGTTAGCTTCTTGGAGCAGGAAATATTGTTTATGGGCCAAGCACAGCACCTTCAGGGCCAACTTGGAACAGAAAGAAGGAAATTTTCACCCTTACTCAGACCCAGCCTTAACAGGGGCTTCTGTGTTGTGACCTGTCCCTATTATTCCAGGTGTGGTTGAGGAACCTAAACTGGTCCCCTGGTTCCCTCCTGCCTTACCCCAGACTTGCTGGCCAGACTCACCACCCTCTTAGCCATGGCTACTGCACTGCCATACACTTCATTAAAGCCAAGGCTGGCCGTGATGGCTGCAGGTACTGGTGGGAGGTATTACCCACTAAAAATACCGCATGACAAAGACAGTTAGTTACTTAGGAAATAGAAAAAGGGCAGTAAGTGGTTTTGGACTTAGAAGGACTTAGATTCCTCTCAGATCTGTCACTGGCTAGTGCTGTGATCATAAGTTTATCTACCCTAGGGCAATGCAAGGGAGCAGCTAACAACACAGCTCAAGTCAGACTGCCAGCTTCCTGCTCAAATTCTTCCTCCAACATCTCCCAGCTGTGTAATCTTGGACACATTGATTAATCTCCATCTCCACAACTTTAAAATGGTGCTAACAAATGCATGCACTAATGAATATTATTATTAGAATGGTGGTTGGATGAGTATTTTACATACAAAATGTTTAAAGAATATGTGGCTCATAAAAAGCACTGTAAGTTTAGCTAAATATTGTTTCCTATAAAATAGGGCTACCTTATTAGGATAAGAGGAGATTATATAAGATAGGCTATGTTCATCTTGGTTCTGAGAAAACTCTCAAAAATACATTAGTCTGTGCTCTTTATTTGATGATTAAAATCTTGAAAAAGTATTTGTAAATCAGTGCATATTTCACATGCACTAGGAGGGGCTATTTAAAGGAAATTATCAGGGTAATGCAATTATTGTTGTAAATTTAGATTCCAATAAAGTATTTTTTTCTGTAAGGCACACCTATAATAAAGGAATATGAATAATTATTAAGTGTGAATTATCTATGGAAATGATTTATCTTCAAGTATCTACCTGCCTGGACATCTCCAAACCCCCTCCATTGCCCTCAGTCGCTATGTGCTTAGAGAACAAAAACTCTTTTTGTAACACTGCCTCAGGCCTTTTTGAAAAAAGAAAGAATTAAAATTAAAATGGACATAGTGGCAACTCATTCTATATCATGAACCACATCTATATCTCTATATCATGAACCACACATTATAAGGAAGATAAGACTATTGATATAACTGGGTATTTAAAAAAATGCACAGGCCTGGATGGCAGGCTCCATCCCTCTTGTGTTTGACTATTCCATGACACTCTTCACTTGGGCTTCTGTCCCAGGTTCTTCTCTTGAAGGGTTTGAGGTCCTGCAGGGAGCTCTTGGGTGCAGGGCTGAGTGGGAGGGTACAGTGGGAAAGGGAGTAGAAAATCTAAGGGGGAAAGAAGGATGTGAGAAGCAGGGTGTGGGACAGGTGGGAGAGCAGGGAGTCAGTGAAATCTCTGAAGCATCAAGGAAGTACAGAGTCTGTAAGGAGAGGACACTTGGGTGGTAGCTGAGTGTGGAAAAAGGAGTCAGGGGTTTTCTGGTTTGAGAAACAATGACACAACCCCTAAGTTCACCATCTCCTGAATAATAGGTCCTGTTCATATGGGCTTCAATGCCATTTACTCATTTGACACAGAGCATTCTAAGTGACAATCAGTTGCTGGGCACTGGATGGGAATCCTTAACCCTAGGTATTGGAACAGAAGCAAGGAGTCACTGACCTCCAGGATCTGGAGAAGGGGAGCTGGTTCCTGTCCTGGCCAAGCTGCAGGGTAGAGGCAGAGTGGGCAGTGAATTTCACTGTTTTGTGGTGTCCCTATGGGGATTATGGAAGGTTCTGTTGTGGGGACCAGGCTCCCTCCTCATACACCTGGAGCTTCTTCCTCACAATAGCCACCTGTAGCAGAAGAAGCCCGGCCCCTCAGAACCCCAGCTGAGCCCAGGAGGTGAGGGATGTGTACAGAGGCCCAGTGATACTCCCAAGCTTCTGCTTCTTGCTCTTTGTCCCCAAGCCTGTTCCCCAGGCTGGTGCCTCACCCAGCCTGGATTTGTTGGCAGATCATGGTATACCAGCTGAAGTGACAGTTCTGGCTGATTAAATTGTTCTTCAGCTGAGATTTAGGGCACAGGGAGATATTTGTTTGTTTATTCAAAGCAGCTCTTATCAGTCACCTCTGATGGCTAGACAGTGCACTAGGCATCTCACTCATGTCACAGTGACCCACCTGCACAAATAGGAAAACACACCAAAGAAGGTCAGTGCCATGCCTGGGGCCAGAGCAAAGGTAGAAGGTATCCTTTGGGCCTAAGACCCCTGACTCTATGACTAAGACATTCTTGCCAGGCTCAGGCCACTGCTCCACAGTGGCTCCAGGAGAGCCAGGGCCCCGTGGGGGTGGAAGAGAGGGAGAGACCAAGCAGATGCAGCAGAAACCACATATTGGTGTTCATATTTTGCTGAAAATATGCTTCTGTTGCTAAAAACAAGCTTGGACTAGACCACTGGCTAATAAAAGACCACCTCTCCTGCTATCTCCCTTCATTTTGAAGACCATCTTACCTCTGCCAGCTGGCAACTTCCCATCCAAGCATGGGGATTCTATTGCTACTATCACAGAGAATCTCCATAGAGACAGAAGAGCTTCTTTCTTCTGCCTTGAGAAACACTTGGTCCAGGAATCTGAGAGAGCTGTCTGGGTTCTGTTTCTTCTTGCTCCCAGGATGAGGGCTCCCACCGCACCCAAGCTGGCCCTTGATGGCACACACTGGGGAACCCAATCCCCTTGGCCCAGTCAGCATATGTGAGGGTGTTTTATGTGTTCTTGTAGGCCAGGCTGGAGGTGCTGATGGCAACAATCATCATCATGTGGCAGTTACCCCTGAGGGAGTCTGAGAAGGCAGGCCAGTTTGCTGTCCTTGCAGGGCACATGGGTCTTGTGGCCCTGTGGGGCAGTGAGCAGGTGTGGGGTGAGGTGGCTGACTAGAGTGTCCCACGTGGGGCCTGAAAACCTTTTGCCCAGGGTTCAGACACTCAGTTGCTATCCTGTGGTAGGTGCTGGTCTGTGCTGCTTAGTCTTTGCATCAGCCAGGGCATTGAGGATGTTGACGAGCGCCAGCAGAGAGTGATTGATGTTGGCACCCTCCCGAAGCTGCTCCCTGTTCTCCTGGGTACTGGATGTCACCTCAGCATCAGCCAGGCCAATCAGGCTTATCTTCATCACCTGAACATCCTGGGTTAGTTCTGGATCCCAGTTCTGCTGGTTCTCAAGGACCCGGGAGCAGATGGCAGGGATTGTGGGGAAGTGGGGCATTAGAAGCCCCCACTTCAGGCTCTGACTCGTGATCCCTCTCACCTGGAAGATGGCATGGGAGTGGGAGGGAGTTGCACTGGCATCAGTGGAATGCCGCATGCAGTTATGGGTCCCCCTGGTCAGCATCTCCAGCAGCTGCTCTGCTTAGGTTGGCTACAGAGAAGAGGCCAAGGAGCATGGCTGTGGGCTCCCCCACCAGGACTTTTCCTCTGATGGAAAAAGCTGCGCTTCAGAATGAATGTCAATCCTCCTTGCTGCCACCACTGCCACCATCGTCACAGGACCCAGGGCATCTCCAGACAGTTTGATGAAGAAATCCTGGAGGGCCAATGTGATTGCTCATCCCACCTAAGCCCAATCCCACACCTGGTGGAAAATAAGTCCTTCTATCACTACCCCTTTGTCCAGATCCTCACAGATGGCAAGGGGCTCCTTGGGCTCCAGGAGGTCCTGGATCTGCTCATTGTACACCTGAAGGGAAAGGAAAAAACTTGAGGGAGAGGGGTCCATCAGAAAATCTCTCTTCCTGGATGCTGGAGGAGGAAGCATGAGGCTGGGGCGTATCTGAGACCCCTTGTATAAGTGACATTTTACAGGACCACGTTAAATGATAAGAGCATGGTGAAGTGGTGGGGGGTCATTTTTATTTTAATTAATTAATTAATTTATTGAGATGGAGTTTTGCTCTTGTTGCCCAGGCTGGAATGCAATGGCACGATCTCAGCTTACTGCCACCTCCGCCTCCCACGTTCAAGTGATTCTCCTGCCTCAGCCTCTTGAGTAGGTGGAATTACAGGCATGTGCCACCACACCCAGCTAATTTTGTATTAGAGGCATGCACAACCATGCCAAGCTAATTTTGTATTTTCAGTAGAGACAGGCTTTCTCCATGTTAGTCAGGCTGGTCTCAAACTCCTGACCTTAGGTGATCTGCCTGCCTTGGCCTGCCAAAGTGCTGGGATTACAGGTGTGAGCCACCATGCCTGGCTTGGGTGGGGGTCATTCTTATGCAGCATCTCGCTGAGCTATATCTATGCCATAAGCTCTCATTGGGCCCCAACTCTTTGTTTTCTACCATTCTGTCTTCCACCAACTCACTTCCCTCCTCAGGTGGTTGTAAGAATGAAATGCAGAGTAGAGGGCAGCCTGAGCTCCTGACAGGTGATGATCACCTCAAAGTGCTTCTCCTCCTGGTGGACCTCAAAGTGCCTATAGAGGTACCTGATGGTCAGGTCCATGATGCTGGGGGTCTCCTCTCTTTTCAGCATGGTGAGTGTCCTCTCAGGCCCAGTGACCCCACAGGCAAACACTACAGAAGACAGAGCATGGAGGAGGCCCCAGTGCACTGCCGCCCAACTCAGCCCTTCTCTCCCCATGCCCCTCTCATTTGCCTTTTATGTATCCTGGTCCACTGCTCCCACCACTCACACAACCCATGTTCCCACTGCAGTGTTGGCATACTCCACGTGACTGTTCTGGCTCCCCCATAGGCTGGTGGATTTCAGGACAACTAGATCTCCATTGTGAGTGTGGGCTATCCCTTCCTTCTCCAGGCTAGATTCTGTCAAAGGTCCACAGTTTTTTTTTTTTTTTTTTTTTTGCTCATATCATTTACCTTGATTTGTAACCACACACTTGTCGGTGTGATTCTGTGATCAGTTTCTCTTCCCTTCTAGGCTGTGAGCACCAAGAGAACATAAACCACGTTGGTCTGGTTTGCTATTGTATTACCAGGCCCAGTAACATGCCTCGCATGTAGCAGAATGAATAAATGGGGCCACACAGCGCATGAAGAGGCCAGAGCTATCCTCAATAAATCATGCCCAGATGTGGGAGGCCAGAAGAAACATGAAACCCTGCCCTAGTTCCACAAGGCTATTGACAAGTGGAACCCAGGTTATCATCTTAGCAATTGTAACTCTGAAGGAAGCGTTCCACAATGCTGTATGTTGTGTGCTGAACACATCCTGATATGTGGCCACCTCATCAAAAACCCAGGCAAAGACAATGTCAGGTCTTTGTTCTTCTTAGAGCCATCATAAACGCTGCCCAGTTTCAGGCCAGGAAACCCTCCATGGGTCTCCTCAGTGTTAAACAAAAGCACCTTCTCATCCATCACCTGAACCACAGGCTGCTTTTGACTTCCAACTCTCGAGGGGGGAGGTGCTGCACCTGAACCACTACCTGCACCATGCCATCCTCCACGGCCATCATCATGGCAACATCTGGGTGAGACAAGTTGAAGATAAGGACTAATTCTACTTTATGCCTGACAAAATGCCCCCTGAGGCCAGGCGTGGTGGCCCATGCCTGTAATCCTGGCACTTTGGGAGGCCAAGGCGGGTGGATCACAAGGTCAGGAGTTTGAGACCAGCCTGGCTAATATGGTGAAACCCCGTGTCTACTAAAAATACAAAAATTAGCTGGGTGTGGTGTCAGGCACCTGTAATCCCAGCTACTCAGGAGGCTGAGGCAGCAGAATTGTGCCCGAGAGGCAGAGGTTGCAGTGAGCCCAGATCACGCTATTGCACTCCAGCCTGGGTGACAGAGCGAGACTCTGACTCAAAAAAAAAAAATGCCCCCTGAGCTCAGGAGTCTCCTCAATTCCTTCCCAATGGCTGTCCTCTGTTTTGTGCAAGAGTGTAAAAATAATGGTGCAAGCACCAATTATTAATATATATATTTTTCACTTCCAATACCACCTTTGTCACACCCACTATTACTGGGCTTTCTATGTTTCACTAATCTATTTGTCAATTCTTGTGCCAGTACCACATTGCTTCCATGATATTACTTTATCATGTGCTTTCTATCTCATAAGGCAAAAATCCCTTCATCAGTCTTTTTTATAACTTTTTTGGCTATATTTAGGCATTTATTATGGTATTTGACTTTAAGAAAATTTTATCAATACGACTCCCAACCCAGAATCCCTGATTTCCTCAAAAACTGCATTGGGATTACAGTTGATGTTGCATTAAATTTACATATTAATTATATTAAACCTTACATTTTATTATTTATTTATTAATTTATTTATTTTTACATAAACCATTAGCAGCTTGGTACATTAAACTTTTTCTGGAAAGATTGTGGCTACTACCTTTATATTTGTTCAGGTATTTTTAAAATCCCTCAATAAGATTTTATAGTTTTCTCTCTCTTCAGTTAGGTTTTGTAATAGTCCTTTTACTATAATTAGCAGATACAATTTAATAATGAAATATTTTACCACATTTCTATTCCCAGCTGATAATTGCTAGTAGAGAAACACAAATATATTTTCTATATTTGCACTAGATCTACCACACTCATATGCTTTTAACACTAATTGATTTTATTGGGGCATATTGAGTTTTCCAACTATACAATTATGTATCAGAAGATAAAAAAATTACCCTTTTTCTCTGTATGTATACTAAATACTTAATTTCTTGTCTATTGCAGTCTCCAGAACTTCAAAAACAATGTCAAAATATAATAATGAAAATAATGTGCATTTCTGTTTTGTTTCTGATTTTAAAGAAAATGGCTTCATTGCTCCACTATTTTGACATTAGTTCTGGACCTGAAGTCTTTATCAAATTAACAATTTCTTCTAATTTTATTTAGAATTATTATTAGGAAAGCCTAGACTTTTATCTAATGCTCTTTTAACATCTCCTGATATGTTTATGTAGGGTTTTTATCTCTTACTTTGTATCTCTGGTAAATCATTTGATATTACTCCGGGTATCAAACTAAGCTTGCATTCCTGGAAAAAGTCCTTCCCTGGCCATAGTAAACTTTCCAACACTTAAACAGTGAAATATTCAAATGTTTATGGTTTTTATGTCAAACTTATGAAGATACCCCTTCCCCTGAAGTAATCAATACTTTTCTTATATTTCTGTCTAATGCTTTTTCTTACAATTGGTCTCCATAGAGATGGAATCTTTTTGTGTGTCAACTGTATGACGAGTTTTCTAGATATCTTCTCTTTCTAATTGGTAAGCAATTATCTCAAGGTCAATTATTGAATAGTGCATTCTTTCTTCACTACTTTAAAATGTCAAATTTTATGTAACTAAATTCTCAAAGAAATGTGAATTCACTTCTGGAATCTCTACTCTGTTTCATTGTATTTATTTTTTATACCAGTACCTCACTGATGAAATTACTATGGTTTAGTTGTATACCACATCATTGCTCTTTTTCTTGGCTATTCTCAGACATTTTGTTTTGCAAGTAATTTTAAAATCAGCTTATGAAGTTCTATGAAAAACCTCAGTAAGATTTTAATTTGAATTATTTTGAATCTATGGATTAATATAAAGGGAATCAGCATCTTTACAAAATCAAATGTTCCCATCTAGGAACCAATATCTCTTTTCATTTACTCACAACTTTATAATCAATTTTAAAATTTTCTTCAGATGGCATTATGTGTTTCTTCATAAGTTTATTACTAGTTATATGGTCTTTGCTACATTCTGAATAGGCTCCCTTTAAGCTACATTTGTATTTTTTTACCAGAATATATAAAAAGCTACTTACTTCTGTATACAGATCCTGTATCTGGCCACAATGATGAACACTCCCATTGGATCTAAAACATTGTCAAGATTCTCTTAATTCTTTTAATACAATGCTAATTCAGTTTGCAAATGACACTTTCTATTTTTAGCTTTTTAATATTTCGTTCTTCACTTCCAGTAGCCACAAGGAATATAGGAATAAGTGTTAAAATTTATCAATGCTTTTTGGCACTTGCTGAAATGATTACACAGTATTTCCTTGTTAGTCAATTAACGTAAAGGGTGCCACAACAGATTTTCCCATGTTAACCAGGTTATAGTGCTAAGCAGGTATTTACACATTTTGCCTCATATTTCCCCAGGCCTCTCTCACTAGCATTTTATATCCTTTACAAAAACCATATAATTATCTCAATATATGCAGAAAAGGCCTTTGACAAAATTCAACAACCCTGCATGCTAAAAACTCTCAATAAATTAGGTATTGATGGGACGTATCTCAAGATAATAAGAGACAAACCTACAGCCAATATCATACTGAATGGGCAAAAACTGGAAGCATTCCCTTTGAAGACTGGCACAAGACAGGGATGCCCTCTCTCACCACTCCTATTCAACATAGTATTGGAAGTTCTGGCCAGGGCAATTAGGCAGGAGAAGGAAATAAAGGGTATTCAATTAGGAAAAGAGGAAGTCAAATTGTCCCTCTTTGCAGACGACATGATTGTATATCTAGAAAACCCCATTGTCTCAGCCCAAAATCTCCTTAAGCTGATAAACAACTTCTGCAAAGTCTCAGGATACAAAATCAATGTACAAAAATCACAAGTATTCTTATATACCAACAACAGACAAACAGAGAGCCAAATCATGAGTGAAATCCCATTCACAATTGCTTCAAAGAGAATAAAATACCTAGGAATCCAACTTACAAGGGATGTGAAGGTCCTCTTCAAGAACTACAAACCACTGCTCAAGGAAATAAAAGAGGATACAAACAAATGGAAGAACATTCCATGCTCATGGGTAGGAAGAATCAATATCGTGAAAATGGCCATACTGCCCAAGGTAATTTACAGATTCATTGCCATCCCCATCAAGCTACCAATGACTTTCTTCACAGAATTGGAAAAAACTACTTTAAAGTTCATATGGAACCAAAAAAGAGCCCGCATCACCAAGTCAATCCTAAGCCAAAAGAACAAAGCTGGAGGCATCACACTACCTGACTTCAAACTATACTAAAAGGCTACAGTAACCAAAACAGCATGGTACTGGTACCAAAACAGAGATATAGATCAATGGAACAGAACAGAGACCTCAGAAATAATGCCGCATATCTACAACTATCTGATCTTTGACAAACCTGAGAAAAACAAGCAATTGGGAAAGGATTCCCTATTTAATAAATGGTGCTGGGAAAACTGGCTAGCCATATGTAGAAAGCTGAAACTGGATCCCTTCCTTACACTTTATACACAAATCAATTCAAGATGGATTAAAGACTTAAACGTTAGACCTAAAACCATAAAAACCCTAGAAGAAAACCTAGGCATTACCATTCAGGACATAGGCATGGGCAAGGACTTCATGTCTAAAACACCAATAGCAATGGCAACAAAAGACAAAATTGACACATGGGATCTAATTAAACTAAAGAGCTTCTGCACAGCAAAAGAAACTACCATCAGAGCGAACAGGCAACCTACAAAATGGGAGAAAATTTTCGCAACCTACTCATCTGACAAGGGGCTAATATCCAGAATCTACAATGAACTCAAACAAATTTACAAGAAAAAAACAAACAACCCCATCAAAAAGTGGGTGAAGGACATGAACAGACACTTCTCAAAAGAAGACATTTATGCAGCCAAAAAACACATGAAAAAATGCTCATCATCACTGGCCATCAGAGAAATGCAAATCAAAACCACAATGAGATAGCATCTCACACCAGTTAGAATGGCAATCATTAAAAACTCAGGAAACAACAGGTGCTGGAGAGGAAGTGGAGAAATAGGAACACTTTTACACTGTTGGTGGGACTGTAAACTAGTTCAACCACTGTGGAAGTCAGTGTGGCGATTCCTCAGGGATCTAGAACTAGAAATACCATTTGACCCAGCCATCCCATTACTGGGTATATACCCAAAGGACTATAAATCATGCTGCTATAAAGACACATGCACACGTATGTTTATTGCGGCATTATTCACAATAGCAAAGACTTGGTACCAACCCAAATGTCCAACAATGATAGACTGGGTTAAGAAAATGTGGCACATATACACCATGGAATATTACGCAGCCATAAAAAATGATGAGTTCATGTCCTTTCTAGGGACATGGATGAAATTGGAAATCATCATTCTCAGTAAACTATCGCAAGAACAAAAAACCAAACACCGCATATTCTCACTCATAGATGGGAATTGAACAATGAGAACACATGGACACAGGAAGGGGAACATCACACTCTGGGGACTGTTGTGGGTTGGGGGGAGGGGGGAGGGATAGCATTGGGAGATATACCTAATGCTAGATGACGAGTTAGTAGGTGCAGCGCACCAGCATGGCACATGTATACATATGTAACTAGCCTGCACATTGTGCACATGTACCCTAAAACTTAAAGTAAAAAAATAAAAATAAAATAAAATAAAGAAGAGATGTTAACTCTTGTAGCTATGCTAAGGACAAATAAGGTCCTGTGTTTTTTGTGGGTACTAAAGTCACAGAGCATTAGAACACTAACACACATTATGTAATGTCCATGGGTGGTAAAGAGAATGTCATAATGGGACCTAACACAAAGTTTGGATTATATCTCTTATATGTATACCCAGCCAACAGTTAGAACTTTTACCCTAACACATGGACATATCTCACTGGTGAGGTACTGCATCTGACTCACAGATGAGGTCCACAGTTGAAATTGAGACTGTCATATGTGGATCCAGTCACAGATGGGAAGGTGACTCATTTCTGGACATAGCTCACAGGCATGGTGATGACTGTCATACCTAAACCCAGCCAATAAAAAAACATTGACTCTCATGTCTGAGCTTAGGGCAATGGGTAAGATCTTGGGTCCACAATAGTCTGAAGGTCTCAGAGAAGATTTACACGCTCAAGCATAACATATGAAGCCCTCAGGTAAAACAGAGGGTGTCATAACAAAGCCCAGTAAAGAGGTTAGATTGTGACCCTCATATGCAGACCTTAGCAAATAAATGGTATCTCAGACCAGGTTTCAGCACACCTGTAGTATGTGACTCCTGTACCAGGATACAGTCACAGGTGAGATTGTGGCTCTCATGTACAGATTCAGACCACTGTTGAGATTGTTACTGGTGTACTTGAGCCCAACTCACAGGAGGTGTTGACTCTCATACCTTGAGCTGGGACATGTGTGGGATTATGAATCTCATCCCTGAACTTTCTGCAGGTTTGATTGTTACATATACCTTTGTCTAGCACTTAACTGACTTGACTATCCTGCCTGGGTACAGGTCACAAATTGGAGTGTAAAATATAACTGAGCCAAGGACCTAGGTAATGTGATTCTCTTGCCTAGGCCCTGTCCTTAGGGAGGATTTTGACATAGCTCTGGGCCCATCACCTGGGTGATGTGACTATCCTCTTCTGCCTACAGGGGAGTTGTGACATATAACAGGGGCCATCACCTAGGTGAAGAGACTCTCCTCTTTTTCCTGGGCCTTGAACCAAGTAAAGATTTTGGCATATTGCTGGGGCCTGCACCCAAATGATACAACTCTCCTGCCTGAGCAATGCCAAGAAGAGGCATTGTGACATATCTATGGCCCATCACCTAGGTGATGTGACTCCCCTCTTCTGCCTAGATCCTGTACAAAATGTGGATTGTGACATATTGCTTGGCCCAGCACCTAGGTGATGTCTAAGACCAGGTTTCAGCACACCTGTAGGATGTGACTCCTTTACCAGAACACAGTCACGGGTGGAAATGTGGCTCTTATGCATGTATTAGGATTATTGTTGAGATTGTTACTGGGGTACTTGGGTCTAACTCACACTCATATGCACACTTAGCCAACAGTGACAAGCAGATGAGTCACAGTCAGTGACTCTCTACCTGGGCCCTGCCCATAGCACGCATTGTGACACATTGCTGAACCCAGCACTAAGCTGATGTGACAAACCTGCCGGGCTCTGCACACAGGAGGCATATTGACATATTCCTGGTCTAGCATTTAGTTATGGGACTCTCCTGCCTAGTTCATGCCCACAGGTTAATTTTGAAATGTGCTTATGTTCAGCTCACTGGCATGATGATGATTTTTATACATGCACCTGGCCATAAAGAGATATTTTGACTCTCATAGCTAGACTTAGAGCAATATGGTCTTAGGTCTCCTACTTGTAGAAAAGTCACAGAGAATTTTGACACTCATGCGTATCCTCTAAAGCCCTTGGGTGTTACAGAGTGTCACAACAGGCCAGCACACCCGTGAGATTGTGAATTTTTAAGGCAAAACCAGCCAACTGTAAGAAATGTCACCCACTCACATGGACACAGCCCATTTTTGAAGTTCTGAATCTCACATCCGGAAATTGTCCAATGACATAATTGTGACTCTCAGATGTGGATTCTGTCTACAGGTAGAATGGTGACTCTCTGACCAAGATTCAGCAGTTATGAGGCTGTGCCTCTTCTATCAGGACACTGCTCACAGGTGGAGTTGAAGCTCTTGTGCACAAATACCGTCCAGCATTAATACTGTGAATCACATACTTGGACCCAACTCACAGAAAGAGTGAACTCTCATACCTGGAGCTGGAATGTACATGGTATTGTAAATATCATCCCTGGACCTCCTCCAAGGTGTGTTTGTAACATACAAAATTTTCAGTACGGGGGAAATTACTCTTTGACCTGGGCCCAGTCCAGAGTTGGAACTGTGATATATACTTGAGCTAAGCACCTAGGTGATATGACTCTATTTCTCGGACTCTATTTCTCGGATTGTGGCATATCTCTGAGTCAATCACTTAGAAATGTGACTTACCTCTTCTATCTGAGACCTGTCTACTGGCAGCATTGAACCATATTTTTTGGGCCTCTCACTTGCATAATGTGACTCTCCTTTTCCCCTTTTGCCCTGCCCTAAGTATGGATTTTGACATATTGCTGGGCCCATTATCTAGGTGATATGACTGTTCTCACCTGCTTGGGCCTTGCTTACAAAGAAGATTGTGAGAAATCGCTGGGCTCAGCACTGAGGTAATGTTACTCTCTCTTTCTGCCTGAGCCTTGCCTACAGAAAAGATTAAGACATATGACATATCACTGGGCCAATCACCTACATGATGTTGCTCACCTGCATGGGTTCTGCCTACAGTGGGCATTGTGACATATCCCTGGCCCAGAACCAAAGTGATGTGACTCACCTTCCTGGTTTCTGCTCACTGATGGAATTGTGACATATACTTAGGCCTAGCTCACAAGCATGTGATAACTCTCATACATGAACCTGGCCAATAAGAGATTTTACTCTCTTAGGCTTATAGCAACAGGTATGCTCCTGGGTATCTTACTAGTAGAAAGGTCACAGAAAATTAGGGGACACATGCATGTCCTATAAAGCCCTTGGGTGGTAGAGATGTTGTAACAGGCCAACTAGGATTGTCACTCTCAAACATGGGCACAGCCCACTTCTGAGGTTCTGAAGCTCACACTTCATGGCAGGCAAATACCTTTGCCTAGCACCTGATTGATTTTACTTTTCTGCCTGTGCCCAGCCTACAGTTGGGATTGTGACATATACATGGGCTGAGTACTTGCGTGATATAACATTCTTGCCTAGGCCCTGCCTTCAGGAGAAATTGTTAAATATCTCTGGGCCAAGGTGTTAAATATCACTTGGTGATGTGACTCTTCCCTTCTTTCTAGGCCTAGCTTACAGAAAGCATTGTGATATATCTCTGGGCTCATCACCTAGGAGATGTGACTCTACACTCTTGGCTGGGTTTTGCCCCTTTGAGGATTGTGATATATTACCGAACCCATCAACTAGGTGACATGACTCTCTTCTCTTGCCTAAACCATAATTAAAGGGGACAGTGTAACATTTTGCTGTGCCCAGGATCTAAGTGATGTGAGTCCCCTTTTCTCTCTGGGCCCTGCCTATAAAAAGAATTGTGACATATCACTGAGCCAAGAAGCCAGGTGATGTAACTCTCACCCCGGCCCTGCCCACAGGGGAAAAATCGACATTTTTCTTTCCTGGCATTCAGGTGATGTGAACTTCTGCATGGTCCCTCCCCACATGTGAGATTGTGACATATTCCTAAGCCCAATTCACTGGCATGATGATGACTCTCATACCTGTACCAAGACAATAGAAAACTTTTTTACTCTTCTACCTTGACTTAAGGAAATGGGAAATTTACTGGGTCTTTACTTGTAGAATGGTCACAGGTTACAACACTCATGCATATTTTATAATGTTCCTGAGTGGCACAGAGAGTCTCATAACAGGGCTCAGCACATAGGTGGGATTATGACTTTCATAGGCACTCATAGACAATGGTAAGAATTGTCACTTTGCCACATGGACACAGCCCACTCACTGTTGAGGTTCTGAATCTCACATCCAGAGGCAGTCAAAAGTTGGAATTGTGACTCTCATATGTGAATCTGTTCCACAAAAAAAGATGACGACTATCAGACAAATACTCAGCACACATGTGAGGCTGTTACTCTCCTACCAGGAGAAAGCCTGCATGTGGTCTTGGGGCTCTCATGCATGAGACAGCTATGGGACGGTGTGCAGGTGAGTCTCCCCAAAAGTCGTGACCCCTGTTACCTCGAGGAGAGGCCTGCCTGTGAGCCCGTGGGCTGCTCTCTGACCCAAGGGTCGTTCTCACGGAGAGCAGAACCGGACAGCTTCAGGGGCTGCCTGGGGGTGGGTGTTTCAGTGCCACTGCTGTTTGTCTGTGTGTGTATGTTTCTCTCTCCTCTCTCTCTTTTTCTCTGTTTCTCTCTCTGTCTCTTTCTCTCTGTTTCTGTCTGTGTGTGTGTGTGCCCCTGTGTATGTGCCCATGTGCGTGTGTGTGATGGGACGAATGTGACCTGTGTGCTGGAGGGCAGATGCTTACATGTCGGCCTTTCTTTGGGGAGCCTCTTTGGACATCTCTGCCTGTGTCGTTTGGCCAGTTGTCAGTCGTTTTCTTTCCCGAGGGTTCAAGTTTGGGTTTGTGAAGGCGTGGGCCACGTGGGGAGCTGCGTCAGACCCGCAGGGGTTAAAATCTCCTCCCCATCCTGAGCGACCTCTTCTCTGGGATCAATACTGGCACACCACAGCTAAGGACAAAAGCCTCACAGGAGCTCACTGTCCTCCTGCAAGAGGGGTGCAGACCGACATCAAAGAAGATGGTTCTAGATGGTTCTTACTCCTCCCATCCTCTCCTCTCATTGAGAAATGTTGCCACACCATGACACAGGCTTGGAGAGAAAGCTGGGAAGAGGATGTGGCAAGGATCTCTGTCACTCAAACGCTGGCATTTCTGGCCAACTCACCCACTGGCCACTCCTTCTTTCCAGATGCCCATGGTGGTGGCATTGTGCTGTATCCAGTCTGGGCTCTGGCCACTGCTCGGTCCTCCCTCTTTCTCCATCTGCCATGTATCTGAGGGGCCTAGTTCTTTGGTCTGGCTCAATGTCTTCAACAAATAACACTTTTGAGTCCATCAGGTTGAAACTTTCTCGAGATCCGTTTAATGATCATTTCCCTCTCCAAACCTATTTCTATAGATTGGGTAGGCATGAGGATCGTGGAGCACTGGTCTTCCATACCTGTCTCAGATATGGAAGCTCCCTTGGTCTCCATGTCCCACCTGATGGCTGCATGTTTCATTTAGGATGAGCGGTCAGTGGCTGGCCTTTGCCTTCTTTGAAAGGGGTATTATTGCCTTTCATCAGGACTTCCTATCTCATTCTGGAGGGACATCCACTTCCTCTGCTCCAGGGTGGGACTGCCTCCCAGCACAGAATCTTTTGGCTGCTACAGACATCAGGGAGCCAAAGGGACTGGGTTTTGGCTGTTGCCTCAGGGCTACATGGTTGTTGCATTGCCCAGGGTGGGGTGTACTTTGCACAAACCTCTCTGCTCCTCTGGCAGTCTTCCCTGAATGTGGCTTGGACTCCGGCACAGGTCATTTCCTGGTTCCCAGGTGTGCTTTGTGTTTACTTTGCTTTCTTGGGGAGGTCTCCAATGCCCCCCCCCGCCCGGCACATGCATGGACATCATGGACCGTCTCGCTATCACCCCATAGCCACAGGGACACATGCTCACTCCACCTTTTCTTGGGGGATGCCAGTGCCACGTGTGGTCACATTTCCTCCACCTCTGACTCGCTCCGTCCCTGTTTGCACGTGTCCCGGAAAGGAGTGTTGGGATGCAGGGGCCCCTGGGCTTTGCCTACCAGGGCAGGCCATTGCTTCGCCTAGGGAGTAGGAGGGAAGAAGTGGACCCATGGGTCAGTGAATTTTCAGGTGACACCATACCTTGAGTTACATGGGATATTTCTGTGCCCCATTGAGGCCCTCACGCCTCACCATATTATAACCCCATCCCTGCTGACCAGGTAGGATCCAAAATTGGATCCGTAGAGGAGTCCGCAGATCCCAGCTGGCGCCCTGAAGCTCCTACTTCACTAGGAACTGAACCAGAAGACGGCTCAAGGTGGTCCTCAGGACAGGACTCTTAGTTGTCCGGTTCTGGGTCTTGCACAGTCTCCTTCCCCCTCTCCTCCTTAAACCCCCTCCCCCCTGCCCCCACCCCGGTTGGGACACCGCATCTCTCGCAGCCACAGCACTGCTGCCATTTTTTAATGAGGTTGTAGCCTGACTTTCAGGAGTGCCGTGCGAGTTGGCCTAGCCAGTGCGCATGTGCCAGCCGGTTCTGGCGTCACAGTGACCTCCACCTTCGCCTGGGGGATGGGTCCATGAGGCTTGTCGAAGCAGGAGCCCTCCATCATAGTGAGTCGTTTTGTCCAGTCTCCAGCCTGACCTCAGATGTGATCTGTTTTCTGGGATCTTCCGACAGAGGGCATGGTGACATATTTCTAAGTCCAGCACACAAATGCTGTGACTCTCCAGAGTCCCACCCACTAGGAGAATTGTGACATGTCCCTTCGCCCAGTACCTACGTCTGGTTAGTCTCCTTATTACCTAGCCCAGCCCACAAGGGTAATTGTGACATTTCACCACACTAAGCACGCAGGTGATGTTATTCTTCTGCCTAGGTTCTGAAAGATTTTTTTTTTTTGAGACGGAGTCTCGCTCTGTTGCCCAGGCTGGAGTGCAGTGGCACGATCTGGGCTCACTGCAAGCTCCGCCTCCTGGGTTCACGCCATTCTCCTGCCTCAGCCTCCCGAGTACCTGGGACTACAGGCGCCCGCCAGCACGCCTGGCTAATTTTTTTTGTATTTTTAGTAGAGTCGGGGTTTCACCGTGTTAGCCAGGATGGTCTTGATCTCCTGACCTCATGATCTGCCCACCTTGGCCTCCCAAAGTGTTGGGATTACAGGCGGGAGCCACCGCGCCTGGCCTCTGAAAGAATTTTGATGTATCCCTAGTTCAGCACCCAGGTGATGCAACATGTTTTTCTGTCCACACCCGCAGGTGTGATTTTGATATATACCTTTGCCTAACACCTGAATAACTTGCCTCTTTTGCCTGAGATAATCTCACCTACAGGATTTTGACATATACCTGGCATAAGCACCTAGGTGATGTAACTCTTCTGCCTTTGTGCTGTCCTTAACGGAAATTGTGATATATCGCTGGACCTGTCACTTGGTGATGTGACCATCTCTTTTCCCTGGACACTGCCCACAGTGGGGATTGTACATATTCCTGGGCCCTGCACCCACGTGATATGATTCTTCTTCCTGGGCCCTGCCCACAGGAGGCATTGTGCCATATCTGTGGGCCTATCTCTTAGGTTGTGTAACTCTCCTCTTGTGCCCAAGTGCTGCCCTTAGGTGGGATTGTGACATATGCCTGGACCAAGCACCTGAGTGATGTGACATTTTTGTCTGAGCCCTGCCCTAAGGGGATATTTTTACATATTGCTGAGCTCAGCACCTAGGTGATGTGACTTCTTCCCTGCCTGATCCTGACCACATGGGAAGTTGTGACATATCCATGGGTCCAACACCTAGGTGAGGTGATTCTCCTCTTCTGCCTGGGCCCTACCCACGGAGGGTATTGTAACATTTTTCACCTGGCTCAGCACCAAACGGATATGACTCTTCTACCTGAACCTTTCCCACAGGGGATATTGTTATGTATTCCTGTCCCAGCACTCAGGGGATGTGACTCTTCTGCCTGGTCACTGCTTACAGGTGGGATTGTGACCTATGTTTGGATCCAGCTCACAGGCAAGATGATGAATCATACCTGGACCTAGCCAAGAGGAAAGATATTGACACTTGTACCTCAAAATAGAGAATCAAGTAAGATTGTGGGTGTATACCAGAATGAAGGTGTCAGAGCCAATGCAACTCTCATGCATATCATATAAAGTCCTCCAGTGTCATAACACGGTCCAGCACACAGGTCATGAATCTCACAACTGGAGAGAGTGAAAAGTTAGAAATGTGACTCTAATATGTAAATGCAGTCCACAGGTTGGCTGGTGGCTTTCAGACCAGAATTAAGCACACCTGTTAGGCAGTGATTTTTTCTACCAAGACACAGTTTGCAGGTGTGATTGGGGCTCTCATGCACGATTCAAGTCGACCATTAAGATTGTGACTCATGTATTTGGACCGAACTCACAGGAGATGTTGATTTTCATACCTGAAGCTGAGACATGTGACAAATTATGAATCTCATTTTTGGATTTTCTTAAAGGTGTGATTTTGACATATACCTTTGCCTAACATCTGAGTGATTTTCCTCTCATCTGTGGGCCCAGCATGCATGTAGATTGGATTGTTACATATACCTCAGCCAAGCACTTAGGTGATGTCAGTCTTCTGCTAGGACAGGGCCCTGTTCTAAGGGAGGATTTTAACATATTGCTGGACTCAGCACTTAGATGATGTGGCTCTTCTTCCTGGTGCCTGCTCAGAGTTAACATTGTGACATATATCTGAGTCCAAAGCACAAATAAGGTAATGATTCTCATACCTGGACAAAGACAATGAGAGAAATTTAGAGTCCTGTAGCTCGGCTTAGAACAACGTGTAAAGTCCAGGGTCTTCTAGTTGTACAAAGTTCACAGAAAATTATGACACTCACGGGTGTTATATAAATCACTTGGGTTGTACAGAGTGTCATAACAAGACTCAACACAGAGATAAGATTGTTACACTCCTATGTACACCCAGCTGACAGGATTGTCTCCTTCACACATGGACAGAGCCCACTGGGGGATCCTGAATCTTATTTGTAGATACAGTCTACAGCTGGAATTATGCCTGTCATATGTGGATCCAGCCACAAACAAGATGGTGACTCATTTCTGAACCCAGTTCACAGGCATGGTAATGACTTTCATACCTGGAACTAGTCAAAAAAAGAAATATTGACTCTCATGCCTGCACTTGAGGCAATGAGTAGCATCACGGGGTTATAGCACCACAAAAGTCTCAGAGCAGATTGAAATTCTGAAACATACCCTATCAAACTTTCTGTGGTACAGAGAGTATATTAACATGGCCTAGCACACAGGTGAGATCGTTACCCTTGTATGTACACCCAGCCAACAGAAAGAATTGTCACCTTCTCACATAAACATGGCCCACTGCCGACGTTCTGAATTTCACATCTGAAGGAGACTGAAAGGTGGAATTGTGGCTCTCACATGTTGATCTGATCTACAGGTAGAACAGTGACTCTCAAGCCAAGATTCAGCACAACTGTAAGAATGTGGCTACCCTACTGGAATACTGTTCCCAGGTGGAGTTGAGGCTGTCATTCATGGATCTTGTCCACCATTGAGATTTTGTCTTATATACTTGGACACAACTCACAAAAGTTGTTGACTCTCATATCTGAAGTCTGGAAATGTGCGGGATTGTGAATCTCATTCCTAGACCTTTCTGCAGGTGTGATAGTGAAATATATCTTTGCCAAACATCTGATTGATTTCACTATCTTGTGGAAACCTAGCCATCAACTGGGAGTTAAGATTCTGACATATACCTAGGCCAAGCCCCTGGGTGATGTGACCCTCTTGCCTAGGCTTTTCCCACAGGGGACTTTGTGAGATGTCTCTGAGCCCATCACCTAAGTGATGTGACTCTACTTTCCTGCCTATGCCCTGGCTCCATTGAGGATTTTGACATATCCCTGAACCACCACTTTGGGATATGACTCTCCTCTATTGACTGGGCCTTGTTAGGAGAGAAAATTGTGAAATATTACTGATCCCAGCACCTAGATATTGTGACTCTTTTCTGCTGCCTGTGCCCTGCCTACATAAAAAATTTTGAAATAATACTGGGTCAACCACCCAGATAATGTGACTCTCCTGCCCGTGCCCTGCCTACACTAGGCATTCTGACATATCGCTGAGCTAGCATCTAGGTGATGTAACTTTTTTGGGGGACCTGTCAACAGAAAGGTTTGTGAAACATCTCTGGCCCAGCACCCAAATGATGTGACCCTCTTGACTTGTTCCGCCTACAGGTAGAATTGTAACCTATACCTAGGCCCAGCACACAGGCATGATAATGTCTCTCAGATGTGGAGCCACCCAACTGGAGATATTTTGACTCTCATAGATAGGTTTACGGCAAAAGGTAGGATTCTGAGTCTCCTACTTTTAGAAAGGTTACAGAAGGCTCTGACAAACACACATACATTATGAAGCCCTTGGGTGGTACAGGGAGGGTCATAATGCAAACCAGAACACAGGTGATATTGTGACTTTCATAAGCACACCCTGTAGAAAATTAGGATTGTCAACATCATACATAAACAGAGTCCACTGGTGAGTTCCTGAGTCTCACATGCAGATTAAGTCCACAGTTGGAATTGTGACTGTCATATGTAAATCTGGTCACAGGTAGGATGGTGACTCACTTCTGGACCTAGCTCACAGGCACAATAATGACTCTAGTACCTGAACCCAGCCAATAGAAGAGATGTTGACTTTAGTAGCTAGGCTTAGGGTGACAGGTAATGTCCTGGGTTTCTTACTTGTACAAAGGTCACAGAGTCCTACAACACTGAAGCATATTGTACAATGCCCTCAGGTGCTAAAAAGAGTTTTATAACAAGGCCAAGCACACAGATAAAATTGTGACTCTTGTCTGCACACTCGGCTGACAGTAAGGATTATCACCCTCCCACATGAACACAGCTCACTGTTGGGGTTCTGAATCTAACACCTGGAGGAAATTGAAAGTTGGAACTGTGACTCACATACATGGATCCAGGCCACAAGTAAGATGGTGACTTTGGATCAAGATTAAACACCCCTGTGAGGCTGTCTTTCCTTTTAAAACACTGTTTGCACATGAGGTTGAAACTCTCTTGCACAGATCCAGCTTACTGTTGAGATTTTGACTCATGTACATGGACAGAACTCACAAGAGGTGTTGACTGTCATATTTGGAGCCAGCCCATTTGCAGTATTTTAAATCTCATCTCTGGACCCTTCTGTGGGTGTAATTTTGATATATACATTTGCCCAGTACCTGATTATTTTTAATCTTCTTCCTGGGTCTAGTATAGTAGTGGGATTGTGACATATACCTAGGCCAAGCACATAGGTGATATTACTTTTCTGCCTGGGCCATTCTCTCAGCAGGAATTTTGAACTATTTATACAGCAATCACCTAGTTGATGTGACCTTCCTCTCCTGCCTGGGTTCAGCCCACAAGGGGCAGTGTGACATATTTCTGGGCCCATCACATAGGTGATATGACTCCTCTCTTGCCTTGGACCTGCTTACCTGAGGGATTCTGACATATTACTGGGCCCATCACTTAGTAGATGTGACTGTCCTTCTTTGCCTGGACCCTGCCTACAGAAGGGACAGAGACAAATCAATGGGGCAAGCACCCATGTGATGTGACTCTCCTGCCTAAGCAATGCCTATAATTGAGATTGTAAATATACCTGGGCCAAGTATCTAGGTAATGTAACTCTCCTACCTAGATCCTTCCATCAGAGGGCACTGTGACATATCCCCATGCCCATTACCTAGGTCATGTGACTCCTCTTTTTACTGGGCTCTGTCCACA
The DNA here is from genome assembly GCF_029289425.2 of Pan paniscus. Lineage (NCBI taxonomy): Eukaryota > Metazoa > Chordata > Mammalia > Primates > Hominidae > Pan > Pan paniscus. Next base: position 55,165,671 of record NC_073267.2, on the reverse strand, counting down.
GGGTAATTTGTGACATATTGCTGGGGCCACACCCAAGTAACATGACTCTCCTGCCTTGGCCCTGCCCACAGAGGGCATTGTGACATATCAGTGGGCTCAGCAGCTAGATGATGTGACCTTCCTGCCAGGGCTCTTCTCACAAAAGGATATTGACATATCTCTGGCTCAGTATTCAGGTGATGTGGCTGTCCTTCCTGGACCCTGACCGCAGGTAGTATAGTGACATATACCTAGGTTCAGCTCACAGGCATGATGATGACAACCAATAAAAGATATTTTTGACTTTTTTTTTGAGATGGAGTCTTGCTCTGTTGCCAGGCTGTAGTGCAGTGGCATGATCCTGGCTCACTGCAACCTCCACCTTCCGGATTCAAGAGATTCTCCTGCCTCAGCCTCCCAAGTAGCTGGGACTACAGGTGCCCACCACCACGCCCAGCTCATTTTTGTATTTTTAGTAGAGACAGGGTTTCACCATCTTGCCTATGCTGGTCTCAAACCCCTGGGCACAAATATTTTTTGCAGTAGAGTGTCGGGGCAGGTGGGTGATTTTCTGGTTTTCTCTCATGTGAAATGCTCACAAACAAAACAAATTTTAAAGAGTCACTTCCATCCCAGCCCTCTGGGAGGCCGAGGGGGGCAGGATCGTCTGAGGTCAGGAGTTCGAGACCAGCCTGACCAACATGGAAAATCCCCGTCTCTACTAAAAATACAAAAATTAGCTGGGCGTGGTGGCACATGCCTGTAATTCCAGCTACTCAGGAAGGCTGAGGCAGAATTGCTTGAACCTGGGAGGTGGAGGTTGCGGTGAGTCAAGATCACGCCACTGCACTCCAGCCTGGGCAACAAGAGTGAAAACTGGTCTCAAGAAAAAAAAAAAAGTCACATCCAATGATCTGTGGGAAAAAAAAATGATTAAAATACTGTTTGAAATGTACAAAAAAGACAAATAGTTAACAATGCTGTGAATTAGAGGAGAGAAGTTCCTGTTCCAGAACGCCGGGAAGTAACTGAAAAAGTTAAGATTTTACTGCAAGTCAGAGTTAAGCTGGGGGAACAGGTGGTGGATTTAAGATCCTGCTTGCCATACATACACTTGGAAAATGCAGAGGAAAACCAGTCCTCTGTGGAGTGTTAAAATTAAATAGCAGGCAATTAGACTAAGGTGGCTCTAGTGCCCTGGGTTCCTAAACAGAAGGAAAAAAACGTAAATGAAATGCATTTCTTGTAAATTACTACCTTGGGGGAAACAAAATTCAGACTTAACCAACCACAAAACTCCAGTTAACCTCTAATTACATAACTAGAAAATTTCCACCTAGGAAGTCCAGATACAGCGACTACATTACTGTAAACAATCAATTATTCAATTTGGTTTGCTTCCTCATGCACATTATAAAAAGCCTTTCTTTCAAGTACCCCCACCCTACCTTTAACCCATAAACCACTAACAATGTCTGGGTGTTTCCATTCACAAACTGCTGTTTGCTCAAATTCTAGCGTTTTAACAGTGACTCCTTTTAATTTTTAACAAAAGAAAAAACAGACTGAGAACCCCGTGGACCTCATCTCTCACCAACGACCCTGCACACCGAGTCGGGGGACTCTCCTATGATGGTCCAGTCGTCCCCGCACAATGAGACACGGGGCTGCGGGGCAAAGCTGCCCCGAGAGGGCTCTGGACCCAAACGAAGGTGCCGCGCAGACAGGACAGAACTTCGGAGCTCCAGGCGGCCGGCCTAGCTCCACCCTGCGATACAAGGGACTGAGGTCCGAACTGCACCAGTGAAACTCGGGACTTCAGGCTCCAGAGCCCACCGCGGGGAGTCCCAGATCCCGCCACAGCCGGTTCCCGCCGGTTCCAACCAGCTCCCTGCCCCTTCTCAGGACACCCTGTCCCGCACACTCAGCATTTTCCAGCTTCCGGAATGTCCTAGCATCTTAGCTGTGGCACTCCCAGCACCTGCAGGTCACAGGGAGACAGAGGCTGCGATAAAGTCACCCTGGCCTCCCGGAACCCAGTACAGGGAGCAGAGAAGATAGAACGCCAAGCTCCAGCGAGAGACAAAGGCTCCGCCAGATCCCGGAAGCTGCCCCCTCTTCTGGGGCTGCGCGCCTGATTGAACAGTTCCCAAGCCAGTACTGATTGGATAGGGCTGCAGGCCACGCCCATGCCAGTCCTGAGTGACAGGAGGTGTGATCTCTTAAGAGGCTGAATGAGACTAGAATGGGCAATTTTTGTGTATTCTTCCAAAATTAGTCCGGGCATTTCCATGGATACCATCCTTAAAAAGGGCACACTTAATCTGCAATCTCTGTTCCTGAGGTTCTGAGGAATCTTGTCTCCCTCTCCTGTTGGAGACAACCCTAAAGATGAGTTTTCTTCCCAGGGCACAGAACAAGCTGAAGCGAACTTGTGCTTGTAAAAGCCGGGGTGGGTAGGGAAGGCTTCCAGCGCATTCGGGGGCACCTGTATGACTGCCCTTGCAAGGAGGAGCCAGCCCCAGGAGAGATACCCCACGTGTGTCTCCACCTATGCTGGGCCCTGCTGTCCATCCGCCTCCTCTGATGAGCAGGGCGCTCAAGGTGTATTTACGCTCAGGTGGGGTGTTTCAGGCCAGGCCTTGGTCAACCTAAAATAATCAAAAAGTTTAGAATCTAGTTTCAAAATAGTTTGTTCAAGGGCTCATGCTGAGGATGGCCACCTGTAAGAATGGATTCTAATTGTTGTGAATTTATATTCCAATCTGCAGCCATTGCAAGTCAGTTTTAAGGAAAGAGAATCCAGCCAGTGCAACACAGCAAGACCTCTTCTCTACTAAAATCCAAAAAAATTAGCTGGCTGTGATGGTGGGCCCCTTTAGTCCCAGCTGCTTGAGGGGCTGTGATGAGAGGATCACGTGAGCCTAGGAGGTCAAGGCTGTAGTGAGCCCTGACTGTGCCACTGCATTAAGCCTGGATGACAGAGCAAGACACTGTCAAAAAAGAAAGAAAGAAAGAAAGAAAGAAGAAAGAAAGAAAGAAAGAAAGAAAGAAAGAAAGAAAAGAAAGAAAGAAAGAAAGAAAAATGGAAAGGAAAGGAAAGGAAAAGGAAAGGGAAGGAAAGTCACAGCCTAACATATGTGCTGAATCTTGGTCAGAGACTAATCATTTCACCTGAAGGCGGGATCCACATTTAAGAGTAAAAATACCAACTTTTGATTGTCGTATGGTAAGAGATTAATGACCTCAATCATGGGCTGTGCCCATGTGGGAATGTGACAGTCTTTACTTTTGGCAGTATATGCATATGAGAGTCAAAATCACTACAGTGTACTGGGCTTCATTATATTATTCTCTGTACCATCTATGGGCTTTATATGTGTGAGACTTGCAACCCACTCTGAGACCTTTGTGCTTATATGAACCTATGATCTTACTCATTGCTCTAAGCCCAGAGATGAGATTCAACATCCCTCCTTTTGTCTGGTTCAGGTATGAAAGTCTTTACCATGCCTGTGAGCTAGGTCCAGCAATGAGTTGTCATTTCACCTGTGGCCAGATCCACATACGACAGTCAAAATTCATGCATTCATGAGTGAGATTCAAGACCTTAAGAGTAGACTGTCTCCATGTGTCAGGTTGATGATTTCAACTGTTGGCTGGGTATACCTATGAGAGACACTATATAACCTGTGCACTGGGCCATGTAATGACACTCTCCCTACCATCAAAGAGCATTAGAAATCTTATGCATTATAGAATATGCATAAAATTTCTAATACTTTGTGACCTTTTCAAAAGTAGGAGACTGAAAACATACATCGCCATAAGCCTAGCTATAAGAGTAAAAAATCTCATCCTGGGTGCAGTGGCTCATGCCTGTAATCCCAACACTTTGGGAGGCCAAGGCAGGAAGATCACCAGGTCAAGAGACTGAGACCATCCTGGCCAACATGGTGAAACCCTGTCTCTACTAAAAATACAAAAATTGGCTGGGCGTGGTGCCGCATGCCTGTAGTCCCAGCTACCTGGGAGGCTGAGGCAGGAGAATTGCTTGAATCCGGAAGGCGGAGGTTGCAGTGAGCCAGGATCGCAGCACTGCACTCCAGCCCGGGTGATAGAGGGAGACTCCGTCTCAAAAAAAAAAAAAAAAAAAAAAAAAAAAAAATTTGCCTCTCCTCTTACTTTATCTAGGCAAAGATAACCTTATCAAAGTGTCTTTGGGTTTAGGTTCCACACTGGAAGCTTTCAGGGCCGTGTGTCCTCAGCCATTCTTTTCCTGGTCCTGAGTTTCACAACTGTCTGGGGGTGACCAAGATGCCCACAGTGGCCGTGTCTCCTGGAGTGTCTATTGACTATCTAATGGAAGAAAGACATCATAGGGGCTTGGGCTGGAGAGAGACTCTGGGGTCTGCGGGAGGGAAGCTCTGCACACGCACTGTCACACTGCACATTGTCCTGTGATTCCACATCTCCCAGAGAGAGAGGGGGCTGAGAAGTTCAATGGAATTCTGAAAACAGACTCCCTTTCCCACCCTGCTGCCAGCACAACATCCCCACACACTCAGGGACCTACATACTAGGCGTGTGTAGGTAGGCATGTGCTGGGGCTGAGAGGAATCTCCTAGTGTGCTCTTCGTCTAAAAAGCTTACCCCTTGGGACATTAAGATTTTCTTCCCCCAACCCTAGTTTCCATTCCTTGGAGACACATTGCTACTCAGCAAATTGGATGCTGGTATTGAGGGGAAAAGACAGAAATGAATTCCTGCCCTCTGGATTATCTCAGACTTGTGACAGCAGAAATTCTATCCCAGAGGACAAGGAAAACCCACTCCAGTGAGGCAGTGCAAAAACCCTGCAAAGCAAAATGTACCTGGGGCACATAGTGGAGCACAGTTCAGGGTCTCATGGAGGGTGGTCATTGAGCATGTCAGTGAGCAGGTAGAAGGTGGGAAAATATCCAAAGAGATAGGATGGCCTGTTTTGACACTTGAATCAGATATGTCTGTGTTCCAGTCAGCTCTATCACTTGCTGGGTTTGTCACCTTGAAAAGATGTGTTCACTTACTTCACTTTTTCTGTTAAATGTAAATTGTATTTTATTGGTACAGCTTGAAGGGTAAAAAAAAAAATTCGCAAAGGGTGTAAAAGAGATGGACTTTAGAAAAAAAATCTGGTCATATATTCCATTTGTTAAGAATTCTTAGTTTCTTTTTCATATGCAGAGTGAGTGTAGTAAGTTTCTCAGGCATATCCTTTTGAGGGGTGATTTAAAACAGAATCCCAGGGTTTAGCTTTGGGAATGCTTCCAGGGAAAAAAATAGGGAAAATTGCTTTTCCATTATGACTTTAGAAAATGAATACATTTTCACAAGAAACTGGGATAGATAAATTGCTAAATAACAAAGATGCATCAAAACATCGGTTCCTCTTTGTTTCAGGGTGGAGAATCTGTGGCAGTGAGTATCTGTTCTGTATCTTGTTATCTGTATGTCCAAGTTTAATGTTATATTTTATGAGAGGGGAATTGCCATCTGCTAGAAGTGTTTATATATGATTCTTTACTAAAGTATTCATTATGAACATAATTAAATGACTTTTTTTTGTCTGAAAGGGATAGACACGTTTGCTTTTCTTGTTGAGGTATAAAGTGTAAGTGCTTTACAATTTCCTTCCCTTCTATAAACTGTGATTGAGTGATTTTGCTGGATTTTTTAATCACTGGGTATTTTCTCATTTAAAACTTAGTGACTAAACCTGACTAGGAAGTAGAAAGAAGCCCAGACCCATTGACTCCCAGTTAAGGCCACTCTTGAGGCTGCAAAATGAGGTCATTGAAGGCCCAAGTAGTTCTTCCCAGAGAACTTCTCCAGTAGGTGTCCCAACTTGCTCACCCCAGTCATGGAAGGAGCCTTTCTACTGAGAGAAGCCATGGAACCCTGGAGAGCTGGGGATCACAGGCAGATGCAGTTGTGGTTGGAATAGAAGGGGGCTTGGGAGGCTCTTTCTAAGGATGGAATTGTTACTGTCCTGGTGCTCTTTCTAGACTTGGTCAAATAAAACAAATTCAGATGTAGGTAAGAAGTTACCTAATTTTAAAGGAGTATTATAACAGGGAAAATACCAACCATAAGATATTTGAGGATCCCAGAGGTTAGGCAGAAAAGGGCTTTCCTTCATAGGGAGGAACAAAGAAGATTAGAAAGAAGGTGGGTGGGGGAGGGGGAGGGTAGGATTAAGCTTGGCAAAGTCAGATCCTCATGAGAGAGAATGTTTCATCCTGAAGTCAACTTGTTCTTAGAAAGAGCATAAGGAGGAGTTATGTGTTGGCTCAGGCTGACAGTGAGTCAAGAGTCCAGTGCCCTAGGGAAGGAGAGAAACTGAAGCAAAGTTTGGTTAATAAGTATTCTGTACTCTGTTCTGACCACTGAAGACAAAACTATTTAACTGTGCATGAGGCCAAAAAAAAAAAAAAGAAAAAGAAAAAGGGAGGGAGGAATTCAGACAGTCTGCAGTTTTTGTGATAACTAAAAACAGGGAGCATCATCTAAGTCACACTGGAAAGGATGTTTCTTTGTAGTAAGCTGCTCTTGCAAAACACAAAGGATGGGGGAATTTCTTTAGTCATAGCTATTTACTAGGATTACCTACCTACCCTGTAATCTCCCATGACTTTCCCTTACCCTATACATCTCTTCCATTGGCTGTTTCTGAGTTGTACATTTTCTAATAAACAGGTAGACCTCAATACAATGTTTTGCTGAGTCTTGTGTTAGTAGTTTTATCAAATTGTTGAACTTGAGAGGGGGTTTATGGGAACCTCTAATTTATAGCCTGTTGCTAATAAGGATAGATGGGCTCACTAGGGAAATGTGATGGGCATCTGCAGTGGAGAGAGTGTTGTGAGACTAAGCCTTGAACTTATGGGGTCTGTGCTAACGCTGGGTGGTGTCAGAATCAAGTTGTTGGACACCCAAGTGGTGATGGAGAATTGGTTTAGTTCAGCAAACTCCACACATTTGTTGTTGGAAGAAAGACATCATAGGGGCTTGGGCTGGAGAGAGACTCTGGGGTCTGAGGGAGGGAAGCTCTGCACACGCACTGTCACACTGCACATTGTCCTGTGATTCCACATCTCCCAGGGAGAGAGGGGGCTGAGAAGTTCAATGGAATTCTGAAAACAGACTCCCTTCCCCACCCTGCTGCCAGCACAACATCCATGCACTCAGGGACCTACACACTAGGCGTTGATGTGGCAAGCGCCCTCTGTGGATAAGGCTGCACCCTCAAGAATTGAACCCACCGTTGCTTCTAGAGTTTTCCAGCAAAAACCCACAAATGTACCCAGAGCACTCCTGGTTTATCCCTGCACCCAGACACTCAATCTGTAGGAGCAACCTGGTCCCTCCACCAACCCAGGCTCTGGACCACCCGATCATGGTCTCATTTCTCTGCATGGACACAGGAATAGCCTAGAGCATAGCCCTACGTGAGCCAGTGCCTACCACTAACCAGTCCTTCTACCACCTCTGCATAGGTCTGCCACCTATGGGTCAGAAGAATGAACCTGCCCTAGTAGAGCAGCCAACCCTGATCAGTATGTGATGTTACCTGTCTCTATTTAACTATTGTGTAAGGGAAAGGACAAGAGTACTGTACTCTAGTAACAAAAGTTAACAGGGAGGTGTTAACAGAAAGAGGGTCTTTAAGGTTTCTATGTTGACCTCTCATGGTGCTGAAAATGTCTTCTGTGGATTTTCTGCATCTTATCAATCCAAAGTCCTGCCGTTATGAATCCCAGGCAGAGACTAGCCCTTATGCGCAGATTTTAGGTAGGCTCAGTCAGGCTCTGCATTCTTGGGTGTCCCAGCAGGTGAGGTAAAACCAGCAGAAAGATCGTCTGATGGAGGCTGCTCTAACACATACTAAAGGATATGTCGACCTAAGGGAGAAGCTGAGATAAAATTAATATAAATAGAGTTTATTTGGGCCAAGCTTGAGGATTACAACCTGAGAACATACATTCAAGTTGCCCTGAATGTACATTCCAATTAGCAGCAGTTACAAGTGAAATTTTAAAGGCAAATGTGGGGAACAGAAAGTGGGCTGGTACAAAGTTGTTTGTTAGAAATTCTAGTTGTTTTACAGAAATAACAGTAATTAGTGATTGGCTATACAAAGTGTGGGTTACAGTGTCTGGTGTGGAATTATGTTAATTTACAGTTGCCTGTGGCAAAAGCAACAGTAAAGACATGAATATATAGCTCAAAGGGAGGAGTAAGACATGAGATTGTGGTCTCATTTTAATGCTACTCTAAGAAAGCCTGATAATTATAAGGACTGGCATTTCTCAGATAAAAGTTCTGTTCTTTTCTCAAATTCCAGGGCCTGGATTTAGAATTTGGAGCTGCAGTTTTAGGTTTTGGAGGGGTGAGAAAGCAGCAGTTGTTGACTGCACATTCATGGGCATTTGGGCAAGAGGATAAAGGGGAAAGTTGAGATTCCCTGGTCTAATCAGTACATATGTATGACTCTATTGATTTTTTGGAACCCATGATCTCTGAGTAAGTTTCAGGTCTAAAGATGCAAAGGCACTGAAAGTTGTAGAATAGTTGATTGCTGACCTGTGGTTATTTTTACAGAAATCTGATCTAATTTCTCTGGAACACACTGTAGAAAACTACAGAGCCCAAACTGGCAGACAAACTATTCTGTCTGCAGATTTTGGGGGCAGCATGCACTTTGCTGCACAATCATGGGTTGTGACTAAAAACTCCAGAGGAAAAGGCCCCTCTAGAGTGAAGCTTGGTGGACATCTTATATGTTTACATCAAGTCTGGTAATTCTGGACATTGTTTGGGAAATATAATTAAAAACAAAATTGTGTCCAAACCCAGAAAAACTCTCCTACTGTTTTGTTACACAATTAAACCAGAATATGAAATGAATCACAAGCAATCTGCTTAAGAGACCGCAAAGACAGAAAGAAGGTGACCATAATTAGTCTGCAAGTAGAAGACTTGACAGCACCACTCGTCCTACATATTTCATCCTATATTCACCTGGTTTTGGGGAGGCCATTTGTATGCTAATTAGCTATATTCAAAAGAAAAATAAATTTCCTACATCTTCATGGCAGGATGTAGTTTTGCAACTCAGAGACAGGTGCCTGCTGAAGTTAGGCTACTACCCTTCTACAGAAACTGGCATAGGGCTGTAATTTCTTTGCTATTTACATTTCAACCAATGGTTCTCAGGTGCTAGAGAAAGATATTTCTGAGTCAAAAAAGAATAACAAAAGACCTATTTAGCTATTTAAATGATTTTTATATATTTCTAAGAGGCAGAGAAAAAAATACATATAAGATTTTTTTCTTGTATTATATGTAATATATATACATATATGTAATGTATACAATATTTTTTTCTTGTATTATATGTAAAAATACACAAATACATATAAAAATACATATATTTTCTAACATAACTGCTTTAAGAATAGAAAAGAGAGTCAAGTCTTTTCCCTTATTTTCAAGTTGGAAGTTAAAAATAACTCTCATATTTCTGATTTGCGTCTTCTCTTACAACAACCAGGTCTAAGGCTGTTGTCTTGAACTCATGGACATCTGAATTCCAGTAGCCACTGGATTCAGGAGCCTGTGGGGTTCAGCATCATGTGCTCAGTACAAAGAAGGGAAGCATACATGGAACTTGGGCATAATTTGGCCCACTTCCCTTACATTGTTTGATTTTCAGTGTTACTACCTGAAGGGCTACTCATGGACAAAAGTGTTATTATTTCTGTTGCTTTTATCTTGCTATAAGTGAATATTTAGCTTCTATTGTAATTGTCCTAGAATGTGCTAAGGGTTTCGGTTTACTTGCTTGTTAGCCTCTGTTATAAAGTACACAGGGAAGTAGCTAAAATAGATTATAAAACTAAAATAGATGAAGTTTCTTTGGGGCAGGGTTAAGAAAGACAGAACTGGAACTACTCCAGCAGCATAGTGATGAGAGTCCTAGGGCCCGCTCCCTGCCCTGCCCTGACTGGATTCATCCTCTTCTGAGCCTTGTCCAGGTGTTGCTTCATTCTGGAATCATTCCTCACAGAACTGATGAGGAGATCAGACTTTTGGGTGGCTGCTGATGCTGCCTCTCCAGAGCTTATGTACACAATTTCCTGAAACTCAGAAGCAGAAAAATGGGAGCAATGAATGGTCTATTTTGGGGCCTTACTCTTTTTTTTTTTTTTAATTAAAATGAAAGGCGGACATGCCACCCAGTAACCTATTCTGCATTCCTGGAGACTGGTAATTACCCCACAAGATGCAAGAAAGTAAATATAAATACAACAAGGAAAACCTCCTCTGATCTACTCTTACCTCTTTCATTCTGTATCCCTCCCACACCTGTATTTATATTTTATTCTATACATTTTCTTTTCTTTCTTTTTTTTTGTTTTTGAGATGGAGTCTTGCTCTGTCATCCAGGCTAGAGTGCAGTGGCATGATCTTGGCTCACTGCAACCTCCACCTCCCGGGTTCAAGTGATTGTCCTGCCTCAGCCTCCCAAGTAGCTGGGATTACAGGTGCCTGCCACTGCACCTGGCTAATTTTTGTATTTTTAGTAGAGATGTGGTTTCACCATCTTGGCCAGGCTTGTCTTGAACTCTTGACCTTGTGATCCACCTTCCTCAGCCTTCCAAAGTGCTGGGATTACAGGCATGAGCCACTGCACCCGGCCTGTACATTTTCTTTTTAAAACCAAAGATGGAAATAGAGAAGAAGAAATAGAAAGTCCGGGCTTTTCATGTAAATCCTGGGAATTATGGGATACTTAGTACCCATTTCCCAGCATGCGTTGAGAATTAACTCACATGAGGTTTCTAGCACAGTGCTTGAGAGCATGCTCCTGAGCACATAGTACGTGCTCTATAAACATAAGAAGAAATAGAAAATCTGGGCTTTTCCTGTAAATCCTGGGAATCATGGGATACTTAGTACCCATTTCCCAGCATGCTATGAGAATTAACTCACATAACGTGAGGTTTCTAGCACAGTGCTCTGGAGCATGCTCCTGAGCACATAGTACATGCTCTGTAAACACTGCATGATGTATGTGTACATATCATTTTCCAAATGCAGACTTACTGAGACATTACTGCCTTCTCCAGTCTTCTGTAAACATTAAAGGACCAGAAGAGAATGCAATGTTTCAGGATGGTGATTGGTGGTCTTCACTTTAGAACATAAGTGTTTGTGTTGTGATAAGAGTGATGGGTGTAGGGGCCTTGATGTTCTGTGCTTGCTTTCTCTAGCTGAGTACTACTGGCAGTCGGTCTAGGGGGAACAGCATCAGCACTAACAGGGGACTTGTTAAAGAAGCCAATTCATAGAGAGCCCTTCCAAACCTTCAGAATCGCATTAGAGCAGGGCCTGGAAAACCAAATGATTTATACGTACGTTGATGCTTGAGAGGCAATGCTTAGCTAAGTGGTTCTCAGCCCTGGCTTTCAATTAGGATCACATGGCCAGTTTAAAGAAATGCTATCACCTGTGCCCTCCCCACAGAGTCCGTCTATTGATGTAGGAGGAAGCATCCATTTTTTTTCTTTTTTCTTTTCTTTTTTTTTTTTTTTGAGACGGAGTTTTGCTTTTGTTGCCCAGGCTGGAGTGCAATGGTGCAATCTTGGCTCACTGCAACCTCCACCTCCCGGGTTCAAGCAATTCTCCTGCCGCAGCCTCTCCAGTAGCTGGGATTACAGGCGCCCAACACCACGCACAGCTAATTATTTGTATTTTTTATTAGAGGCGGTGTTTCACCATGTTGGCCAGCTGGTGCTGAATTCTTGGCCTCGGGTGATCCACCCACCACGGCCTCCCAAAGTGCTGGGATTACAGGCATAAGCCATCGCGCCAGGCCATGTTCTTTTAATTAGTTGCCCCACATGATTCTAAGGTGAGGCCAAGGTCATGCATGAGGATGCCCAGATCCATTCATGAGAATCGTTCTAAAGAGAGTTCACAGGGTCTGCTCTGCTTGGGTTTGGTAGGGGTCCATCAGTGCAGCCCGTATTTCCATTGTCGCAGCAGAAATTGCTGGAGTCTTTGGCAGGGGACGGCACTTGAAGGCAGGAAAGGAGAAACTCACATTTTAATTTTTATGTAGAAGCTTATTGTTCCCGACTCTCTTCTGTGATAAAGAACAGGGAAGGGTGAACTTAAAAATGTTCCCTTTGTGACAGAACTATATGGGAATGTATGGACACCCACAATTTCTATTAGGTATGCGGTCGGGTCTTCAGACGTTGGTGAAGAAGTGGACCACATACTGTTGAGGTTTTATCTGGGTGATCCATCACTCCATGAAGAGCAAGATTAAGATTTCCTTAATCTTGCACATATAAAGAAGATGGCATTAATTGCCCAGAATGGCTCAAAGTTCTGAAGAAAAATTAAGAGAGACTTGCTTTCTAGGATGCTAAAGAAAGACTATTTAAATACACTGTTAGAGATTACAGAACATGGAGAAATCTGTAGCTTAAAGTATGAATACAACTGATGTTTCTTTATAATTAGATTCACATTGTAATTAACTTCTTTGTGGCCAGTAATATCACAGCTGTGCTCTTGTGCTGTCTGCATTATCACCTGATACCATTTTTTCATATTACAGTTGATGTTAATTTTATTCACTTAGATTAGGTGCTCTCTGGCAGATTTTTTTCACTATAGAGCTAATTATTTTTCTCTTTATTAATAAGTAACCTGGGGAGGTTTACTATCTGATGTACATAAATCATTACATTTAATCTGGGAGCTCTCTTTTCTTTCTAGATTCCCTTTGTTTATAGCTTGCTTTGGAAAATGAAGATTCTCATCTTTGTTTCCTGGTCAAATGAACTGTGATAAATCCAGGCTGTGCTACTTACTGGATGTTTTACAAAATATTCCTGTTTGGCTGGAAGCATTGGCATCACTAGACAGCTCAGATATTCAGAAACTCAGGCTCTATCCCAGATCTCCTGAATTAAGTCTGCATTTTAGCCAGACCTGCAGTTCATTGTTGTAGACATTAAACTTTGAGGGGTATCTTCTCACTTACCAGATGTATTAGGGTTCTCTAGTGGGACAGAAGTAATAGGATGGACATATATCAATTTTTATAATTTTTTATAAATTTTTATAATTTTCTTTAATTTGAAGCTTACTGAAACTGTTATTCATATGTATTTGTGTATGTGTATACATATGTGTATAAAAACACATATAAGTGTGTGTGTATAACGGATTATTTTTACAAACAAAAATTGGATAGCCATTTATTGTGTACAGTGTAAGAATTTGATATGTGTATATGTTGTGAAATAATACAATCAAGTTAATGAACACATCTATCATTTCACACATTCACCTTTTGTTTTTGGTATTGAGAACACTTAACGTCTGCCGTCTTAAACCTAAGCATACAAAATATTTTCTGTAGTCACAATTCTATACATTAGATCCATAAACCTTATTTATTTTGTAACTGAAAGCTTGTACTCTTTGTACAACATCTTCCATTTTTCCCACCTCTAGGCTCTGACAACCACCTGTGTACTATCTACTTCTAGGATTTTAAACTTTGGAGATTCCTCGTATAAATGACAACAGCAGGAAGTACTTATCTTTCTGTGTCTCACTTCACTTAATGTATTGTCCTTCAGGTTTGTCCATTTTGGAATGGCAGGATTTCATTATTTTTTCAGCTAAATAATATTCTGTAGTGGATACATAAAACTTATCCATTCTTTCTTCATTCAGCATCTATAAATATTGAGGTTGTTTTTATATCTCGGCAATTGTGAGTAATGCTGCAATTAACATGGGGGTGCAGATATTTCTTCAAAATACTGGTTTTATTTCTGCTGGTTATATACATGGAAATGAGATTGCTCTCTCTTTTTTATTTAAATACCTTCTATACTGGTTTTTATAATGACTACCAATATACAGCTCACAAATGGTGTAAAAAATTATTTTTCTTCACACTCTTGTCAACACATATTATCTGTCATTTTGTTTTTTAAAAATTTGTATGAGTTTATGGGGATAGAAGTGGAATTTTGTTACATGGATAGATTGTATAGTGTGAAAGTCAGTGCTTTTAAGATATCCATCACCTGAATAATGTACATGTCTCTTCTTTTAGATATTAGGCATTTTAACAGGTGTAAAGTGATATGTCATGATTTTGATTTACATGATAGGTGATGTTGAGCAGCTGTTTATATACCTGTGGGCAATTTGTATGTCTTCACTAAAAAGTTATCTATTCTTTCTTTTACACATTTTATTATTATTATTATTATACTTTGAGGTTTAGGGTACATGTGCACAATGTGCAGGTTAGTTACATATGTATACACGTGCCATGCTGGTGCGCTGCACCCATTAACTCATCATCTAGCATTAGGTATATCTCCCAATGCTATCCCTCCCCCCTCCACCCACCTCACAACAGTCCCCAGAGTGTGATGTTCCCCTTCCTGTGTCCATGTGTTCTCATTGTTCAGTTCCCACCTATGAGTGAGAATATGCGGTGTTTGTTTTTTTGTTCTTGCGATAGTTTACTGAGAATGATGATTTCCAATTTCATCCATGTCCCTACAAAGGACATGAACTCATCATTTTTTATGGCTGCATAGTATTCCATGGTGTATATGTGCCACATTTTTTTAATGCAGTCTATCACTGTTGGACATTTGGGTTGGTTCCAAGTCTTTGCTATTGTGAATAATGCTGCAATAAACGTACGTGTGCATGTGTCTTTATAGCAGCATGATTTATAGTCCTTTGGGTATATACCCAGTAATGGGATGGCTGGGTCAAATGGTATTTCTAGTTCTAGATCCCTGAGGAATCGCCACACTGACTTCCACAATAGTTGAACTAGTTTACAGTCCCATCAACAGTGTAAACGTGTTCCTATTTCTCCACATCCTCTCCAGCATCTGTTGTTTCCTGAGTTTTTAATGATTGCCATTCTAACTGGTGTGAGATGGTATCTCATTGTGGTTTTGATTTGAATTTCTCTGATGGCCAGTGATGGTGAGCATTTTTTCATGTGTTTTTTGGCTGCATAAATGTCTTCTTTTGAGAAGTGTCTGTTCATGTCCTTCGCCCACTTTTTGATGGGGTTGTTTTTTTCTTGTAAATTTGTTTGAGTTCATTGTAGATTCTGGATATTAGCCCTTTGTCAGATGAGCAGGTTGCAAAAATTTCCTCCCATTTTGTAGGTTGCCTTTTCACTCTGATGGTAGTTTCTTTTGCTGTGCAGAAGCTCTTTAGTTTAATTAGATCCCATGTGTCAATTTTGTCTTTTGTTGCCATTGCTATTGGTGTTTTAGACATGAAGTCCTTGCCCATGCCTATATCCTGAATGGTAATGCCTAGGTTTTCTTCTAGGGTTTTTATGGTTTTTAGGTCGAATGTTTAAGTCTTTAATCCATCTTGAATTGATTTTTGTATAATGTGTAAGGAAGGGATCCAGTTTCAGCTTTCTACATATGGCTAGCCAGTTTTCCCAGCACCATTTATTAAATAGGGAATCCTTTCCCCATTGCTTGTTTTTCTCAGGTTTGTCAAAGATCAGATAGTTGTAGATATGCAGTGTTATTTCTGAGGTCTCTGTTCTGTTCCATTGATCTATATCTCTGTTTTGGTACCAGTACCATGCTGTTTTGGTTACTGTAGCCTTTTAGTATAGTTTGAAGTCAGGTAGTGTGATGCCTCCAGCTTTGTTCTTTTGGCTTAGGATTGACTTGGCAATGCGGGCTCTTTTTTGGTTCCATATGAACTTTAAAGTAGTTTTTTCCAGTTCTGTGAAGAAAGTCATTGGTAGCTTGATGGGGATGGCATTGAATCTGTAAATTACCTTGGGCAGTATGGCCATTTTCACGATATTGATTCTTCCTACCCATGAGCATGGAATGTTCTTCCATTTGTTTGTATCCTCTTTTATTTCCTTGAGCAGTGGTTTGTAGTTCTCCTTGAAGAGGTCCTTCACATCCCTTGTAAGTTGGATTCTTTTACACATTTTTAAATCAAGTAATTACTATTATTTTTTGTCTTTGATTTGTATGAGTTTTATATTTATTTTGGATATTAACCACTTATCAGATATATGTTTTGCAAATACTTTCTTCCATCCTGTAAATTCTCTTATTGTTTTCTGTGCAGAAACTTTTTAGTTTGATTTAGTCAAACTTGTATTTATATATATGTGTGTACGTGTGTGTGTATATGTATATATATTATTATTTTTAAGACAGAGTCTTGCTCTATTGCCCAGCCTGGAGTGCAGAGGCGTGATCTCAGCTCACTGAATCCTCCACATTCCAGGTTCAAGTGATTCTCATGCCTCAGCTTCCTGAGTAGCTGGGACTATAAATAAGCATGCACCACCATGTCCTGCTGATTTTTGTATTTTTAGTAGATCTAGGGTTTCACCATTTTTGCTAGGCTGGTCTTGAACTCCTGGCCTCAAGTGATCCGCCCACCTCAGCCTCCCAGTGTGCTGGGATTACAGGTGTAAGCCACCGCTCTTGGCCTATATTTGCTTTTCTTGGTGGGCATTTTGTGTTGTAACCAAAAAATTATTCCTAAGACCAATATCAAGGAGGTTTTTCATGTTTTTTAAAGGATTTTTTAGGATTCACGTCTTTATATTTAAGTTTTTGTTTTCTTTTGAGTTAATTTTTGGATACGTTGCAAGGAAAATGGTCCAATTTTATTCTTTTACTTGTGGATATTTTCGTAGCACCAAACATTGAAGAGACTATATGTGCATTCTTAGCATCTGGTAGCTGTCCTTCAACTCTTTATTCCTATGAGTTTAATTCTTTTAATTTTTAGCTCCCATAAATAAGTAAGAACAGATGAAGTTTGTCTTTCTGTGCCTGGCTTGTTTCACTTAATGTAATGACCTCCATTTTCCTCTATGTTGTTGCAAATGACAGGTTCTTACAATTTGGAAATAATGTTTTATTTCAATATTTATTTTCTATTCATTCTCATGATAGGTATTCTCATGATAGGTATTTCTTTCTCTCTCTGTGTGTCTCACACACACAGACACAGACATTAGTTTCTCCACAACTGTCATACTCCTAAACTTCCCCTTTGGGTTGACATATTTGTATTATTTGGTAATGTAAATCAGAAATAAAACTCTGTATGTGTTTTTTAGGCCCTGAGGAATGGTGTGTGGAAAATAAATTATAGAGTAATATGTTGTAAATAGTAATTCAAGAATTCAAGTTTAAGAAAGGCATAACTTATTATTATACTTCTATGAAATCTGTTATAGCCACCATAATGTCTCAGCAGTGACAAAAAATAGAATAAAAATATAACTTATAGAATCAGTGTTCTCCAAATTATTTAAAGTTTAATACCACTGGAAATAAGAATTGCTTGAAATGGCATTTTACTGTATGTTAACTGGAATCTTGAGCAAGGCGAAATAAGTTAACATTTTTGGTCAGATAATAGCATATCATCAAATATACAATTGTTAGCAAATTTTAAATACTGTTTTATTTACTAAAACAAATTCACACATTGAGTAAAACATTTCAAAATCCACCATATTCTCAAGGGGCAAAATATATATTACAAACACTCATAAAGTATTGTTCTTCTGATACCGCAATCTATGTGAAAAATTTGCTTCCTTTATTTAACAGACTAATTATTTCGAAAGTTGGATTCACAATTTATATACTATCATAGAGGACAACTTATATCCTATCTACTTTCTCTGATATCTGTGCTGATTTCTGTATTGCTTTCACACCATTTAATTTCAAGACTTTTTGATATTGCTAATAAGGAGATGCATCAGCATATCAATAGACTGGCCAGACTTATTATTTATTTCTAAAAATCAGAGTGTTCAAATCTCACACTTTAATGGAAAAAAATAATATCCTGAACAGATAACTCCTCATGCATGACTTATAGCGCTGATGTAAGTCAAACAAAACGAGCATCTCCATTTAGATTTTCATCATACATCTTATATTTCAGTGACTTTAATCTTCCAGGAGAGAGTTGACATAAATGTTGCTCAGCTAATATAGAAAAACCTCTCATAGCTTGTAGGTTGCAACAGTCAACCGTAGTCTTTTACACAAACATTAGTAATGAAGGAATAGCATTGAGTATTTTGAGTTTAATTACATCAATATTTACTTAACCTTAAGTACTGTCATTACAAAAAGTGTATACATTGAATATACCTATTGATCCACTAATCTTTTTTCATTGAAACATACGATTATCTAATAGTTTGGACTTGTGATTATTCACTATAACAAACACTCTAGTGTAATGTCTAAGTGTTAATACCTGAGTCCTTTCTAGGGTGATTCCCCTTATTTTTATTTAAACTTGATTTCTGATTGATACTTTCCCAAATGTGTTGCACCTGTAGTTTCTTTCCAGTACAAGCTCTCTGGTGTCTTGTAAGGTATATATTTTGGATAAAAGTCTTTCAATATTTATTATATTTGCCGGGGTTTTTTTTTTTTTTCTCTGTTGGGTAGGATTTAAGCAACAGTTAAAGCCTTTGCTCATTGATTTACATTTGTAAGAATTATTTCCAGTATAAATACTGTGGCATTTCCCATGATTTAAATTTTGGACAAAAGTCTTTCCAAAATTATTACATGTATAGGGTTTTTATACACATATGCCACATATGCAAGGATTTATTTATGTACTGTATTATGCAGATTCTCTAATGCTGAGTAAGGTGTGAGCACTAGTTAAGGGGTTTGCTACTTTCCTTTTTCAGAATATAATGCTGAAAGAAAAATAGTACATTGTTCTACTTACTAAGTTTAGTTAAATATACTTTCCAAATCTAATGTAGAATTATACCAAGTGAGAACACCAGAATGATGGCAGAATAGAAAACAGGTCATCATTTCTTCACAGATATATTAACATAACCATAGTGATCAATTTTTCTGTGGAAACTCCAGAAATTAAGAGTTTTATGGCAACCCAGTGGTATATGTTGGATGACAGGTATGGACTTTTTTTGCATAAATGTAAAGATAATCATATGATATCTAAAGGGACCAGAAGAGCAGTTACTAAAAGAGAGTTACTAAAAGAGAAACAATGTTGGAGGCATAATACTTCCTGATTTAAAAACATATTATAAAGCTATGTAACAAAAATAATTTGGTACTGGAATAAAAGAAGACAAATACACCAATGAAACATAATAGAGCACATAAATAAATCCTTGCATATGTGGCCAAATAAAGAGGTATTTAAACATCCATATCCGTTTTAGCATTATTCACAAAAGCCAATAAGGGGAAGAGATTTTACTTTTCCTCTATATTTAAATAATTGAATATTATTTAACTTTTAAAATAAAGGATATTTTATTATAAATGTAATAATTATAAAAAATGTGAGGGCATTGTGCTAAGTGAAATAAGCCAGGCAAAAAAGGATACTTTATAATTCCACTTATATGAGATGTCTAAAGTCAAACTCCTAGAAAGAGAAAATAGACTGAATTGTGTCAGGGGCTGTGGGGAGGAGAAAATTTATAGTAGTTTTTTCATGGACAATGTGTTAGGACACAGAACAATTCTTATTGTTTTTAGATTGAATTATACAGTATAAAAATCATACAATAAAAGTTGAAAGCAGCAACAAAACTGTGAAATCCAAAAATAAGTGGAACTTAACACACTCTTGTTTAGGAGTAAGGAGATTTAATATTTAGATGTCAACACCAACAGTGATATTCAAGTTCAATGTAATCCCTATGAAAATCCAAATGGTACTTTTTTTTGCAGAAATACCTTTAAAAATTTTTAAGTCTGTGTGGAATATCTAGGAGCATGAATAGTCCAAACATACTTAGAAAAGAACAAAGCTGGAGGCATCACACTTACGTTTCTACAACACAGTACTAATCTATAGAAATCACAACCATGTGGTACTGGCAGTAACACAAATAGATGATGGAACAGAATACAATACCCCCAAATAAACCTTTGTATGTATGATTAAATAGTCTTAAACATGTTTGCTTATAACTACACAATAAAGAAAGGAAAGTTTCTTCAATAAATGGTGTTGAGAAACTGGATATCCACATGGAAAAATTTAGTTTTGACCCTTCCCCTGCACCATATGCAAAAACTATCTTGAATGGATTAAATACTTGCACATAAGAACTATCATTCTAAAATTCATACCAAAAGTATAGGGAGAAAGATTATGACAATGGTCTCTACAGTATCTTCTTGGATATGACATCAAACCCATATGCAACAAAGAAAACAGATAAATGGGACTACATTAAACTTCTACATGTCAAAGAAAAATTCAGTGGAATGAAAATTCCACATAAGAAATGAGACAAAACATTTGAGAATCATATACTTGACAGGAGTTATTATAATATCTAGAATATAAACTCAAAAAACTAAACAAGAATTAAATAACATGATTTTTAAAATGAACCAAAGATTGAACAGACATTTCTCCAAAGATGATATACAAATAGCCAACAATCATATGAAAAGTTACTTATATTTAGAAAAATGCAAAGCAAAATCACAGATATTACCTGGGCCATTATGATGGCCAGTTTCAAGCAAACAAAAAATAATAAATATTATGAAAAGTGTGGAGGAATTGAAACTCTTGTACACCGTTGGTGAGTATAAAATGATGCACCCATTATGAAAATAGTATGGAGATTTCCCTCCAAAATTAAAAATGAAATTATTGTGTAATTCAGCAATTCCACTCCTGGAGATCTATTCTAAATATGCAAAGCAGGACCTGGAAGAGATATTTGAACACTCATGTTTCTTGCAGCAAAATAAACAAAAACTAAAATGTGAAAGCAACTCACATGTCTCTCTATAGATGAATGAATTTTTAAAAATGGGCCTTATACATACAATGAAAATTCTTCAGCCTCAAGAAAATCTTGTCATGTGCTAAGTAAAAATAAACCTTGAAGATATGTTAAGTAAAATAAGACACTAATGAAGTGACAGTGCATGATTTCACTTACATAAGATGTTGTAAGTATTAACCTTATAGACATAGGAAGTAAAATGGTACTTGCTAATGATTGGGTTTGTGAAACCCTGGTGGAACCCAGGACCAAGGAGGGCCATTTTGAGAGAGCAGTCCTTCACCCAGGTAGCAAACTCAAGAACCCATAGACATGACTACAGACCAGGGAATAGTGCATCAGACTTGGTCTTTTTGAGGATCCAGAAGCAACCCTGTAACCTGTCATAAATGCTTCTCAGCCACGGTCCAGAAGTGTTCCTGCCCATTGAGAGACCTACAGAAAGACATACCCAGCCATGGCTTTGGAGACAGACTTTGGCATCAACCTTGTTTCCTTGCAGCAGCCCTGTGACTCAGTTCCAGCCCTCACAGCCATAGTCCATGGTGAGTTTTGTGTGCCTAGGAACACACATGGTGACTTCTGGGGAATCCTACTAGGTACCCAGTGGGTGCCAAACTCATTAACATACCTGGTATTAGTCCTACCACATTTAAGCCCAACTGTAGAACCCTTTCATAGTTTCTGTATTATAGATCAAAGTCCTCAAGGCAATCAGACAATCCATGACTGCCTTAGTCTCCGGTACAAGACGACCGAAGACACACCCAGCAGAAGCTATGTGATCCATCTATAATTCCTCTTTTCTGCAATTCCAGAGGGGATCCCATCAGCCTGGGGGCTAAAGAAGAGAATACCTTCATTTGCTAAAACCACTTTATAAAAACTGGCAGAGGCAACTATATGTACACCAATGCAAGACTACATTATGCCCACCCACAGTGCTTCTGTCTTAACATGTTTGTGGAAGTTTGCATCAGAAGAATTATACAAAAAAAGAGAACCATCCAAATTGGAAAGAACAAAAGCAAATATCTCACTGTTAGTAGATGACATAATATTTTATATAAAAATACCCAGAACAAAAAACATGTTTTAACTAACAAATGCATTTAGTAAAGTAGCAAGACACAAAACTAAAATTTTAAAAATATTAGTTGTATTTCCATAGGCTAAGAGCAAACTATTCAAAATAAAAAGCCAATTCCATTTTCAGTAGTCTCAAAATAAACAAATAAAAACAAATGGGACCACAGCAAACTAAATAGCTTCATGGCAAAGGAAACAAAATAAGAAAATCTACAGGATGGCAAAAAATACTTGCAAATCATACATCTGATAAGAGGTTACTGTTCAAAACATAAACTCATGCAATTTAAAACAGAAACGATGATAATGATAACAGTAATAACCAGGCTGAAAAATAGGCAAAAAACTGAATAGATTTGTTTTTTTCAAAGAAGACTTACAAATGTCCAGCAGGTACATGAAAATCTTCTCAACATCACCAGTCATCAGGCAAATGTAGGATGAGATATCATGCCACACCTGTTAGATATTTAAAAGAAGAGAGATAAGTCTTGTCAAGAGTGTGGAGAAAGGTAAACTGTAAATGGTGGGTGAGTTGTACATTGGTAGAGGCATCATATCTGACCAGTAAACAAGGATAAGAGCCTTCATTTTCCAAAGCAAGTTTTAAACAAAGAGATACTAAGAAGAAAGGGGAGCTTCTTCGTGTCATGAAATGTGATGGTTCTGGACATCAGTCAGTAAGACTCCTAGCTGTTTGTGAGAGAGCCCCCAGTGACCCTGGGCTGATGCCCCCATGATGATCCAGGCAGAGAGACTTCAGACGTTTCTGTTGGGCCAGAATGGAAAATGAAACTGCCCTGAGGGAGCTGTAGATCCTGGATCTAGGTGTGAGATCATCTGTCCCTGGTTAGCGAACTCTTAGATAAAAGAAAGGACAAGAATACTCTACTCTGGTAACACAGTTTACAAGTAGATTTACTTGTGGTCGTGGTTCTGGATATTTTGTGGCTCTGACCTCCTACTGCTGAGTTGCTTATTAACAATGACAGATTCTGCCACCAGATTTTTGTTTACACCAAGAGCCCTTCAGACAACTGTATCAGGAAACTAGATAAGATCTAGAAAACTTGAAGGGCCTCACTATCAATGCGGAGAGAACTTTATGTTCACCTTTCAGAATACAAAAATAAAGTCTCCCATGGGTTTTCTGTACATCCTCAATCCAAATTCTGGTCCTGTCTTGTGAATCTTCGTTGGAGGCCAACCTGGCTCTGTGTCATTGGGTGTTACACCAAGGAGAGAAAAATTAGAGCAGAAATTGTCTCATGGAGGATGCTCTAACACATCCTGAAGATTCCCAGAACCTAAATTCAGAATTTGAGGCTGCAGATTTAGATCCTGGATGGGGGAAAAAAAAGCAGCAGATGCCTCTGCACATTGGTGGTCATTGGGAAAGAGGAAGAGAAGGAAGCTGCAAATCTCAGGCCTAATCGATACACATGTGGAATTCTGATTGGGTTTCTGGGCCCCATGGTCTCTGAATTAATTTTAGATCTGAAAATGCCAGGGGCACTGAAAAAGGTGAAATGGCTGATTAATATTCTGTGAAGATTTTTTTATGGAAATCTTGTCTGACTGCTCTAGAAGGGACTATAGATAGAAACAGGAAAAGAGATCATTCTGTTTGCAGATTTTGAAGTGTGCACTTCACTGCATAATTGTGGGTTGTGACGGGAAGACCAAGAGGGAAAGTCCTTTAGAATGAAGCTTGCTGTTCACTTTGTATGTTTATATCATATCCGGTAACTGTGGACAGTGCTTGGAAAATATCATTTTAAAAAATTGTCTTTAACTTCCCCCAAATCTCTGCAGTGGTAGAAGAGAAAGAAAACTGGTTTATTATGCAAATAAACCAGAAGGTGATATGCATCAGAGACGATCTGCTAAGACAGGGATCCCCATCTACCAGTTGGTGGCCCCTTAGGAACTGGGCCACACAGCAGGAGATGAGCAGCAGGCTAGTGTGGGAAGGTTCATCTGTATTTACAGCCACTCCCAATCACTCACATTACCGCCTGAGCTCCACCTCCTGTCAGATCAGCTGCTGCATTAAGTTCTCTTAGGAGAGCAAACCGTATTGTGAACTGCACATGTGAGGCATCTAGGTTGCACACTCCTTATGAGAATCTAATGCCTGAAACTGTCACTGTCTCCTGTCACCCCTAGATGGGACTGTCTAGTTGCAGAAGAACAAGCTGATTCTACATTATGGTAAGTTGTATAATTATTTCATTATATATTACAGTGTAATAATAGAAATAAAGTGCACAATAAATGTAATTCACTTGAATCATCCTGAAACCATCACCCTCCACCCCTCTGGTCTGTGGAAAAATTGTCATCCAAGAAACCTATCCCTGGTGCCAAAAAGTTTGGGGACCACTGTGCTAAAAGATGGCAAACATAGAAAAAAGGTTGCCATAATTAGTCCTCAAGTTAAAGTCTTGAAAGCACCATTTTTATACATAGTTCATCAGCAAACAAGGACAATTTAACTTCTTCCATTTCAATTTTGATGCCCTTAATTTTTTTCTCTTGTCCTCCTATTGCTGTAGCTAGGACTTCTAGTATTACGTTGAATGACGGTGGTGAAAATCAGTATCCTTGTCATGTTCTGAATCCTAGAGGAAAGGTTTTCAGTTTTTCCCCACTTAGTATGATACTAGCTGTTTGGCTGTCATATACGGCTTTTATTATGTTGAGGAATGTTTTGAAGGTTTTTGTCATGAAGGGATGTTGAATTCTGTCGAGTGCTTTTTCAGCTTCAATCAAAATGCTAATATAGGTTTTTCATTTCTATTGTGTTGACATGATGTATTACATGGATTGATTTGAGTATGTTAAAAAATCCTTGCATCTCAGGAATAAATACCATTTGGTAATGATAAATGTTCTTTCCAGTGTATTGTTGAATTCAGTTTGCTAATGTTTTGTTGAGGATTTTTGCTTAGTAACTAACAGTCCTTTGAATTACTTTAGTATCAGTTGTAATGCCTTTTTCATCTCTGATTCTATTTATTTGGATCTTCTTTTCTTCTTAGTCTAGCTAAAGATTTGCCCTTTTGTGTAAGTTTGCGAAAAAACCAACTTACTGTTCTATTAATCTTTTGTATTGCTTTTGTCATTTCAAATTTATTTATTTCTGCTCTAACCTTTAGTATTATTTTCTTCTAATTTTGGGTTTGGTTTGCTTTGCTTCTCTAGATTTTTAAGATGTATCATTAGGTTTTTTATTTGAAGTTTTTCTTTTTTTAAAATAAATGTTTCTTATAGCACTGTTTTTGTTGTATCCCATAAGTTTTGTTACATTGTGTTTTCATTATCATTCATTTGAAAAACAGTTTCAATTTTTCTGTCAATTTCTTCATTGACCCACTGGTCATTCAGGAACATATTGTTTAATTTCTATGTATTTGTGTACTTCTCAAAATTCTTGTTATTTATTTCTAGCTTTATTCTATTTTGGTCAGAGAAGATGCTTAGTTGTTTTTAATGTTTCAATACTTGTTCTGTCACCTTACATGTGGTCTATTCTTGAGAATGATCTATGTGTTTAGAGAAAGAATGTGTATTCTATAGTCATTGCAAGAAATGTTCTGTATCTGTTAGACTTATTTGGTATATAGTGAAGATTGTGTCCAGTGTTTCTTTTTAGTTTCTATCTGAAAGATCTGTCCAATTCTAAAAGTGGGGTGTTTAAGTCTCCAGTTATTATTTTATTGGAGCCTCTTTTTAGCTCTAATAATATTTGCTGTATATATCTGGGTGCTCTAGTGTTGGATACGTATATATTTAAAATTGTTATATTGTCTTGCTGAATTGAACCTTTTATTATTATATAGTGACATTTTTTGTCTTTTTTAGAGTTTTTGTCTTGTAATCTGTTTTGTCTGATGTAAGTATAGCTGCCCTGACCTTCTTTTGTTTCCATTGGCATGGAATATCTTTATTAAGACTCTGTATTTTCAGTCTATGTGTGTATTCATAGGAGAAGTGTTTTTCTTGTAGGCAACAGATCCATGGGTCTATTTTTTAAAACAATGGGCTGGGCACAGTGATTCATGCCCATAATTCTGGCCCTTTGGGAGGCCGAGGCTGGTGGATAACTTGAAGTCAAGAGTTCGAGACTAGCCTGGCCAACATGGTGAAACCCCATCTCTACCAAAAAGACAAAAATTAGCCGGTCGTGGTGGTGGGTGCATGTAATCCCAGCTACTCAGGAGGCTGAGGCAGGAGAGTTGCTTGAATCTGGGAGGCCTCTGCCTCCCAGATTGCAGTGAGCTGAGATGAAGCCACTGCATTCCAGTCTGGGCTATACAGTGAGACGTTGTCTAAAAAATTAAAATAAAGCAAAATAAAAAATATATTCAGCCACTTCATGTCTTTTGGTGAGAGAGATTAGTTATTTACATTCAGTGTTCTTATTGATATGTGTGGACTTCTGACATTTTAAAATCTGTTTTCTGATTATTTTTTGGTCTTTCCTTCTTACTTTTTTTCTGTTTTCTTTTTAGTGAAGGTAATTTTCTATGATGACATGATTTAGTTTTTAGCTTTTTTTTCATATTGTATGTTTTTTGCTTTTGGGTTACCATGACACATGCAAATACCATCTTATAATCCATTATTTTAAGCTGATAATAACATCACTGTTTGCATAAAGAAAAATGAAGATAAATTAAGTGAAATGTATTAATATAAATATATAAATGTATTGATATAAAATGAAGAAAATAAAAGGTAAAATGAAATGAAATAAAATAAAATGAAGAGAAGTGACAGAAACAACAGGGAAATGAAATGAGGAGAAATGAAATGACCCAAAGATAAATAAAATGAAGAAAAATGAAAATAAAGTTAAATCAAAAGAAATGCAGCAATAAATGAAATGAAACATATAAATAGAAATAAAATGAAGTGTAACAAAATGTAGAGAAATAAATTAAAGACAATAAAGAGGAGTAAATAGAAATTAAAAGAAGAATACACAGACTGATGTAAAGAGAAATAAAAAAAGACTTAAATGACATGAAAAGAAATAAAAACAAAGGAAATATAGAGAATAAATGATGAGAAATTTTAAAATGGAAAAGAACAGATATGAAGTAAAATGAAGAAAAAGTAATGGGAAATGAAATGAACAGAAATGGAGATAAAATGAAGAAGTGAATAGAGTAGAAAGAAAATGAAATACTATGAAGTGAAATAAAATAGTGCCAAATAAAAGCTAATGAAATAAAATGAATAGTAAAATGAAATGAAGAGGAATGAAATGAAGCAAAGAAATGCATAAAAAAGGAGAAATGAAATAGAGAAATTTGAAGAAATGAAATGAGAAGATAATCTTAAATGAAATAAAATTTAATGAAGATGAATAAAATAAAAGTAGTGAAGTGAAATAAATTAAGATGAATGAAATGACGGGAATTGAGGATAATTTAAAGAGCAAAGAAATGAAATTAACTAAAATGAAAGCTATAAAAAGAAATGAGAAATGAATATAAACAAAGAGACATGAAATAAGACTAGATGAAGAGAAAGAAAATGGAATGAAGTGAAACAAAATAAAAATAAAATGTAAAACAGAATGAACAAATAAAATATAGAGAAATGAAATAGAACATAGAGAAATGAAAAGGAGAGACTTTATAAATAAAATTAAGGGAAATGAAGAGAAAAGCAATACAATGAAAATAGTATTTAAATAAAATGAGAAATGAAAAAAGGAATAGAAATGAAGAGAAATGTGGAGAAATGAAATGAAAACAACATGAAATAAAGAATAATAACATGAAATAATAAAAAGTAAAATAAAATGAAGATTAATAAAATTTTGTAATTAGAAATGAAATGAGATTAAATAAAGAGAAAGTAATTAAAACAAAATGAAAGATAAACTAAAAAAGATAGTTTCAATGTGCCAGATTAGAGGCGTTTGGAAATAGCAAAATAGTGCATAAAGATAAGCTCTTTAAGAATAAGAAGTGTATCAATAAAAATAGAAAAAGACACCCCAAATCCCAGGTAGAAGAAGTGGGCAAATAGCCCTAGTCATGACATTTTTCTGGTAAAAGTGAGTGAAGTCCCAGAATTACGAGGAGGGAAGAAAGCCTCTGTAATTCTCCAGCAGTAGGCACTGAAATTATGTTTTTTCTTTTCACAGATCTGTGGTGGGAGTAGGCCTGCTGCAACCACAGTTTCTTCTGGGCTATAATAACTGCAACCAGGGCCAGCTTGGTGACATGTAACCAGTCTGCATGTACCACTGCTGGGTTTCTCGTCCTGCTCCCTGAAATGTGCAGAATGGCCATTTCTGCTTCACACATCAGGTAGATCTCCAGGCAATAAAGCACCCACTTACCTACAACAGCAGCCTAAACCATCTCATGCTTTTTGTGCTGATGTGGTGCAGGGGCTCCTGTTTGCACCATGGCCTAAAAAATCTCCAGGCTTCTGGAGCACCTGATCACCCAGATCAGCAGCCTGAGTCACCCCACTATTCCTGTGCAGAGGTCTGGGTACAGAGTAGTCCTCATTGGACTACAGGCAGATTTTCAGGGTATTGGGACAGTCACTCAGATAAGTAGCCTAAGCTGTCCCACCCTTTCAGTGCAAAAATTATGATGCAGGGGGACTCTGTCTTTTCTATGCCCAGGCAGATTTCCAGGCAGTTTGAGCACCATCTTACCCTCATTGGCAGCCTAAGTTGCCCTTTTCTTCCTGTGTAGAGATCTGGGTGCATAGGAGTCCTTTGTGCTTTACACTCAGGTAGATCTCTAGGCATTTGGACCACCTACTCATCTGGTTAAGTAGCCTGTGCTACCCAACCCTTGCTGAGCACAGATTGTGGTGCAGTTGGTCTGTTTACACTCTATGCTCAGGCAGATCTTCAGGCATTCAGATCACCTGCTTGCTTGGATTTTCAGCCTGACCCACCTCACACTTCCTGTGCAGAGATTTGTAAAGTATGGGATTATGTAAAGTTACCAAACGTACAAATTATTGGCATTCCTCAGACAGAAGGAGGAAAAGTAAAAAACCTGGAAAACATATTTGGGGAACTAATTCAAGATAATTTTTCTAATCTTGCTGGAGAAGTAGTCCTCCAGATACAAGAAATCCAGAGAACATCTGTCAGAGTCTATACAAAATGAACATCATCAAGGCATCATCAAGGCATATATTCATCAAATGGTCCAAGTTCCACGCTAAACAAAAATCTTACAGGCAGGAAGAAAAACCCAGATTTTGTGCAGAAGGAACCACATCCAGCGAACAGTGAACTTTTTAGCAGAAACTTAACAAACCAGAAGAGATTGGGGGCCTATTTTCAACATTCATAACTAAACATAAACTAACAACATTCACAACTAAACATAAATGAAGGAGAAATAAAGTTTTTCCTGACAAGCAAGTACTCAGGGAGTTTGGTACCACTGGACCAGCCTTAAAAGAGATCCTTGGAAAAGTTCTACACATGGAAATGAAAGAACAATACCTGCTAACAAAAACACCTTTAAGTACATAGCCCACGCACCCTATAAAGCAACTGTACAATATATATATTACAAGGCAACGAGCTGATGACTTTACCATAGCATCTGAACCTCACATATGAACATGAGCCTTGAGTGTAAATGGTCTGAATGTCCCACTCAAGAGGTACAGAGTTGTACGCTGGATAAAAAAACCATCTCCTCTGCTGTCAGGAGACCCATCTCACACATAACACATGTAGGCTCAAATTAAAGGGTAAAAGAAAGATTTATTGTGGGAATGGAAAAAAAAAAGAGTGAAAATTACTATTCTTTTTTTTTCTTTTCTTTTTTTTTTTTTTTTTTTTGTGAGACTGAGTCTTGCCCTATTGCCCAGGCTGTAGTGCAATGGCGTGATCTCAGCTCACTGCAACCTCCGCCTCCCCGGGTTCAAATGATTCTCCTGCCTCAGCTTCTCAAGTAGCTGGTATTACAGGAGCCCGCCACCATGCCCAGCTAATTTTTGTGATTTTAGTAGAGACGGGGTTTCACCATGTTGACCAGGCTGGTCTCGAACTCCTGACCTTGTGATCTGCCCACCTTGGCCTCCCAAAGTGCTGGGAATACAGGTGTGAGCCACCGCACCCAGACAACCATTACTATTTTTTGAAAAAAAATTATATTATAAAACAAATATCTGAAAATATATTATGAAAACAAATGTTTGCCTCTGCATTGTACCGTTTGTTATCTGTTACATTGAAGAGTGGCTGTTGCTGATGATATTAGCAAGCATAGAATGTGTTCTCATTAAAGGGAAATATTTTTGGTAGAAAGAAAGTTGATTTTTACTTCACTGCTTGGCATTACAATGAGATGTTTTTCCTTTATTTTATTTTATTTTTCTTTCTTAGTCTATTCTGGAGTTAGTGGACCACAACCTGCATCACTTTAACCACTGAAAATTGGAGAAAAAGAACAACTAAACCTGCACTGCCATTGGCCTTGTGCTGATTTCCACTATATGGCATCTACTGGGCATCACTATTGTCCTGGGGCTCATCACAGTAATATACTGACTACTCATTTGTACAGCTGACATTCGGTAGCATTTTTGGAAAAGCTTTAGAGTTTATATGTGAGATAGGAGGGATCTGCTCTCAAACAGTAAAAGAGCCCTTGAAATTCATGTTACTCTTTGCAAGTCACCTGAAATTAATGATCATAATATGTCTTAAAGCAAGTAAATGTGTGCCTTTTATATTAATTGTTGTTGAGTCAGACATTCACTTATAGAAGACACCAGGAAATGTCAACATTGATAAGTGCCTGCCTCCATTAAAATTGTGGGACAGTCATTTGGGGAGAATCTCTTTACTAGAGTGTTTTTTAGGATGTAGGAAAATAATTTAATTTTACCCACTCTCCTTCCCTCTCAACCCTCACCCCTCATTCACAATGGGCATAGTTATTTGAGAATCATGGTCTAGAGAAAAATGGTGTAGTCTCACAGAGCAGTCCTGTTACCTCATAAGTGATGAGCACTTTTCATATTAGGGGTCTTGAATCAGCCTCTTCATTGGCAATATGTCATGAAAGCTTAAGATGCTAGGGATCCAGTCTCTGACTGAGCTTTGTTCCAAGGGTTTCCAAATGACAATGGGCAGTGTCCATCTCTGTTTCTTCACCTTCTTTCTCTGGCCCCTAACACCTCTGAAATATACTATCATCTTTGTAGTTTTATACAGACTTGTAACTTTGACATTGTATTTATGGGGTCTTGGTACTTCCTATATTATTTCCGTAGGTTTTCAAAATTTTATGGCACATATTGAGTTAGGATTCCTTTTGTATAGTAAAAATGACCTGTGAATCATTCTCTTGATGGCTACCTTTCCACTGCAGCCACAGAATCTAGAACCTTCTCCGAAGATCCAGACTGTAAATTATGGAGAAGTTTACTTCCTAAAAATGAGTCTAATTATGAGTTAAAGAACTGTTATTTCACCACTCCTGCCCCCAAGGATGACCTTATATACCCTCACCAGCCAGTGTTTGCTGCTGAATACAGACATGATGAAACTCATCACTCTTGGCCTTGAGCAGGGAAAGTGCCCTGGCTGAGAAGTCTGAGGGAAACAACATTCTTGCATCAGGCCTGCAAGGTCAGAACATACCTTTCCAAAATGATCCTCTTCTATGTGGTAGATAATTTCTGTGGTAAAAGAATGCTATATCTAAGTTATACTGTGGTCTGATTCATTTCCAAGCACAAGGGTGAGCATTGTTTCTATAAAATTTGTATGGCTGCCAACAAACCTATAAACAAGTTGGTAGAAGGTAAATATTTTGTTAATTGTGGCAGACCACCTGGTACAATATTTTCAAGTTACTGATTTTTTGAAATGTCAGTTTTAAAATTTTAGGTCAATTTCTCTTGATATCACAGTGATAATTTAAAATTATGAATAAGTGGAATGAAGAATGAATTCTCCAATGTCTTTGAAATGACTATTCTTACTACCTTGCCATAAATTTGATGTTTTTGAGTCCTTTACTCAATCTTATGCATCAAGATTTCAGTCTTCTCTGTGATTTTCCCTCCTTTAAATGTCTCTGTGACCTACTTAATTAGACACTGACTTGTCCTATTTTTTTGTTTGTTTGTTTCGTGTCCTGAAAAAAGTCCCTTGAGATTGCAGGGAATATATCTTATGCTGCTTCTGCACTGGCATCTGTGTTGTGTGTCCAAAGAAGAGGTTATGTTTTTCAAGCTAGGCTACAGGCAGTATCACATTGTAATAAAAGAGTTAATTATTCAAGTATACATAAAAATCTTTAATGTATATGCACCTAATGACTAAGCATCAAAATACATGAGGCAAGAAATGATAGAACTGCAAATAAAAAAATAGATGAATTCACTACAATACTTGGAGATTTTAACACCATTCTATCAATTGTTGAAAATTTAGCAGGTAGGAAATCAGTAAGGATTTAGTTGAAATGAAGAAAAATCAAAGGGATCTAAGTTATGTTATAAAATATTTCACCCAAAAACAATATGCTACATATTATTTTGAAGCTCACATGGAGCATTGAACAAGGCACACCACATTCTGGGCCAATAAAACATATCTTAACAATTTTTTTTTAGAAATGGAAATTATACAAAATTTTCTCTCAAAGCACAATGGAATAAAGTATAAATAATTAACAGCTGAAAATGTTCTAAATACTTGGAGATTACTTCTGAGTAACACGAGTGAAATCAAAAGTCACAAGGAAAATTTTTTAATGTTTTGAACTAAATAAAAATACAACTTAAATTTATGGAATTTAGTGAAGTCAGGTTTAAAGGGAAGTTGTAGCATTGAATGCACATATTACAAAAGAAGAAAGACCTAAAATTAATTATCTAAGCTTCTACCTTAGGAAACAAGAAAAAATTTAAAATAGGCAGGAAAACACTAAATTAGAGCAAAAAGAAACACAATTGAAATGAGAAAAGTCAGTGACACCAAAAGCTGAATTTTTGGAGATTAATAAAATTGATAAAGCTTTAGCCAGGCTAAGTAAGAAAAATACAAGAAAGTGACAATATTGATATAAGAAATGAAAGAGGAGCTATCACTATCAATCCCATGGAGACTGAACAGGATAATATAGTATTATGAACTCTATTCCCGAAGATTTTATAGCCTAGATAAAATGTACTAATGTCTTTAAAGAGACAACCTATTGAGCTTACAGAAGAAGTAATAAAAAAGTGAATAATCCTGTATCTATTAAAGCAATTGAGTGAATAATCAATAAAATTACCAAATAGAACATAGTAGGCCTACTAGTAAATACTATCAAACAGTTATAAAATAACTTATACCAACACTACAGTCTTCTCCAGAAACAGAGCAGAGCAAATACTTTTTATCTCAATGCTATGAGGCTAATATTACCTTAATACCACAAAAGACAAGACTTAATCCTGAAGAAGTAGAAAATCTGGACAGATCTATAACTGGTAAAGAGATTGAGTCATTGTCTTACTCTGTGCTGCTATAACAAAATTTCACAAACCAGTTAATTTAAAAATTATTTTTAAAAGTTCTAGAGGCAGAAGAGTCTAAGAACAAGGCACCAGAAGATTCAGTATCTTGTGATGACTGCTGTCTGTTTCCAAGATGGTGCCTTGTTGCTGTATTCTTGCATAGCAGAAGACAAAAATACCAAAGCCAGAGAAAGAAACTACAAGAAAACTACAGATGAATATTCTTTGTCAATGATGATGCAAAAGTTCTCAATAAAATACTACCAAACAATTTCAGCAGCATATTAAAATTTTACTCTATGATTTTTTTTGGAATGCAAGGATGATTTAATATATGAAAACTCAACAATGTTATACAT
Source organism: Pan paniscus (assembly GCF_029289425.2). Lineage (NCBI taxonomy): Eukaryota > Metazoa > Chordata > Mammalia > Primates > Hominidae > Pan > Pan paniscus. The sequence continues at coordinate 55,131,768 of NC_073267.2, read as the reverse complement.
TACGGTAACAGGAAAAAAGGGAAAACCAAATGTAATTACAACATTGGATCTAGAAAAGCTATTCTATAGAATTCAGCATTCTTTTATGATTAAAAAAAACAAAAAACAAAACACTCAACAAACTAGAAGGAAACACCTCAACATAATAACAACTACATATATGTGACGCACAGCAGATATCACACTCAAGGGTAAAAGACAGAAAGCTGCTTCTCTAAGATCAGGAATAAGGTAAAGATGCCAACCTTTGTACTTCTATTTAACAAAATGGAAGTGCTACAGGAGGAAAAAAAATAAGTGGCATCCAAATAAAAAAGAATTACCTGCTTTTGCAGAAATATGCTCTTTATTTGTTGAAAACTTCAGATTCTGCAAAAAAAAAATTCTGTTATACCAAAATTCAACCAGGTAGCAGAATAGCAAGTCAACATGAGGCCAAGTGTGGTGGCTTGCAGCCTGTAATCCCAGCACTTTGGGAGGCTGAGATGGGAGGATCACTTTGGACCAGGAGTTGGAGACCAGCCTGGTCAACACAGTGAGATACTCTCTCTTCAAAAAAAAAAAAAAAAAAAAGCTATATTTCTATATAATAATAAATAATCTGAAAATAAAATTAAGAAAACAATTTCATTTAGAATAGCATAAAAAACAACAAAATGTTCAATATATAATAAAATACATAAAAATCCCAATGATGTTGTGAAGTTTATATGGCATCTCAAGGGACCCTAAGTAGCCAAAAAGCCTTGGAAATAAAAACACATTTGGAGGACTCACAGTTCCTGATTTCAATATGTACTACAAAGCTTTATTATATAAAAAACAACGGTGACACTGGCATAAAGACACACATCTAGACTAATAGAATAGTATAGGGAGGCCATAAATGAATCTTCACATATATAGTCAAATGATTTTTTACAGGGGTGCAAATGGAATTCAATGAGTGAAAGAACAGCCTTGTAAGCAAATATTGGGACTGAATATCCACCTGCCAAAAAAAGAGAGATAAGTTGGATTCTTATACACTGTATACAATATTTAAAGTAGATCAGAGACTTTAAGAGCTAGAAGTTTAAAACTTTTAGAATAACATAGAGAAAGCTTGATGATATTAGATTTGGCAATAATTGTTGGATTTACAGTAGTAAAAAAAATTTACAAGTAGTAAATTGGGTCGGCCAGGAGTCTTTTCTGTTATACTACCTGTAGTCGCCCAGGTGTCTCTATCACTAGATTGCCTGGGGTCGACCAGGAGTCTCTCCCATAAGAATGCCTGAGGTACTCCAGGTGTCCCAATCATTACACTCCTGGGGTCAGCCAGGAGTCTCTCCTATTAGAATGCTTATTGTTGTTCTTATGTCTCTATCATTAGAATGCCTGAGGTCGCCCAGGTGTCTCAATCATTACACTCCTGGGGTCAGCCAAGAGTCTCTCCTATTAGAATGCCTGCTGTTGTTCTTGTGTCTCTATCATGAGAATGCCTGGGGTCATCCAGGAATCCTTCATATTAGAACACCTGGGGTCACCCGGTTGTCTCTATCATTAGACTGGGGCCTGCCAGTAGTCTCTCTCAGTATCTCAAATAAAGGAATCTGTTTTTATTCACTAGATTGAAAACACTCTTTTTTCACCTATACTGAAAAATGAATATCCCCCAATAAAAATTAGAAACAAGCTATATGTGGATATACTTTGTGATGTGTGGATTAATCTCACAGAGTTAAACCTGTGTTTTCATTCACCAGTTTGGAAATATTCTTTTTATATAATTTACAAGGACCTTTCTTTCAGAGCCCAAAGAAGCCTATAGTGAAAAACCGAATATCCTGTGATAAAACTAGAAATAAGCTTTCTGTGATAATCCTTGGTGATATGTGGATGGATCTCAGTGTTAAACCTCTGTTTTGATTCAACAGGTCGGAAGCATTCTTTTTGTAGTATCTACAAAGGGACAACTCTGAGCCCATTGAAGCCTGTAGTGAAAAACCAAATATCCTGTGATAAATACCAGAAAAAAATCTACCTGTGAAAATTCGCTGTGATGTGTGGATTCATCTCACCGAGTAGAACCTGTGTTTTTACTCACTAGGTTGGAAACAGTTTTTGTAGAATCTACTAAAGGATATTTCTGAGCTCACTGAAGCCTATAGTGCAAAAATAGAGTGTCCCATAACAAAAACTAGATACAAACTATCTCTGAAATTCGTTCATTAAGTATGGATTCATCTCACAGGAAGCTCTGTTTTAATTCATGAGGTTGGAAACACTCTTTTTGTAGAGTCAATGAAGGGACATTTCTGAGCCCTTGAAGCCCATAAGATAAAATCAAATACCCATGATAAAAACTAGAAAAAGAGTCTGAAAAAATGCTTTTTAATGTAGTGGATTCATCTCACAAAATGGAATCTGTGTTTTGATTCACCAGATTGGAAACACTGTTTTTGCAGAATCTGTGAAGGGACATTTCTGAGCCCATTGCAGCCTATAGTGAATAATAGAATATCCCACAATAAAAACTAGAAACAAGCTATATGTGAAAATGCTTTGTGATGTGTGGATTCATCTCACAGGGTTAAACTTGTGTTTTGATTCACCAGGTTGGAAACACTCTGTTTGTACAATCTACAAAGGGACATTTCAGTGCTCATTGAAGCCTATATTGAGAAACAGAATATCCCATGATAAAAATAAAGAACAAGCTATCTGTGAAAATACTTAGTGATGTGTGCATTCTTCTCACAAAATGGAACCTGTGTTTTGATTTAACAGAATAAAAACTCTTTTTTGTAGACTCTAAGGGATATTTCTGAGCTCATTGAAACCTATAGTGTAAAACTGAATATTCCATGATAAAACTAGAAACAAGCTATCTGTGAAAATGCTTTGTCATTTGTGGATTCATCTGACAGGGAAAATCCTGTGTTTTGATGAATCAGGTTGGTAATACCCTTTTTGTAGAATGTATAAGGAAACATTTCTGAGCACCTGGAAGCCTATAGTGAAAAACTGAATATCCTGCAATAAAAACTAGAAACAAGCTATCTGTAGAAATGCTTTCTGATATGTGGATTAATCTCACAGAGTGGAACCTGTGTTTTGATTCACCAGGTTGGAAACACTCTTTTTGTGGAATCTATGAAGGGACATTTCTGAGCCCCTTGGGGCCTGTAAGATAAAATCAAATATCTTGTGTTAAAAACTAGAAACAAGCTGAGAAAATGCTTTGTGATGTGTGGATTTATCTCACATAAATGAATCTATGTTTTGATTCATCAGGTTCAGGTTGGAAACATCTACTTATAGAACCTATGAAGGGACATTTCTGTGCCCATTGATACCCATAAGATACAATTAAATATCCCTTGGTGAAAACTAGAAGCACTGTAAACAAGTCAGATATGAAAATACTTTGTAATGTGTGGATTCATCTCACATAGTTAAACCTGTGTTTTGATTCACCAGGTAGGAAACACTCTTTTTGCAGAATCTATGAAGGGACATTTCTGAGCCCAATAAGGCCCATAAGATAAAATGAAATATCAGATGATAAAAACTAGAAATAAGCCATCTTGAAAATGCTTTGTGATGTGTGCATTCATCTTACTGAATGGAATCTGCCTTTTGATTCACCATGTTGGAAACACTCTTTTTGTAGAATCTACAAAGGGGCATTTCTGAGCCCTATAGTGAAAAATTGAATATCCCACGATAAAAACTAGACACAAGCTGTCTGTGAAAATGCTTTATGATGTGTGGATTCATCTCACAGAGTAAACCTGGGTTTTGATTCACCAGGTAGGAAATACAGTTTTTATAGAGTCTACAAAGGGAAATTTTTAAATCTTATTTAATTCTAGCATGAAAAACTGTGTATCCTGCAATAAAAACTAGAAGCAAGCTATCTGTGAAAATGTTTTGTGATATCTGGATTCATGTCACAGAATGGAACCTGTATTCTTTTTCACCAGGTTGGAAAAACTCTTTATGTAGAATCTACGAAGAAATATTTCTGAGCCCTTTGAGTCCTACAGTGAAAACTGAATATCCAGCGATAAAAACTAGAAACAAGATATCTGTGAAAATGCTTGGTGTCATTTGCATTTGTCTCACAGAATGGAACCTGCATTTTGATTCACCAGATTGGGAATACTCTTTTGTATAATCTATGAAAAAACATTTCTGAGCCCATTGAAACCTATACCAAAAAATCGAATATGCTGTGATAAAAACTAGAGAAAAACTATCTGCGAAAATGGTTTGAAAGGTGTGAATTCATGTCACAGAATGAAAGCTGTGTTTTGATTCCCCAGTTTGGAAACTCTCTTTTTTGTAGAATCTGCAAAGGGATATTTCTGAGTCCATTAAAGCCAATAGGGAAAAACTGAATATCCTGCGATAAAAACTAGAAAAAACCTACCACTAAAAATGCTTTGTGATGCGTGGATTCATCTCACAGAGTTAAACCTATGTTTTGATTCATCAGGTTAAAAAGACTCTTTATGAAGAATCCATGAAGGGATGTTTCTAAGCCCATTGATGCCTATTGTGAAAAAACAATCCCGTGGAAAAAAAAATTGAAACAACATATCTGTGAAAATGCTTTGTGATGTGTGGATTTATTCCACAGAATGGAACCTGTGTTTTGATTCAACAGGATGGAAATACTCTTTTTGTAGATTCTACGAAAGGGTATTTCTGAGCCCTTTGAAACCTATAGTGAAAACCAAAATATCATGCAATAAAAGCTATAAAGAAGCTACCTGTGAAAATGCTCTTTGATGTGTGGATTCATCTCAGAGAGGTAAACTTGTGTTTTGATTCACCAGGTTGGAAAACTCTATGTAAAATCTATGAAGGGACATTTCTGAGCCCATTGAAGCTGATAGCAAAAAAACAAATATTCTGTGATAAAACCTAGATACACACTAACTGTGAAAATGCTTGGTGATGTGTGGATTCATCTCACAGAATGGAACCTGTGCTTTGATTAACCAGGTTGGAAACTTTTTTTTTTTTTTGCAGAATCTATGAAGAGACATTTGGGAGCACATTAAAGCCTACAGTGTAAAGGCAAATATATTGTAATAAAAATTAGAAACAAGCAATCTGTGAAAATGGTTTGTGAAGTGTGGATTCTTATCACAGAATGAATCTTTTTTTTTTCGAGACGGAGTCTCACTCTGTCACCCAGGCTGGAGTGCAGTGGTGTGATCTTGGCTCACTGCAACCTCCACCTCATGGGTTGAAGCAATTCTCTGCCACAGCCTCCCAAGTAGCTGAGATTACAAGCACTCACCACCATGCCTGGCTAATTTTTGTATTTTTAGTAGAGATGGGGTTTGACCAACTTGGCCAGGCTGGTCTTGAACTCCTGACCTCGTGATCCACCTGCATCAGCCTCCCAAAGTGCTGGGATGACAGGCATGAGACACTGTGCCCAGCTGAAACTTTTGTTTTTACTCAGCAGGTTGGAAACACTCTTTTGTAGAATGTAAGAAGTAACATTTCTGAGCCCATTGAGGCCCATTAGATAAAATCAAATATGCTGTGATAAAAACTAGAAAAAATCTATCAATGAAAATGCTTTGCAATGTGTGGATTCATCTCGCAGACTGGAAGCTCTGTTTTGATTCACCATGTTAAAGGCACTTTTTGTAGAATAAGCAAAAGGACATTTCTGAGCCCATTGAAGCGCATTATATAAAATCAAATACCGGTGATAAAAACTTAAAAAAAGCTATCAACGACAATGCTTTGTGATGTAGTAGATTCATCTCACAGAATGGAATCTATGTTTCAATTCACAAGATTGGAAACACTCTTTTTGTAGAGTCTACAAAGGAACATTTCTGAGTCCATTAAAGTGTATAGTGTAAAACAGAATATCCTGCAATAAAAACTAGAAACAAGATACATGTGAAAATACTTTGTGATGTATGGATTCATCTCAGAGAGTTAAGCCTGTGTTTTGATTCACCAGTTGGAAATACTCTTTTTGTAGAATCTAGGAAGGGACATTTCAGAGCCCTTTGAAGCCTTTAGTGAGAAACAGAATATCCTGTGATAAAAATTAGAAAGAAGCTATTCATGAAAATGCTATGTGATGTGTGGACTACTCTCAGAGAATGGAACCATTGTTTTTATTCAACAGGATGGAAACACTATTTTTGTAGAATCTAAGAACAGATATTTCTGAGCACATTGAAGCCTATAGTGTAAAACTGAATATCCTGTGATAACAACCAGAAACAAGCCATTTGTAAAAATTCTTTTTTTAATGTGTGGATTCATGTCACAGAGTTAAACCTATGTTTTGATTCACCAGATTGGAAATATTGTTTTGAAGAGTTTATGAAGGGACATTTCTGAACTCATTGAAGCCTATAGTGAATAACTGATCCCACGATAACAAAATTGAAACAAGCTGTCTGAGAAAATGCCTTGTGATTTAGGGATTCATTTCACAGAATGGAACCTGTGTTTTAATTCAACAGGATGGAAACACTCTGTTGGTAGAATCTACAAAGTGGTATTTCTGAGCCCATATAAGCGTATAGTGCAAAACCAAATATTTTGTGATAACAATAGAAACAAGCTGTCTGTGAAAATGCTCTGTGATGTGTCACTTCATCTGGCAGAGTTAAACCTGTGTTTTGAGTCATCAGCTTGGAAACACTCCTTTTGTATACTCTACGAATGGAAATTTCTAAGCCTATTGAAGCCTATAGTGAAAAAACAAATATCCTGTGATAAAAACTAGAAAAAAGCTGTCTTTGAAAATGGTTTAAAAATCGTGGGTTCTTCCCACAGAATGAAACCTGTGTTTTTATTCACAAGGTTGGAAACACTCTTTTTGTAGAATCTACAAAGGGATATTTCTGAGGCCATTAAGGCCCATTATGTAAAATTGAATATCCCATGATAAAAACCAGAAACAAGGTATTGGTGAAAAAGCTTTGTGATGTGTGTATTTATCTCAGAGTCTAGAAGCCCTTTTTTGATTCACCAAGTTGTAACACTCTTTTTGTAGAATAGATGAAAAGACATTTCTGAGTTTATTAAGGCCCATAAGATAAAATCAAATATCTGTGATAAAAAGTAGAAAGAAACTATCTCTGAAAATGCTTTGTGATGTAGTGGATTCATCTCACAGAATGGAAACTGTGTGTTGTCACTAGGTTGGAAACACTGTGTTTGTAGAATCTATCAGGGGACATTTTTGAGACAATTGAAGCCTATAGAGAAAATCAGAATATCCTGCAATGAAAACTAGAAACAAGCTATACTGGAAAATGCTTTGTGATATGTGGATTCATCTCATAGAATTAAATTTTAGTTTTGATTAACCAGTTTGGAAACACTTTTTGTAGAATCTATGAAGGGACATTTCTGAGGCTATTGAATCCTGTAGTGAAGGACCAAGGATCCCGCAATAAAAACTAGAAAAAAGCTGTCTGTGAAAGACTTGTGATGTGTAAATTCCGCTCATGGAATAAAATCTGTGTTTTGATTCACCAGGTTGGAAATTTTTTTGTGCAAATTACTGTGGGACATTTCAGAACCCATTGAATACTATAGTGAAAAATTGAATATCACGTGATAACAACTAGAAACAACCTATCTGTGAAAAACTTTTGTGATGCATGGATTTATCTCACAGAATGGAACCTGTGTTTTAATTCGCCAGGTTGGAGTCACTGTTTTTGTAGAAACCACAAGGGGACATTTCTGAGCCTGTTGATGCCTATAGTGAAAAACTGAATATCCTACGATAAAAACTAGAAACAAGCTATTTGTGAAAATGCTTTCTGACATGTGAATTTATTGCACTGAATAAAACTTGTGTTTGGATTCACCAGATAGAAAAAACTGTTTTTGTAGAATCTATGAAGGGACATTTCTGAGCCCATTGAAGCCTATAGTGAAAAACTGAATATTCTGCAACATAAAATAGAAACAAGCTATCTGTGAAAATGCTTTGAGATGTGTGGATTCATTTCATGGAGTTAAACCTGTGTTTTGGTTCATGAGATTGGAAACACTATTTTTGTAGAATCTGCAAAGAAACATTTCTGAACCCGCTGAAGCCTGTGGAGAAAAAACAAATATCCTGTGATAAGAACTAGAAACAAGCTATCTGTGAAAATGCTTCATGATTTAAGGATTTATCTCACAGAGTTTAAACATGTTTTGATACACCAGGTAGAAAACACTTTTTTTTGTAGAATCTACAAAGGGACATTTCTGAGCACATTGAGTGCTACAGTGATAAACCAAATAACCCATATAAAAAAACTAGAAACAAGCTATATGTGAAAATTCCCTGGGATGTGTGGATTCATCTCACTGAGTGGAACCTGTGCTTTGATTCTCCAGGCTGAAAACACCATTTTTCTAGAATCTATGAAGAAACATTTCTGAGCCAATTGAAGTCTATGGTGAAAAACAGAATAATCCATGATAAAAACTAGAAACAAGCAATCCATGAAAATGCTTTATGGTGTCTGGATTCATCTAACAGAGTTAAACACAAGTTTTGATTCACCACATTGAAAATACTCTCCAGTATCTAGGAGGGGATATTTCTGAGCCCATTGAGGTCTCAGTGAAAAAGTGAATATCCAGAGATAAAAACTACAAACAAGCTATCTGTGAAAATGCCTTGTGATGTGTGGACTCATCTCACAAAATATGACCTCTGTTTTGATTCACCAGGTTGAAAACACTTTTTTTTGTAGAATCTTAAGAGGGACATTTCTGAGCCCAGTGAAGCCTTCAGTGAAAAACTGAATATCCTGCAATAAAAACTAGAAACAAGCTATCTCTGAAAATGCTTGGTGATGTGTGGATTCATCTGACAGAATTAAACTTGTGTTTTGACTCACCATGTTGGTGATACCTTTTTTGTAGAATCTATGAAGGGGCATTTTTGAGCCCATTGAGGTGGATGAGATATAATTATATACCCATTATGTAAACTAGAAACAATGTATCTGTGAAAATTGCTTGTGATGTGTGGATTCATTACACAGAGTTAAAACTTTGTTTTGATTCAACAGGTTGAAAGCACTCTTTTTGTAGATTCTACAAAGGAACATTTCTAAACTCATTGAGGTCTATAGGAAAAAAATGAATATCCCTTGAGAAAAACTAAAAGTAAGCTATCTGTGAACATGCTTTGCAAAGTGTAGATTCATCTCTCAGAGTTAAATCTTTGTTTTGTTTCAATAGATTGGAAACAATCTTTTTGTAAAATTTATGAAGCGACATTTCTGAGCCTATTGAGACCTATAGTGAAAAATTGAATATCCTCCAATAAAAACTAGAAACAAAGTATCTGTGAAAATGCTTTGCAATGTATGGATTCATTTCACAGAGTTAAAACTTTGTTTTGATTCAACATGTTGGAAACACCCTTTTTGTAGAATCTATGAAGAAATATTTTTCAGCTCATTGAGGCTTATATTGAAAAAATATATTCTGTGATTAAAACTAGAAACAAGCTATCTGTGAAAATGCTTTGCAATTTGTGCATTTGTTTCACATAATTAAACTTTTGTTTTAATTAAACAAGTTGTATACACTCTTTTTATTGAATATATGAAGGGACATTTCTGAGCTCATTGAGGCCTACTGTGAAAAACTGAATATCCCATGATAAAAACTAGAAAAAAAAATCTCTGAAAATTGTTTAGGATGTGTGGCTTTATCTCACAGAGTTAAACCTTTGTTTTCATTCAACAGGTTGGAAAACCTTTTATTTGTAGAATCTACAAAGGGATGTTTTTGAACCCATTGAGGCCTGTATTGAAAAAAGAAATATTCCATGAAAAAAAAAAACAACTAGAAACAAGCTATCTGTGAAAATGCTTTGTGATGTGTAGTTCATTGCACTGAATGGAACCTGTGTTATGATTCACCAGATTAGAAACAAACTTTTTTCAAAATCTACAAAGGGACATTTGTTAGCCCTTTGAGGCCTATAGTGAAAAACCGAATATCTTGCGATAAAAACTAGGACTAAGCTATCTGTGAAAAAGATTTACGATATGTGGATTCATCCAACAATGTTAAACCTCTGTTTTGATTTCACAGTTAGTTTGTCAAATGTACAGACATTTCTGAACCCATTGAGGCCTATAGTGAAAACCAAAACCAAATATTCTGCCTCAAAAACTAGAAACAAGCTACCTGTGAAAATACTTTACAATGTGTGGATTCATCTCAAAGAATTAAACCTGTCTTTTGATTCAAGAGCTTGGAAACACTCTTTTTGTAGTAACTATATGTGAAAATCCTTTGCAATGCATGGATTCATCACACGGAATGGAACCTGTGTTTTGATTCACCAGGTTCGAAACACTCTTTTTGTCAAATATACAAACAGGCATTTCTGAACCCATTGAGGCCTATAGTGAAAAACAAAACCAAATATTCTGCCTTAAAAACTAGAAACAAGCTACCTGTGAAAATACTTTGCAATATGTGGATTCATCTCAAAGAATTAACCTTTCTTTTGATTCAAGAGCTTGGAAACACTCTTTTTATAGTAACTACAAAGGGACATTTCTGAGCCCACTGAGGCAGATAGTGAAAAACCAAATATCCTGTGATAAAAACTAGAAACAAGCAAACTATGAAAATGCTTTGTGATGTGTGGATTTCTCTCAGACAGTAACACTCTTATTTGATTCCACAGGTTGGAAACATGCTTTCTGTAGAATCTACCAAAAGACATTTCTGAGCCCATTAAGTCCTAAAGTGGAAAACAGAATATTCCACAGTAATAACTAGAAACAAGCTACCTCTGAAAATGCTTTATGAGGTGTGGATTCATCTGATACAATAAAACCTCCCTTTTGATTAAAAATGTTGGTACACTCATTTTGTAGATTGTACATAGAAACATTTCTGAGCCCATTGAGGCCTATAGTGAAAAATCAAGTATCTTGCGATAAAAAGTAGAAACACAATACCTGTGAAAACGCTTTGTGATGTGTGGATTTATCTCACATAATTAAACCTTTCTTTTGATTCAAAAGGTTGGAAACACTCTTTATGTAGAATCTATGAAGACTCATTACTGAGCTCAATGAGGCATACAGTGAAAAACTGAATATCATGCGATAAAATCTAGAAAGAAGCTACCTGTGAAAATACTTTGTGATACATGGATTCATCAGAGAGTTACACTTTTGTTTTGAGTCAACAGTTTGGAAACATTCTTTTTGTACAATCTATGAAAGGACATTTCTGACCCCATTAAGGCCTGAAGTGAAAAGCAGAATAATCCATGATAAAACCTAGATGCGAGCTATATCTGAAAATGCTTTATGAGGTGTGGATTTATCTCACAGAGTGAAACCTCTGTTTTGATTCAACGGATTGGGTACACTTTTTTTGTAGAATGTATTAAGGGATATTTCTGAGCTCATTAAAACCTATAGGGAAAAACTGAATATCTCATGATAATGACTAAAAATAAGCTATCGGTGAAAATTCTTGGTGATGTGTGGCTTCATATCACCGAGATAAATGTTACTTTTGATTCAACAAGATGGAAACGCTTTTTTTGTGGGTCTATGAAAGGACATTTCTGAGCCTACTGAGGCTTTTAGTAAAAAACCAAATATCTCCCAATAAAAACTAGAAATCAGCTATGTGTGAAAATGCTGTGCAATGTCTGGATTCATCTCACAAAGTTAAAACTTTGTTTTGACTCAACAGGTTGGAAACACTCTTTTATAGAAGATATGAATGGACATTTCTGAACCCATTAAGGCCTAAAGAGAAAAACAGAATATCCCACAATAAAAACTATTAACAAGTTATCTGTAAAAATGCTTTGCAATGTGTGGTTTTATCTCACAGAGTTAAATCTTTGTTTTGGTTGAACAGGTTGGAAGAAATATTCTTGTAGAATCTACAAAGAAACACTTCTGAGCCCATTAAGGCTTACAGTGAAAAACCAAATATCCCCCCCCACACACACACACAAAACTAGAAATAAGCTATTTGTGAAAATGCTTTGTGATGTGTGAAGTCATCAGAAAGTTGCAATTTTGTTTTTGTTCAACAGGTTGAAAAAACACATTTTGTAGGATCCATGAAGGGATATTTCTGAGCCCATTAAGGCCTAAAGTGTAAAACAAAATATCCCACAATAAAAACTAGAAAAAAAGCTATCCATGAAAATGCTTTGCGATGTGTGGTTTCATCTCTCAGAGTTAAACCTTTGTTTTTATTCAATAGATTGTGTACACTCTTTTTGTAGAATCTACAAATAATATTTCTGAACCCATTGAGAACTATAGTGAAAAACTGGATACCCCATGATAAAAACTAGAGACATGCTCTCTTTGAAAATGCTTTGCAATAACTGGATTTATCTCACAGAATTAAAATTTGTTTTAATTTAAATGATTTGAAACTTTTTTTTGTGGATTCTATGTAGGGATATTTCTGAGCCCATTAAGGCCCTTAGAGATAAACTGGATATCCCACAAAAAAAACTGAAAACAAACTATCTATAAAAAATGCTTTGTGATGTGTGGCTTTATCCCACAGAGTTTAACTTTTCTTTCTATTCAACAGGATGAAAACACTCTTTGTAGAATTTTGAATGAAAATTTCTGAACCCATTGAGGCCTATAGTGAAGAACAAAATATGCTGTGATAAAAACTAAAAACAAGCTATCTGTGAAAATGCTTTATGATGTGTTTATTCACCTCATCAATTGGAAACTGTGGTTTGATTCACTGTGTTGGAATCACTCTTTTTGCAGAATTTACAGAGAGATGTTTATGAGCCCTTTGCGGCCTACAGTGCAATACAGTATATCCCACAATAGAAACTAAAAACAAGCTATCTGTGCAAATGCTTTGTGATGTGTTGACTCATATCACAGAGTTAACATCATTTTCATTCAACAGGTTGGAGGCACTCTTTTTGTGGAATCTATGAAGAAAAATTTCTGAGTCCATTGAGGCCTACTGTAAAAAACTGAATATTTTGTGATAAAAACTAGAAAAAAAGCTATCTGGGAAAATGCCTTGTGATGTATGAATTTATTTGAGTTAAACTTGTTTTTTTACTCACCAGGTTGGAAATATTCTTTTTGTAGAAGCTACAAGGAAATATTTCTGAGTTTTTTGAACCTGTAGTGAAAAACAAAATATCCCATGATAAAAACTAGAAATAAGCTATCTGAGAAAATGCTTGGTGATGTGTGGTTTCATGTCAAAGAATTCAACCTTTATTTTGATCCAACATGTTGGAAAGACTGTTTTTTAAAAATCTACGAAGAGACATTTCTGAGCCCATTGAGGCCTATAGTAAAGAACCGAATCACCTGCTATCACAACTGGAAACAAGCTATCTGAGAAAATGCTTTGCAATCTGTGGATTTATATCAGAGTTAAATTTTTCATTTTATTCAACAGGTTGGTAACACTCTTTTTCTGGAATCTACGAAGGAACATTTTTGAGCCCATTGAGGCTTACAGTGAAAAACCAAGTATCCTGCCATAAAAACTAGAAACAAGCTACCTCTGAAAATGCTTTGTGATGTGCACATTCATCTCACAGAGTTAAACTTTTATTTAGATTCAACAGGATGGAAACAGTCTTTGTGTAGAATCTATGAAGGGATATTTCTGAGCTCACTGAGGCCAACAGTGCAAAACCAAATACACTGTACTAAAAACTAGAAGTAAGCTACTTGTGAAAATGCTTTGTGATGTGTAGATTTATCTCAGAGAGTTACACTTTTATTTGGTTCAACAGATTGGAACCACACTTTTTGTAGAAATTATCAAGGGGCATTTCTGAGCCCATTAAGGCCTAAAGTGAAAAATAGAATATCCCTAGATAAAACTAGAAACAAGGTGAAGTGTGGTGGCTCATGCCTGCAATCTCTGCACTTTGGGAGGGTGAGGTGGGTGGATCACGAGGTCAGGAAATCTAAACCATCCTGGCTAACATGGTAAAACCCAGTTTCCACACACACAAAAAAATACAAAAAATTAGCTGGGCATGATGGTGGTTTCTTGTAGTCCCAGCTACTCAGGAGGCTGAGACAGGAGAATGGTATGAACCTGGGAGACAGAGATTGCAGTAAGCCAAGATCACACCACCGCACTCCAGCCTGGGTGACAGAGTGAGACTCTGTCTCAAAAAAAAAAAAAAAAAAAAAAAAAAAACTAGAAAGAAGCTTTCTCTGAAAATAGTTCACAAGGTGTGGATTCATCTCAAAAAGTTAAACCTTGTTTAGATTCAACAGGTTGGGTTCACTCTTTTTGTAGGATCTAGGTAGAAATATTTCTTAGACCATTGAGGATGATAGTGAAAAACAGAATATCCTGTGATAAAAACTCAAAACAAGCATCTGCAAAAATGCTTGGACATGTGTGAATTCTTCTCACACAATTAAACCTTTCTTTTGATTCAACAGAATGGAAACACTCTTTTTGTGGACTCTATGAAGGGAACTTTTGAGCTTACTGAGGCCTGTAGTGAAAAATCAAATATCCCATGATAAAAACTGGAAAAAGGTTATGTGTGAAAATGATTTGCAAAGTCTGGATTCATCTCACAGAGTTAAACCTTTGGTTTTATTCAAACAATTGGAAAGGCTCTGTGGTAGAATCTATGGTGCAACATTTCTGAACCCATTGAGGCCTATAGTGAAAAACAGAATATCCTGCCTTAAAAACTGGAAACAATCAATCTGTAAAAATGCTTTGTGATGTGTGCATTCCTGTAACAGAATTAAACCTTGGTTTTGATTTAACATTTTGGAAACCCTTTTTGTAAAATGTATGAAGGGATTTCTGAGCCCCTTGAGGCCAACAGTAAACAACAACAAAAAACAATCTTGCATAAAACTAGAAACAAGCTGTAAAAATACTTTCTGATGTGGGGATTTATTTCACTGAATGAAACCTGTGTTTTGATTCACCAGGGTGGAAACACCCTTTTTGTTGAATTTATGAGAGGAAATTTCAAAGCCCTTTGAGACCTGCAGTGAAAAACTGAATATCCTGTAATATATTCTAGAAACAAGTTATGTTTAAAAATACTTTGCAATTTCTGGATTCATCTCATAAAGTTAAACCTTTGTTTTCATTCAAACAGTTGGAAACACTTTTGTAAGATCTATGAAGGGACATTTCTGAACCTACTGAGGCCTATACTGAAAAACCAAATATTTCACCTTAAAAAGTGGAAACAAGCTATTTGTAAAAATGCTTTGTAATGTGGAGATTAATCTAACAGAGATAGAACTTCCTTTTGATTCAAAAGGTTGGAAACAATCTTTTTGTAAAATCTATGAAGGGACATTTCTGAGTCCATTGAGCCCTCCATTGAAAAACCAAAAATATTGTGAGAAAAAACTAGAAATAAGCTACCTATGAAAATGACTTGCGATGTGTGGATTCATCTCAGAGAGTTACACTTTTGTTTTGATTCAACTAGTTGTAAACATCCTTTTCATAGAATCAGAAAAGGGACATTTCTGAACATCTTGAGGTCTAATGTGAATAACAATATCCTGCAATAAAAACTAGAAACATCCTATCTTTGAAAATGCTTTACAAGGTGTGGATTCATCTCACAGAGTTAAATCTTTGTTTTGATTCAACTGGTTGGTTACACTCTTTTTGTAGAATCTACAAAAGCATATTTCTTAGCCCATTGAGTACCATAGTGAAAAACTGAATATCCCAAGATAAAATCTGGAAACAAGTTTGTGTGAAAATTCTTTGCAGTGTGTGGATTTATCTCACAGAATTAAACGTTTGTTTGATTTAATAGTTTGGAAACACTCTTTTTGTAGAATCTACAAAGGGACATTTCCTAGCCCAATGAGGCCAATAGAAAAAAAAAGCATATCCAACAATAAAAATTAGAAACAAGCTATCTGTGAAAATACTTTCAAATGTAAGGATTCATCTCACTGAATTAAATCTTACTTTTGTTTCAAAAGGTTGGAAACACTTTTTTTTTTGTAGAAATTATGAAGGAACATTTCTGATTTCATTGAGGCCTATCATGAAACACTGAATATCCTGCAATAAAAACTAGAAACAAGCTATATGTGACAATGCTTTGTGATGTGTGGATTCATCTCACAGAGTTAAGATGCTGTTTTGATTCAACAGATGAAAAACACTCTTTTTGTAGAAGCTAAGAAGTTATATTTCTGAGCAAATTGAGGCCAGTAATGGAAAACAAAATATCATTCTATAAAAACTAGAAATAAGCTATCTGTGAAATACTTTGCAATTTATGTTTTTAGCTAAAAGAGGTAAAGATTTCTTTTGATTCACCAAGTTTTGTGGGGTATACGAAGGGACATTTCTGAGCCCATTGAGGCCTATAGTGAAAAACCGAATATCCCACCTTAAAAACTGGAAACAAGCTATCTATGGAAATACTTTGTAATATGTGGATTCATCACAGCAAATGGAACACAGGTTCAAAGCACTCTTTTTGTAGAATCTACAAAGGAACATTTCTGAGCACATTGAGGCATATAGGGAAAAACCGAATTTCCTGTGAGAAAAACAAGAAACAAGGTATCTGTGAAAATGCTTTGTGATGTGTGGATTCATCTCAGGGACTTAAACCTTTGTTTTGTTTCAACAAGTTGGGAAGACTCTTTTTGTAGAATCTGCAAAGGGATATTTTTGAGCCCTTTGAGCTCTATATTGAAAAATTGAATATTCCATGATAAAAACTACAAACAAGCTATCTGGGAAAATGCTTTGTGATATATGGATTCATTACAATGAATGGAACCTATATTTTGATTCACCAGGCTGGAAACACTTTTGTTGTAGAATCTTTGAAGACACATTTCTGAGTAAATTGAAGCCTATAGTAAAAAAACCCCTCATATCCCACAATAAAAACTAGACACAAACTATCTTTTAAATGCTTTGTGATATGGAAATTCATGTCACAGAGTTAAATGGTTAACTTGATTCAAAATGTTAAAAACACTTTTTTGTAGAATCTATGTAGGGATATATCTAAGCCCGTGGAATACTACTGTAAAAACAGAATTTCCCACAATGAAATCTAGAAATCTAGGATCAAGCTATCTGTGAAAATGCTTTGTGATTCATGGATTTTTCTCACAAAGCTAAACCTTTCTTTTGATTCAACAGGTTGAAAACACTCTTGTAGAATCTGCGAAGGAACATGTCTGAGTCCATTGAGGCCTATAGTGAACAACTGAATATTTTGCTATAAAAACTAGAAACAAGCTATCTGCGAAAATGCTTTGCAATATCTGGATTCTATTCACCTAATTAAACATTTGTTTTCATTCAACAGGTTGAAAACACTTTTTTTGTATCATTTACAAAGAAATATTTCTTAGCCAATTGAGACCTACTCTGAAAAACTGAAAATCCCACGATGGAAACTAGGAGAAAGATATTT
Organism: Pan paniscus; assembly: GCF_029289425.2. Taxonomy (NCBI): domain Eukaryota; kingdom Metazoa; phylum Chordata; class Mammalia; order Primates; family Hominidae; genus Pan; species Pan paniscus. Next base: position 55,114,313 of record NC_073267.2, on the reverse strand, counting down.
GTAAAAATGCCTTGCAATACGTGGATTCATCTCAAAAAGTTAAAACTTTGTTTTGATTCAACAAGTTGGAAACACTCTTTTCATAGAATCTGCAAAGGGACATTTTCTAGCCCATTGAGGACAATAGAAAAAAACACACAAATATCCCACAATAAAAACTAGAAACAAGCTGTCTGTGAAAATGCTTTGTGATGTGGGGATTCATCTCACCAAGTTAAACCTTTCTTTTCATTCAACACATTGAAAACACTTTTTTGTAGAATCTATGAAGAGACATTTCTTGTAACTAACCTGCACAATGTGCACATGTACCCTAAAACTTAAAGTATAATAATAAAAGAAAAAAAGAAAAAAAAAAGAAGAGACATTTCTTATTTCATTGAGGCCTATAGTGAAAAACTGAATATCCTGTGATAAAAACTAGGAACAACCCTATCTGTAAAAATGCTTTTTGATGTGTGGAGTAGTCTCAAAGAGTTAAAGCTTTGTTTTGATTCAGCAGGCAGAAATACTCTTTTTGTGCAATCTACAAAGAGATATTCCTGAGCCCCTTGAGACCTATGATGAAGAAACAAGTGTCCCATGATAAAATCCAGAAACAAGCTATCTGAGAAAATGCTTTGTGATGTGTGGATTCATCTCATAGAGATAAACCTTTGTTTTGATTCAACATGTAGGAAACACTCTTTGTAGAATCTACAATGGGACATTTCTAAGCACATCTAGGCCTATAGTGTAAAACCGAATATTTTGTGATAAAAGCTAGAAACAAGCTATCTGTGAAAATGCTTTGTGATATGTGGATTTATCTCACAGAATGGAATGTGTTTTGGTTTACCAAGTTCAAAACACTCTTTTTTGTATGATCTATGAAGGGACATTTCTGAACCACTTGAAGCAAAATGCAAAACCACATATCCAATGATAAAATCTAGGAACAAGCTATCTGTGAAAGTTCTCTGCGGTGTGTGGATTTACCTGACAGAGATGAAACTGTGTTTTGATTCACCAGGGTCTAAAAAGTCTTTTTAAAAAAATCTATGTTAGAACACTTCTTAGCACATTCAAACCTATAGTGAAAAACTGAATATAACTTGATAAAATCTAGAAACAATCTATCTGTTAAAATGCATGGTAATGTGCATATTCATCTCAGAGAATGGAAACTTTGTTTTCATTCAACAGGTTGGAAATACTCTTTCTGTAGAAATTATGAAGGGACATTTCTGAGCCCATTGAGGCCTATATTAAATAACCAAATATCCCAAGACAAAAACTAGAAACAAGGTCTCTGGGAAAATGCTTTGTAATTTGTGCATTCATTTCACAGAGTTAAAGCTTTCTTTTGATTCAACAGGTTGGGAGTACTCTTTTCATAGAATACATGAAGGGACATTTCTGAGCTCATGTAGGCCTATATGGGAAAACAATATGCTGCAATAAAAACTATAAACAAGCTATCTCTGAAAATGCTTTATGACTTGTGGGTTAATCTCACAGAGTTAAAGCTTTGTTTTGATTCAACAGGTTGGGTACACTTTTTTTGTAGAATCTAGGTAGAAATATTTCTGACCCCATTGAGGCATATAGTGAAAACCGAATATCCTGCAATAAAAACTAGAAACAAGCTCTCTGTGAAAATGCTTTGTGATTTATCTCACAGAATTAAAACTTTGTTTTTATTCAAAAGGTTGGAAACACTCTATCTGTAGAATCTATGAAGGGACATTTGTGAGTCCACTGGGGCCTATCATGAAAAACTGAATATCCCCCTTAAAAACAAGAAACTAGCTATCTGTGAAAATGCCTTGTAGTGTGTTGATTCATCTCACAGAGTTAAATCTTTTTTTTGATTCAACAGATTGGAAACACTGTTTTTATAGAGTCTACAAAGGGACATTTCTGAGCCCACTGAGCCCTGTCATGAAAAATTGAATATTCCGTGATAAAACCTTTAAAAAATGTATCTGTAGAAATCCTTTGTAATGTGTGGATTCCTCAAACTGAATGGAACCTGAGTTTTGATTCACCAGTTTGGAAACACTGGTTTCATAGAATTTACAGAGGGACATTTCTGGGGCCATTGAGGGCTATTGTATAAAACAATATTCCATGATAAACCCTAAAACAAAGCTATCTGTGAAAATTCTTTGTGATGTCTGGATTCATCTCACAGAATTAAACGTTTGTTTTGATTCAACACTTTGGACAAACTCTTTTTTGAGAATCTTTGAAAAGACATTTCTGAGCTTTTTGAGGCCCATAGTGAAAAAGAAAATGTTTCATGTTAAATGTTAGAAACGAGCTACCTGTGAAAACTGTTTGCAATGTGTGGATTCATCTCACAAAGTTAAACCTTTCTTTTGATTCAACAGGTTGGAAATAGTCTTTTTGTAGAATCCCCAAAGGGACATTTCTGAGTCCACTGAGGCCCATAGTAAAAAACCAAATGTCCCACAATAAAAACTATAAACAATCTATTTGGGAAAAATGCTTTATGATGTGTTTATTTATCTCACCCAATAGAACCTGTGCATTGATTCATGAGGTTGGAAACACACGTTTTGTAGAATGAATGAACAGACACTTCTGAGCCCATTTAGCCCTGTAGTGAAAAACCGAATATCACATGATAAAAACTAGAAGGAAGCTATGTGCGAAAATGCTTTGCAATGTGTGAACTCATCTTCCAGAGTTAAATCTTTAATTCAACAGGTTGGAAACACTTATTTTGTAAAATCTATGAAAATACATTTCTGAGCCCACTGAGACCTATAGTAAAATGCTGAATTTTCTGCCTTATAAAGTGGAAACAAACTTTCTGTGAAAATGCTTTGTGATGTGTGGATTCATCTCAAAGAGATAAAACATTCTTTTGATTCAACAGGTTGGAAATGCTCTTCTTATAAAATCTCTGAAGGGACATTTCTGAGCCTATTAAGGCCCAATGTGACAAGCAGAATATCCCACAAGAAAAATTAGAAACAAGCTATCTCTGAAAATGGTTTATGAGGTGTAGATTCATCTCACAGAGTTAAGCCTTTGTTTTGATTCAATATGTTGGGTACACTATTTTTGGAGAATCTACAAGAGGATATTTCTGAGCCCATTAAAGATTACAGTAAAAAACCAAATATCCCACCATAAAAACTAGAAAAAAGCTATCTGTAAAATGCTTTGCAATGTGTGGATTCATCTCAGAGCATTAAAGCTTTGTTTTGATTCAACAGGTTGAGAACACTTCTTGTAGAGTCTACCAAGGGACATTTCTTCACTTATTTAGGCCCATAGTATGAAACAGAATATACTATGTATACTCTGATAAAAATTAGAAAGAAGCTATCTCTGAAAGTCCTTTATGAGTTGTGGATTAATCTCCCAGAGTTAATTCTTTATTTCGATTGAGCAGGTTGGGTATACTCTTTTTGTGGAATCTCCACAATGATATTTCTGAGTCCATTGAGGTCTATAGTGAAAAACTGAATATCCCATAATAAAAAAGTAGAAACAATCTATCTGTGAAAATAATTTACAATGTGTCAATTGATCTTACAAAGGTAAACCTTTGTTTTGATTCAGCAGGTTGAAAACACTCTTTTTGTAGGATCTCTGAAGGGAAATTTCACAGTCCATTGAGGGCAATGTGAAAAACTAAATATCCTGGGATAAAAGCTAGAAACAAGCTACCTGTGAAAATGCTTTGTGGTGTGTGAATTCATCTCACACAGTTAAACCTTTCTTTTGATTCAACAGATTGAAAACAGTGTTTTTATAGAATATATGAAGGGACATTTCTGAGCTTATTGAGTTTTACAGTGTAAAACCAAATATCACACACACACAGAAAGAACAACAACAAAAAAAACTGTGAAAATGTTTTGAGATGTTTGGATTCACGACAGCAAGTGGAAACTGAGGTTTGATTCACCAGGTTCAATATGCTGTTCTTCTAGAATCTACAAAGGGACATTTCTGAGCCCATTGAGGCCAATAGTGGAAAAACTGAATATCCCACAATTAAAATTAGAAACAAGCTATCTGTTAAAACGCTTTGTGTTGTCTGGATTTGTCTCACAGAAATAAACCTTTGTTTTGATTCAACAGGTTGGAAACATTGTTCTTGTAGAATCTAAGAAGGAACATTCTGAGCCCATTTCTGCACCCATTGAAGCCTGTAGTGAAAATCTGAATATCTCACTAATAAACCAGAAACAAGCTATGTGTGAAAATGGTATGTGACCTGTGGATTCATCTCACAAAGTTAAATCTTTCTGTTAATTCAACAGGTCGGAGACACTTTTTTGTAAAATCTATGAAGTAATATTTCTGAGCCCATTGAGGCCTATAATAATAGTGAAAAACTGAATATTCCATCTTATACAAAAGAAACAATCTATCTGTGAAAATGTTTTGTGATGTGTGGATTTATCTCACAGAGTTAAATCTGTGTTAATTCAACAGGTTGGCAACACTTTTTTTGTAGAATCTACAAAGGGAAATGTCTGAGTCCATTGGGGCCTACAGTGAAAAATCAAATGTTCCACAATAAGAACTAGTAACAAGCTATTTGGGAAAATACTTTATGATGTGTTTATTCATCTCACTGAATGGAACATGTGTTTTGATTCAACAGGTTGGAAACACAGTTTTTGTAGAATCTATGAAGGGGCATTTCTGAGCCCACTTTGTCTTGTAGCAAAGAACCAAATATCCCGCAATAAAAACTAGAGACAAGATATCTGTAAAAGTGCTTTGGAATGTGTAGATTCATATCACAGAGTGAAATCTATGTTTAATTCAATAGGTTGAAAACCTTCTTTTTGTAGAATCTACAAAAAGACATTTCTGAGCCCATTGATGCCTATAATAAATTACTGAATATCCCATGATGAAAACTAGAAACAAGCTATCTATAACAATTCTTTGTGATGTATGGATTCATCACACTGAATGGAAATGCTGTTTTGATTCACCTGGTAGGAAACACTTTTCCTGTAAAATCTACTATTGGACATTATTTTGCCCATTGTGGACTGTAGTGAAAAACCGAATGTCCCATGGGGAAATTAGCAACAAAGTATCTGTGAAAATGGTTTGTGATATGTAGAATTATCTCACAGAGTTAAACCTTTCTTTTCATTCAGCAGGTAGCAAACACTCTTACTGTAGAATCTACAAAGGAAAATTTCTGAGACCATTGAGGCCTGTAGTGAAAAATTGAAGCTCCAGCTATGAATACTAGAAACAAGCCATCTGTGGAAATGCTTTGCAATGTGTGGCTTCATCTCAAAGTGTTACACCTTTGCTTTGATTAAACGTCCCCATAAGTCTTTTAGTAGAATTCATGATGGGGCATTTCTGAGATTATGGAGGCCTAGAGCAAGATACTGAATATCCCGTGATAAAAACTAGAAACAAGCTATCTGTAAAAAATTCTTTGTGATATGTGGATTCATCTCACAGAGTTAAAGCTTTTTTTAAATTATTCAAAAGGTCATAAATACTCTTTTAGTAGAATCTACAAAGGAACATTCCTGAGCCATTGAGATCTGTAGTGAAATACCAAATTTCCCACAATGAAAAGTAGAAACAAGCTATCTTTGAAAATGCTTTGCTGTGTGTGGATTTATCTAAAGGATTTACACCTTTGTGTTGATTCAAAACTTTGGAAAACCTCTTTTGGTAGAATCTATGAAGGGACATTTCTGAACCCTTTAAGTTCTAGAGTAAATAACTGAATATCCTTCAATAAAAAGTGAAAGAAGCTATCTGTGAAAATGCTTTGCCATGTGTGGATTCATCTCTAAAAGATAAACCTTTGTTTGAGGCCTACAGTGAAAAACTAATATCCAGTGATAAAAACTAGAAATAATCTATCTGTGAAAATGTCTTGTGATGTGTGGATTCATTTCAGAGAGTTAAACCTTTGTTTTGATTCAGCAAGCTGGAACCACTCTTTTTGTAGAATCTACAAAGGGACATTTCTGAGCCATTGAGGCCTATAGTGAAAAACCAAATTTCCCAAAATAAAAAAAGTAGGAAAAAGCTATGTTTGAAAATGCTTTGCCATGTGTGGATTCATCTCAAGGAGTTAAACTTTGTTTTGATTAAAAAGGTTGGAAACACTTTTTTGGTAGAATCCACCAAGGGACATTTCCAAGCCCTTTAAGTTCTATAGTGAATAACTGAATGTCCTGTGATAAAAAGTAGAAACAAGCTATCTGTGAGAATGCTTTGCCATCTGTGGATTCATCTCAAAAATTTAAACCTTTATTTTGGTTCACCAGGTTAGAAACACTGTATTTGTACCATTCAAGAAGGGACATTTCTGAACCCATTGAGGTCTATAGTGAAAAATTGAATATCCAGTGGTGAAAACTAGAAGCAAGCTATCTGTGAAAATTATTTGTAATGTGTGGATTCATCAAACTGAATGGAACCTGTGTTTTGATTCACCAGGTTGAAAACACTCTTTGTAGAATCAATGAAGGGACATTTCTTTGACCCTCGAGGCCTATAGTGAAAAACGAAATATCCAGTGATAAAATCTAGAAACAAGTTACCTGTGAAAGTGCTTTGGGCTGTGTGGTTTCACCTGACAGAGTTAAACCTGTATTTTAATTGACCTCATTGTAGGGATTCTTATTGCAGAATCTACGAAGGCACACTTCTGAGCCCATTGAGATCTACAATGAAAAACGGAATATGCCTGGATAAAAACTAGAATTAATCTTACTGTGAAAATGCATTGTGATGTGTATATTCATTTCACAGAATAGAACCTGTGTTTTGATTCACCAATTGGAAACGCTGTTTCTGTAGAATCTACGAGGGGACATTTCAGAGCCCACTGAAGCCTATAGTGAAAAACTGAATTTCACACAATTAAAAGTAGAAACAAGATAACTGTCTGAAGGCTTTCTGATATGTAGATTCATCTCACAAAACGTACTTGTGTTTGGATTCAGCATGTTGGAAACACTCTTTTAGAATAATCTACTAAGAGACATGTCAGAGCCCTTTGAAGCCTACAGTGAAAAATGAATACACTACAATAAATACTAGAAGCAAGGTGTCTGTAAAAATGCTTTGTGATGTGTAAATATATCTAAAAGAATGGAACGTGTTTTCATTCAGCAGGTTGGTAACACTCTTTTTGTAGAATCTACAAAGGGAAATTTCTGAGGACATTGAAACCTGTAGTGAAAGACAGAATATCCCATGACAAAAAGTAGAAATAATCTATCTGTGAAAGTGCTTTGTGATGTGTGAATTCATCTCACAGAGTTAAACCTTCGTTTTGATTCAACAGGTTGGAAACCCTTTTTTTTGTAGAATCTACGAGGGGACATTTCTGAGATTAATGAGGTCTATAGTTAAAAAACCAAATATCCTGCAATAAAATCAAGAAACAAACTTTGTGTAAAAAGAGTGTGTGATGTGTGGATTCATCTCACAGAGTTAAACCCTTGTTGTGATTCAACAGATTGGAAACTCCCTTTTTGTAAAATCTATGAAGAGACATTTCTGAGCCTATTGAGCCCTATAGTGAAAAACCAAATATCCTGCAGTCAAAACTAGAAACAACTGGTGAAAATGCTTAGTGATGTTGGATTTATCTCACTGAATGCAGGCTTTGTTTTGATTTGTTGGTAGGAAACACTCTTTTTGTAGAATCTACAAAGGGACATTTCTGAGTTCCTTGAGGCGTATAGTAAAAAACAGAATATACCATGGTAAAATCCAGAAACAGGCTGTCTGTGAACAGGCTTTATGATGTGTTTATTTATATGACCAACTGGAACCTGTGTTTTAATTCATCAGGCTGGAAACCCTTATTTTGTAGAATCTACAAATTGACATTTCTGAGCCCGTTGAGGCCTGTAGTGAAAAACCGAATATACTGCAATAAAAACTAGAAACAAACTATCTGTAAAAATACTTTGTGATGTGTGGACTCCTCTCACAGAGTTAAAGCTTTGTTTTGATTCAACAGGTTAGAAGCACACTTTTTGTAGAATGTACATAGGGAGATTTCTGAGCCCATTGAGACCTATAGAAAAAACAGAAAATATTGTGATAAAAACTAGAAACAACCTGTCTGTGAAAGTGCTTCTTGATGTGTCGATTCCTCTCACAGAGTTAAACTTTTGTTTAGATTCAACAGGATGGAAAAACTCTTTTTGTAGAATCTATGAAGAAACATTTCTGAGGCCATTGAGGTCAACAGTGAAAAATCAAATACACCACGTTAAAACCTAGACAAAAGCTACCTGTGAAAATGATTTGCAATGTGTGGATTCAGCTCAGAAAGTTACACTTTTGTTTGATTCAATAGATTGGAATTGCACTTTTCGTAGAGTCTACCAATTGGCATTTCTGAGTTTATTAAGGGCTAAAGTGGAAAACAGTATCCCATGATAAAATCTAGACACAAGCCACCTGTGAAAATGCTTCATGATGTGTGGGTTTTTCAGAGAACTACACCTTTGTTTTCATTCAACATGTTGGAAACACGCTTTTTGTAGAATCTATGAAGGGTCACTTCTAATCCTATTAAGACCAGAAGTGAAAAGCAGAAAAAAACAAAAACAAAAAAAACTAAAAAACTAAAACTGGAAACACGCTATCTCTGAAAATGCTTTACAAGGCATGGATTAATCTCACAGAGTTATATGTTTGTTTTGATTCAACAGGTTGGGTACACTCTTATTGTAGAATCTACATAGGGACATTTATTTGCCCCTTTAGGCCCATAGTGAAAAACAGAATAGCTTGTGATAGAAAGTATAAATAAGCTATCTGGGAAAATGCTTGGTGACGTGTAGATTCACCTTATGGAGTTAACCTTGTTTTAATTCAAAAGGTTGAAAACACTTTTTTTTTTGTAAAATCTATGAAGGGACATTTCTGAGCCCATTGAGGAGCATAGTGAAAAACTGAATATCCCACAATAAAAACTAAAAACAAGCTATCTGTGAAAATGCTTTGTGATGTGTGGATTTATCTTACCAAATAGCACCTGTGTGGATTCACCAGATTGGAATCACTCTTTCTGTAGAATCTCAGGAGAAGCATTTCTGAACCCATTAGGTTCCATAATGAAAAATTAAATATCCCACAATAAAAACTAGGAATAAGCTATCTGTGAAAATGCTTTGCAATGTGTGAATTCATTGAGAAGAGTTAAACTTTTGTTTTGATTCAACAGTTTGGAAACACTCCTTTTGTAGAATCTATGAAGGGACATTTCTGGGTCTGTTGAGGCCCATAGTGAAAAACCAAATTTCATGTGATAAAAACTAGAAACAAGCTATCTGTGTAAATGCTTTTCAATGTGTGCATTCATCTCAAAAAGTTAAACCTTTGTTTTGATTCAACAGGTTGGAAACACTCATTTTTTAAAATATACAAATAGAAATTTCTGAGCCCATTGTGACCTGTAGTGAAAAACTGAATTATGTGCATAAAAACTAGAAACAATCTATCTGTGAAAATGCTTTGTGATGTGTGGATTCGCCTCACTGAATGGGACCTGTGTTTTGATTCACCAGGTTGGAAACACTCTTTTTGTAGAATTGATGAAGGGACATTTCTGAGCACTCTGAAACCACAGTGAAAAAGTATATATCTTACAATGAAAATTAGAAACAAGCTGTCTGTGAAAACGCTTTCTGATGCATAAATTCATCTCACCAAATGAAACCTGTGTTTTGACTCAACAGGTTGGAAACACTCTTTTTGTAGAATATATGAAGGGACATTTCTTACGCATTGAGTACAATAGTGAAAAACTGAATTTCCTGTGACAAAAAGTAGAAACAAGCTATCTGTGAAAATGCTTTGCAATGTGTGTATTCATCTCACAAAGTTAAACCTTTGTTTTTATTCAGCAGATTAACACTCTTCTCATTGAATTTATGAAATAATATTTCTGAACCACTGAAACCTATAATATAAAATCAAATTTCCCATGATAAAAACTGGAAACAAGCTATGTGTGAAAATGCTTTGCAATGTGTCAATTCATCACAGAATGTTAAACTTTGTTTTAATTCAACAGGTTGAAAACACTCTTTGTGTAGAATCTACAAAGGGACATTTCTGAGCCCTTTGAGGCCTGTAGTGAAAAATTAAACATCCTACAATAAAAACTAGAAACAAGCTATCTGTGAAAATGCTTTGTGATGTGTGGATTCATCTCACAGAATGGAACCTGTGTTTTAATTTACCAGGTTAGAAACACTCTTCTTGTAGAATTTACAAAGAAACATTTTTAGGCCATTGAGGCCTGTAGTGAAAAACTAATTATCTTGTATAAAAACTAGAAACAAGTGATCTGTGAAAATGCTTGGTGATGTGATTAATCCCACATAGTTAATCTTTGTTTTGATTCAAAAGGCTGGAAACACACTTCTGTAGAATGTACAATGGGACATTTTTGAAACCATTAAAACCTGTAGCTAAAAACTGAATATCTAGTGATAAAAACTAGAAAAAATCTATCTGTGAAAATGCTTTGCCATGTGTGGATTCATCACACAGATTCAAACCTTTGCTTTTATTCAACAGGTTGGAAATACTCTTTTTGTAGAATTTACAAAGGGACATTTCTGAGCCCATTGTGGCCTGTAATGAAAAAACAAATATCCCACAATATTAACTAGAAAGAAGCTATCTGTGAAAATACTTCTTGATGTGTTGGTTCGTCTTACTGAATGGAACCTGTGTTTTGATTCAGCAGGTTAGAAATACTCTTGTTATAATATCTACAAAGGAACATTTCAGAGCACACTGAGGCCTGTAGTGTAAAACCAAATATCCTGCAATAAAAAGTACAAACAAGCTATCTGTTGAAATGCCTTGAAATGTGTGGATTCATCTCATCGAATGGAACATGCGTTTTTACTCATCAGGTTGGAAACATTTTTTGTAGAATTTATGAATGAACATTTCTGAGCCCTTTGATGCCTGTAGTGAAAAACTGAATATCCCTCAATAGAAATGAGAAACAAGCTATCTGTGAAAATGCTTTGTGATATGTGGATTTGTCTCACAGAGTTAAAAAACTTTGTTTTTATTCAACAGGCTGGAAACACTCTCTTTGTAAAATCAACAAAGAAGCATTTCTGAGACCCTTGAGGCCTATTGTAAAAAATTGAATATACCATGATGCAAGCTATCTGTGGAAAGGCTTCACAATATGTGGGTTCATGTCTCAGAATTAAACCTTTATTTTGATTCAACAAGTTAAAAACTATTTTGTAGAATCTACAAAGGGACATTTCAGAGCCTATTGAGGCCTATAGTAAAAAAAAAAAAAATCCCGTGATAAAATCTAGACACAAGCTATCTGTGAAAATGCATTGGGATGTGTGGATTCATCTCACAGAGTTAAACCATTGCTTTGATTCAACAGGTTGGGAACACTGTTTTTGTAGAATCTACGTAGGGACATTTCTAATCCAATAGAAGCCTATAGTGAAACACCAAATATCCCACCTAAAAAAACTGAAAACAAGCTATCTGTGAAAATGCTTTGCAATGTTTGGATTCATCTCACAGAGTTAAACTTTATTTTGATTTAACTGCTTGGAAACACCCTTTTTGTAGAATCTATGAAGGGATATTTCTGAGCCCATGAAGGCCTATTGTGAAAAACAAAATTTTCAATAATAAAAACTAGAAACAAGCTATCTGTGAAAATGCTCTGTGATTTGTGGATCCATCTCACAGAATTAAACCTTTATTTTTATTCAACAGTTCAAGAACACTCTTTTTGTGAAATCTATGAAGGGATACTTCTGAGCCCATTCAGGTCTATAGTGAAAAACTAAATACCCTGCAATAAAAATTAGAAATAAGTTATCTGTGAAACTGCTTTGTGATGTGTGCATTCATCTCACAGAGTTAAACCTTTCTTTTGATTCAGCAGGTTGGAAACCCTCTTTTTGTAGAAACTGTGAAGGGACATTTGGGAGCCCATTGAGGCCTATAGTGAAAAATGGAATATCCCCCTATAAAAACTAGAAAGAAACTCTCTGTAAAACCATTTGTGATGGGTGGATTCATCTCACAGAGTTAAACCTTTGTTTTGATTCAGCAATTTGGAAACACTTTTTTTGTAGAATATATGAAGGGACGTTTCTGAGCCCATTTAAGCCTGTAGTAAAAAACAGAATATCTCACTATAAAACCAACAAACAAGCTATCTCTGAAAATGCTTTGTGACGTGTAGATTCACATTGCAGTTAAACCTTTCTTTTGTTGTGTGGATTTTTCTATTGATGTGTGGGTTCTTCTCACCATATAGAACCTGTGTTTTCATTTACCAGATTCAAAACCCTTCTTTTGTAGAATCTATGAAGGAACATTTTTGCTCTCATTGAGGCCTATACTGAAAAACTGAATATATTAATATAAAAACTAGAAACAAGCAGTCTGTTGAAATGGATTAAATGTGTGGATTTATCTAGCAGAGTTAAAGCTTTGTTTTAATTCAGCAGGTTGGAAACACTGTTTTTCCAGAATCTATGAATGGCTGTTTCTAAGATCATTGAGGCCTATAGTGAAAAACCGAGTACACCGGGATAAGATCTACAAACAAGCCATCTATGAAAATGCTTTGTGATGTGTATATTCACCTCCCTGAGTGGAACCTATTTTGCTTCACCAGGTTGGAAACACTTCTTGTAGAATCTACGAAGGGACATTTTCAAGCCCATTGACAGCTGTAGTATAAAACTGAATATACTGAAGATGGCCAAATGGCAGCAGCTCTGGTCTGTAGCTCCCAGTGAGATTGATGCAGAAGATGGGTGATTTCTGCATTTCCAACTGAGGTACCTTGTCCTTCTCACTGGGACTAGTTGGACAGTGGGTACAGCCCATGGAGGGTGAGCTGAAGCAGGGTGGGGCATTGCCTCATCTAAGAAGCACAAGGGGTCCAGGGATTTCCCTTTCCTAGCCAAGGGAAGCTGAGAGAGATACCTGAAGGAGAGGCATACTCCTGCCCAAATACTGTGCTTTTCCCACAGTCTTCAAAACCAGCACACCAGGAGAGTCCTTCCCATGCCTGGCTCAGCAGGTCCCACACCCATGGAGCATTGCTCACTGCTAATACAGCAGTCTGAGATTGACCTGGGATGCTATAGCTTGGTGTTGGGGGGCAGGCTGTCTGCCATTGCTGAGACTTGAGTAAGTGGTTTTATGCTCACTATGTGAACAAAGCAGCAGGGAAATGCAAACTGGACAAAGCCCACCACAGCTCAGCCAGGCCTACTGCCTCTCCAGATTCCACCTCTGTGGGCAGGGCATGTCTGAACAAAAGGCAGCAGACAGCTTCTGCAGACTTAAATGTTCCTGCCTGACAACTCTGAAGAAAGCAGTTGTTCTCTTATCGTGGTGTTCGAGCTCTGATAACAGACAGACTACTTCCTCAAGTGGGTCCCTGACACCCATGTAGCCTGCCTGGGAGACACCTCCCAGTAGGGGTTGACAGACACCTCATACAGGTGGGTGCCCTCTGGGACTAAGCTTCCAGAGAAAGGAACAGACAGCAATATTTGTGGTTCTGCAGCCTCCACTGGGATACCCAGGCAAACAGTTTGGAGTGGACCTCCATCAACCTCTAAACAAATCTGCAGCTGAGAGGCCTGACTGTTAGCAGGAAAACTAACAAAGAGAAAGGAAGAGCATCAACATGAAAAAAAAAAAAGGACATCAACACCAAAACCCCATCCATAGGTCACCAACATCAAAGACCAAACATAGATAAAACCACAAAGATGGGGAGAAACCAGAGATGAAAGGCTGAAAATTCCAAAAACCAAAATGTTTCTTCTCCTCCAAAGGGCCACAACTCCTTACCAGCAACGGAACAAAACTGGACAGAGAATGAGTTTGACAAGCTGACAGAAGTAGGCTTCAGAAGGTCGGTAATATCAAACTTCTCCAAGCCAAAGGAGTGTATTCTAACCCATTGCAAGGAAGCTAAAAACCTTGAAAAAAAGGTGAGATCAGTGGTGAACGAGAATAACCAGTGTGGGGAAGAAATTAAATGACCCGACAGAGCTGAAAACCACAGTACGAGAACTTTGTGAAGGATACAAACCTTCAATAGCTGATTCAATCAAAGGGAAGAAAGAATATCAGTGATTGAAGATCAAATTAATGAAATAAAGCAAAAAGACAAGATTAGAAATAAAAAAGAGTAAAAAGAATGAACAGTGCCTCCAAGAAATATAGGACTATGTGAAAAGAACAAATCTACATTTGATTGTTGTACCTGAAAGTGACGGGGAGAATGGAACCATGTTGGAAAACACTCTTCAGGACATTATTCAGGAGAACTTCCCCAACGTAGCAAGGCAGGACAACATTCAAATTCAGGAAATACAGAGAACACCACAAAGATACTCCTTGAGAAGGGCAACCCCAAAACACATAATTGTCAGATTCACCAGGACTGAAATGAAGGAAAAAGTGTTAAGGGCAGCTAGAGATAACAGTCGGGTTACCCAAAAAAGAAGCCCATCAGACTAACAGCGGATCTCTTAGTAGAAACTGTACAATCCAGAAGAGAGAGAGGGCCAATATTTAACATTCTTAAAGAAAAGAATTTTGAAGCCAGAATTTCATATCTAGCCAAACTAAGCTTTGTAAGGGAAGGAGAAATAAAATCCTTTACAGAGAAGCAAATGCTTAGAGATTTTGTCACCACCAGGCCTGCCTTACAAGAGCTCCTGAAGGAAACACTAAACATGGAAAGGAACAACTGGTACCACCCACTGCAAAAAACATGCCAAATTGTAAAGGCAATCAATGCTATGAAGAAACTGCATCAATTAACAGGCGATATAACCAGCTAGCATCATAATGACAGGATCAAGCACACACATAACAATATTAACCTTAAATGTAAATGAGCTAAATGCCCAAATTAAAAGACACAGACTGGAAAATTGGATAAAGAGTGAAGACCCATCATTGTTCTGTATTCAGGAGACCCATCTCACATGCAAAGACAAATATAGGTTCAAAATAAAGTGATGGAGACAGATCTACCAGGCAAATGGAGAAAAAAAAAAAGAGGGCTTGCAATCTTGGTCTCCATAAAACAGACTTTAAACCAACAAAGATCAAGAGATAAAGAAGGCCATTACATAATGGTAAAGGGATCAATTCAACAAGAAGCGCTAACTATCCTAAATATATATGTACCCAATACAGGAGAACCCAGATTCATAAAGCAAGTCCTTAGAGACCTGCGAAGATACTTAGACTCACACACAATAATAACGGGAGACAATACTAGGCAGAGGAATGAGACAGAAAATTAACAAGGATATCCAGGACTTGAACTCAGCTGTGGACCAAGTGGACCTAATAGACATCTACAGAACTCTCAACCCCAAATCATCAGAATATACATTATTCTCAGCTCCACATTGCACTTATTCTAAAATTGACCACATAACTGGAAGTAAAACACTCCTCAGCCAATGGAAGAAAATGGAAATTACAACAAACTGTCTGTCAGACCACAGTGCAATCAAATTAGAGCTCAGGATTAAGAAACTCACTCAAAACCGCCCAACTACATGGAAACTGAACAACCTGCTCCTGAATGACTACTGGGTACATAATGAAATGAAGGCAAAAATAACGCTGTTCCTTGAAACCAATGAGAACAAAGACACAATGTACCAGAATCTCTGGGACACATTCAAAGCAGTGTGTAGGGGGAAATTTAAAGCACTAAAAGCCCACAAGAGAAAGAAGACAGATCTAAAATCGACACTCTTAACATCACAATTAAAAGAACTAGAGAAGCAAGAGCAAACAAATTCAAAAGCTAGCAGAAGACAAGAAATAACTAAGATCAGAGCAGAACTGACGGAGATAGAGACACAAAAAAGCTTCCAAAAAAATCAATGAATCCAGGAGCCAGTTTTTTTTAAAAGATCAACAGAATAGACTGCTAGCAAGACTAATAAAGAAGAAAAAAGAGAAGAATAAAATAGACACAATAAAAAATGATAAAGGGGATACCTCCACTGATCCCACATAAATACAAACTGCAATCAGAGAATACTATAAACACCTCTATGCAAATAAACTAGAAAGTCTAGAAGAAATGGATAAATTCCTGCACACATACACCATCCCAAGAATAAACCGGGAAGAAGTTGTTTCTCTGAATAGACTGACAACAGGTTCTGAAATTGAGGCAAGAATTAATAACCTACCAACAAAAAAAGTCCAGGGCCAGATGGATTCAGCCAAATACTACCAGAGGTACAAAGAGGAGCTGGTAGCATTCCTTCTGAAAGTATAACCAGAATCTACAATGAATAGAATCTACAATCAATAGAAAGAGAGGGAATCATCCCTAACTCATTGTATGAGGCCAGCATCATCCTGATACCAAAACCTGGCAGAGACACAACCAAAGAAAGATAATTTTAGGCCAATATCCTTGATTAATATCGATGCAAAAATCCTCAGTAAAATACTGGAAAGCCTAATCCAGAAGAACATCAAACAGCTTATCCACCACGATCAACTTGGCTTCATACCTGGGATGCAAGGCTGGTTCAACATACACAAATCAATAAACATAATCCATCACATAAATAGAAGCAATGACAAAAACCACATGGTTATCTCAATAGATGCAGAAAAGGCCTTCAACAAAATTCAACAGCCCTTCATGCTAAAAACTCCCAATAAAATAGATATTGATGGAACATATCTCAAAATAATAAGAGCTATTTATGGCAAACCCACAGCCAATATCATACTGAATGGGCAAAAACTGGAAGTATTCCCTTTGAAAACTGGCACCAGACAAGGATGCCCTCTCTCACCACTCCTATTCAACACAGTATTGGAAGTCTTGGCCAGGGCAATCAGACAAGAGAAATAAATAAAGGCTATTTAATTAGAAAAAGAGCAAGTCAAATTGTATCTGTTTGCAGATGACATGCTTGTATATTTAGAAAACCCCATTATCTCAGTCCAAAATCTCTTTAAGCTGATAAGCAACTTCAGCAAAGTCTCAGGATACAAAATCAATGTGCAAAAATCACATTCCTATACACCAAGAGCAGACAAACAGAGAGCCAAATCATGAGTGAACTCTCATTCACAAATTCTATGAAGAGAATAAAATACCTTGGAATCCAACTTACAAGGGATTTTAAGGATCTCTTCAAGGATAACTACAAACCACTGCTCAATGAAATAAAAGAGGACACAAACAAATGGAAGAACACTCCATGCTTATGGATAGGAAAAATCAATATCATGAAAATGGCCATACTGCCCAAGGTAAGTTACAGATTCAATGCCATCCCCATCAAACTACCACTGACTTTCTTCACAGAATTGGGAAAAATTACTTTAAATTTCATATGGAATCAAAAAAAGCCCACATCGCCAAGACAATCCTAAGCAAAAAGAACAAAGCTGCAGGCCTCAAGCTACCTGACTTCAAACTATACGACAAGGCTACAGTAACCAAAAAAGCATGGTACTGCAACCAAAACAGGTATACAGACCAATGGAACAGAACAGAGGACTCAGAGGTAACACCACACATCTACAACTATCTGATCTTCCACAAAGCTGAAAAAAAAACATGCAATGGGGAATGGATCCCCTATTTAATAAATGGCATTGGCAAAACTGGCTAGCCATATGTAGAATGCTGAAACTGGATCCCTTCCTTACAACATATACAAAAATTAACTCAAGATGGATTAAAGACTTAAATATGAGACATAAAACTATAAAAACCCTAGATGAAAACCTAGGCAATACCATTCAGGACATAGGCATAGGGAAAGACTTCATGACTAAAACATCAAAAGCAATGGGAACAAAAGCCAAAATTGTCAAACGGTATTTAATTAAACTAAAGAGCTTCTGAACAGCAAACAAACAAACAAACAAACAAACAAACAAAAAAAACAAAAAAAACTATCCTAACATGATGAAACCTGTCTCTACTAAAAATACAAAAAATTAGCTGGCCCTGATGGTGGGCACCTCTAGTCCCAGCTACTCGGGAGGCTGAGGCAGGAGAATGGTGTGATCCTAGTAGACAGAGCATGCAGTGAGCCAAGATCGTGCCACTGCACTCCAGCCTGGGTGACACAGCAAGAATCTGCCTCAAAAAAAAAAAAAAAAAAAAAAAAAAAAAAAAAAAAAAAAGAAGAAGAAGAAGAAGAAAGAAGAAAGAAAGAAAGAAAGAAACTATCATTAGAGTGAACAGGCAACATACAGAATGGGAGAAATTTTTTGCAATCTATCCATCTGACAAAGGGCTAATATCCAGAATCTACAAAGAACTTAAACAAATTTACAAGAAAAAAAGAAGAACTTTATCATAAATTGGGCAAAGAATATGAAAAGACTTCTCAAAAGAAGACATTTATGCAGCCAACAGACATATGAAAAAATGCTCATCATCCCTGGTCATCAGATAAATGCAAATCAAAACCACAATGAGATACAATCTCATGCCAGTTAGCATGGCAATCATTAAAAAGTGAGAAAACAACAGATGCTGGAGAGCATGTGGAGAAATAGGAACACTTTTACACTGTAGGGAGTGTAAATTATTTCAACCATTGTGGAAGACAGTGTGGCAATTCCTCAAGGATCTAGAACCAGAAATACCATTTGACCCAGCAATCCCATTACTGGGTATATACCCAAAGGATTATAAATCATTCTACTATAAAGACACATGCACACATATGTTTATTGTGGTACTGTTTACAATAGCAAAGACTTGGAACCAACCCAAATGTCCATCAATAATAAAGAAAATCATGCTACAATAAAGACACATGCACACGTATGTTTATTGTGGTACTGTTCACAATAGTAAAGACTTGGAACCAACCCAAATGTCCATCAATAATAAAGAAAATGTGGCACGTATACACCATGAAATACTATGCAGCCACAGAAAAGGATGAGTTCATGTCCTTTGCAGGGACATGGATGAAGCTGGAAACCATCATTCTCAGCAAACTGTCAGAAGGACAGAAAACCAAACATTGAATGTTTTCACTCATTAGTGGGAGATGAACAATGAGAACACATGGACACAGGGAGGGGAACATCACACACCAGGGCCTGCCAGAGGGTGGAAGCCTGGGGGAGGGATAGCATTAGGAGAAATACATAATATAAATGATGAGTTGATGAGTGCAGCAAACCAACATGGCACATGTATACCTATGTGACAAACCTGCACATTGTGCACATGTACCCTAGAACTTACAGTATAATAAAAAAAGAAAAAAATACCCAAATGACCTTGAAAAAAATTGAATATACAAAGATTTGAAAAAAGCAATCTGTGAAAATGTTTTCTGTTGTCTGGATTTATGTCACTGAATAGAACCTTTGTTTTGATTCACCAGGTTGGAAACACTTCTTGTAGAAATGAGAAATGTCCATTTCTGAGCCCATTCGGGCCTGTAGTGAAAAGGAATATCTTGTGATAAAAACTAGAAACAAGCTACCTGTGAAAATGCTTTGTGATGTGCAGATTCATCTTACAGAGTTAAATCTTTCTGTTTCAACAGGCTAAAAATACTCTTTTTGTAGAATCTACAATGGGACATATCGGAGCCCATTGAGGCCTATTGTGAAAAACGGAATTTTCTGCATTAAAACTAAAAAATTCTCTGCAAAAATGCTGAGTAATGTGTGGATGCATCCCACATAAATAAACCTTTGTTTTTATTTAACAGTTGTAAACACTCTTTTTAAAGAATTTCTGAAGGGACATTTCTGAGACAATTGAGGCCGATAGGGAAAACCCAAATTTACAATAATGAAAACTAGAAACAAGCTATCTGTGAAAAAGCTTTGTGTCATGTCGATTCATGTCAAATAATTAAACCTTTTCTTCAATTCAATGTGTTGGAATCACTTTTTTTTTGTAGAATCCGTAAAGAAAAATTTCAGAGCCCATTAAGGTCTATAGTGAAAAATGAAATACCTCATGATAAAAATTAGAAACAAGCTATTTTTGAAAATCCTTTGTGATTTGTGGATTCACCTAACTGAAGGGATATGTGGATTCATCTCACACAGTTACATCTTGATTTTCATTTAACACATTGGAAACACTCTTTTTCTCAAATCCAGAAAGGGACATTTCTGAGCCCATTGAGGCCTGCAGAGAAAAACGAAATATAACACAATAAAAACTAGAAGTAAGTTATCTGTGAAAATCCTTTGTGAAATGTGGATTCATCTCACAGAGTTGAATCTGTCTTTTAATTCAACAGCTTGGAAACACTTATTTTGTAGACTCTACAAAGGGGCATTTCTGACCCATTGTGGTCTATATTGAAAAACAGAATGTCCCATCAGAAAAGCTAGAAATGAGCTATCTGTGAAAATGGTTTGTGATGGATGGATTCATCTCACCAAAGAGAACCTTCCTTCTGATTCAACAGGTTGGAAACATTCTATTTCCAGAATGAAGAAAGGGTCATTCTGAGCCCACTGACTCCTATAATGAAGAACTAAATATCCAGCAATATAAACTAGAAAATGCCTACCTGTGAAAATGCTTTGTGATGTGTGGATTCATATAACTAAATGTAATCTCTAGGTTGATTCACACAGTTGGAAACACTGTGTGTGCAGAATCTACAAAAGGACATTTCTGAGCCCATTGAGGCCCATAGTGAAGAACAAAATTTCCCGCTACAAAAACTAAAAACAAGCTACAAGTGAAAATGCTTTGTGATATGTGGATTCATCTCACAAAGTAAAACCTTCGTTTTGACTCAACATTTTGGAAACACTCTTTTTGTAGAATCAATGAAAGAACATTTCTAAGCCCATCAAGGCCTATAATAAAAAACCGAATGACCCTCAATAAAAAGTAGAAACCAAGTATCTGTGAAAATGAACACTCTGTGTAGAAACTATAAATGGATATTTCTGAGCCCATTGAGGCTTGTAGTGAAAAATCGAATTTCCCACTACAAAAACTAAAAACAAGCTACCAGTGAAAATGCTTTGTGATGTGTGGATCCATCTCACAACATAAAATCTTTGTTGTGATTCAACATGTTGGAAATACTCATTTTGTAGAATCAATGAGGGAACATTCCTGAGCCCATTGAGGTCTATAATGGAAAACTGAATAACCCATAATAAAAAGTAGAAACTATGAAAATGCTTTGTGAGAAGGGTCTATTCATATCCTTCACCCACTTTTTGATGGGGTTGTTTTTTTCTTGTAAATTTGTTTGAGTTCATTGTAGATTCTGGATATTAGCCCTTTGTCAGATGAGTAGATTGCAAAAATTTTCTCCCATTCTGTAGGTTGCCTGTTCACTCTGATGGTAGTTTCTTTTGCTGTGCAGAAACTCTTTAGTTTAATTAGATCCCATTTATCAATTTTGGCTTTTGTTGCCATTGCTTTTGGTGTTTTAGACATGAAGTCCTTGCCCATGTCTATGTCCTGAATGGTATTGCCTAGGTTTTCTTCTAGGGTTTTTATGATTTTGGGTCTAACATTAAAGTCTTTAATCCATCTTGAATTAATTTTTGTGTAAGGTGTAAGGAAGGGATCCAGTTTCAGCTTTCTGAATATGGCTAGCCAGTTTTCCGAGCACCATTTATTAAATAGAGAATCCTTTCACCATTTCTTGTTTTTGTCAGGTTTGTCAAAGATCAGATAGTAGTAGATATGTGGCATTATTTCTGAGGGCTTTGTTCTGTTCCATTGGTCTATATCTCTGTTTTGGTACCAGTGCCATGCTGTTTTGGTCACTGTAGCCTCATAATGTAGTTTGAAGTCAGGTAGTGTGATGCCTCCAGCTTTGTTCTTTTGGCTTAGGATTGACTTGGCAATGCAAGCTCTTCTTTGGTTCTATATGAACTTTAAAGTAGTTTTTTCCAATTATGTGAAGAAAGTCATTGGTAGTTTGATGAGGATGGCATTGAATCTATAAATTACCTTGGGCAGTATGGCCATTTTTATACTTCTCAAAAGAAGACATTTATGCAGCCAAAAGACACATGAAAAAATGCTCATCATCACTGGCCATCAGAGAAACGCAAATCAAAACCACAAGGAGATACCATCTCACACCAGTTAGAATGGCGATCATTAAAAAGTCAGGAAACAACAGGTGCTGGAGAGGATGTGGAGAAATAGGAAAATTTTACACTCTTGGTGGGACAGTAAACTAGTTCAACAATTGTGGAAATTAGTGTGGCGATTCCTCAGGGATCTAGAACTACAAAGGGATATTTCTTAGCCCATTGAGGCCTATAGAGAAAAACTGAATAAAACGCCTTAAAAACTAGAAATAAGATACCTGTATAAATGCTTCATGGTGTGTGCATTTATCTCACAGTTTAACATTCACCAGGCTGGAAATGTTTTCATTCACCAGGCTGGAAATACGATTTTTGTAAAATCTACGAAGGCACATTTCAGAGCCCCTTGAGGCCTGTAGTGAAAAGCCAAATATCCAGCAATAAAAACTAGAAAGAAACTATTTGTGAAAATGCTTTATGATGTGTAGATTTATCTCACAGAGTTTAACATTTTTTTTCATTCAACAGGTTGGAAACATTCTTGTTGTTGAATCTATGAAGGGACATTTCTGAGACAATTGAGGTCTACAGTGAAAAACAAGATATCCTGCAATAGAAACTAGAAACAAGTTATTTGTGAAAATTCTTTGTGATATGTGGATTCATATCACTGAGTTTAACTTTTATTTTTATTTAACAGGTTGGCAACACTCTTCTTGTAAAATCTACAAAAGGACATTTCTGAGATTATTAAGGTGTACTGAATAACAAAATATCCCATGATAACAACTAAAAACAAGCTATTCATGAAAATGCTTTGTGATGTGCAAATTCATCTTACAGAGTTAAACTTCTGTTTTGATTTGACAGGTTAAAAACACTCGTTTTATACTACCAGCAAGCAGACATTTCTGAGTCCATCAAGGCCAATAGTGAAAAACTGAAATTTCCATGATAAAAACCAGAAACACCAGCTATCTGTGAAAATGGTTTGTGATGTGTGGATTAATCTCACTGAAAGAAATCTGTGTTTCCATTCAACAGGTTGGAAAAAATCTTATTGTAAAGTCTGCAAAGGGACATTTCTGAGCCATCTTGGGATAAGGGAAAAACCAAATTTTCTACAATAAAAAGTAGAAACAAGCTATTTGCCAAAATGCTTTAAGATATGTGGATTCATCTCACAGAGTTAAACCTTTGCTTTGTTTCAACAGATTGAAAATACTGTTTCTGTAGAATCTGCAAAGGGACATTTTTGAGCCCAGTAAGAGCAATAGTGAAAAACTGAATATCCCACCTTAAAAACTACAAACAAGGTATCCATAAAAACGTGTTGAGATGTGTGGACTCATCTTACAGAATTAAACCTTTATTTTGATTGAATTGATTAAAAACCACTAGTTTAGTAGAACCTACAAAGGGACATTTCTGAGCCCATTGAAACCTATATTGAAAAATGGAATATGTCTCCTCAAAAACTAGAAACAAACAATCTGTGAAATTGCTCTGCAATATGTGAATACATCTCATAGAGTTATACCTTCGTTTTGATGTGACAGGTTGTGAACATTCTTTTTTTGTAAAATCTATGAAGGGACATTTTTGAGCCCATGAGGCCTATATTTGAAAATTGAATTTCCCGTGATAATAACTGGAAACAAGTTACCTGTGAAAATGCTTTCAATGTATGGATTCATATAACAGAGTTAAATATTTCTTTTGATTAAAAAAATTATAAACCATGTTTTTGTAGAATCTACAAAGGATCATTGCTGAGCCCCTCGAAGGCTATAGTAAAATGGGAATGTCTCACGATAAAAAGTAGAGACAAGCTATCTGTGAAAATGCTTCCTAATGTGTGAATTCATCTTACCAAATGAAACCTGTGTTTTGATTGACCGGGTTGGAAACACTCTTTTTGTAGAATCTATGAAGGGACATATCAGAGCCCATTGAGGCCTACATTGAAAAACAGAATTTTGCTTGATAAAAACTAGAAATAAGCTATTTGTGAGAATGCTTTCGTATGTGTGGATGCATCCCAAAGAGTTAAACTTCTGTTTTTGTTTGCCAGGTTGGAAAAACTATTTTCATAGAATCTACAAAGGGATATTTCTGAGACCATTGAGGCCTATAGCAAAAAGTGAATATCCTGTGAGACAAAATAAAAGCAAGCTATCTGTGAAAATGTTTTGTTATTTGTTCATTCATCTCATTGAATGGAACCTGAGTTTTTATTTACTGGGTTTGAAAAAATATTTTGGTAGAATCTATAAAGAAAAATTTCTGAGCATATATAGGCCCATAGTGAAAAATCAAATATCCCATAACATGAACTAGGTTGAATCTACCTGTGAAAACGCTTTGTGATATGTGGGTTCATCCCACAGATTCAATAGGTTGTAAACACTCTTTTTATAGAAGCTACAAAAACTCATTTCTGAGCCAATTGAGGCCTACAGTGAAAAACCAAATATCATGCGATAAAAAACTTGAAATAAGCTACCTGTAAAAATTCTTTGTGATGTGTGGATTCATCTCACTGAATAAAACCTGTACATTGATTCACCATGTTAATAACACTTATATAGAATCTATGAAGGAACATTTCTAAGCCCATTGAGGCTTGTAGTGAAAAACAATATTCCATGATAAAAACTAGAAAAAAAAATCTGTGAAAGTGCTTTGTGATGTGTGAATTTGCCTCACAGAGTTAAACCCTTTTTTGATTCAACAGGTTGGGAATTCTCTTTTTGTAGAATCTATGGAGGGACATTTCAGAGCCCATTGAGGCCTATAATATAAAACTGAATATCCCATGAGAAAAACTAAAAACAAGCTATCTCTAAAAGTGCTTTGTGATGTGTGGATTTATCTCATGGAGTTAAAACTTTGCTTTGATTCAACAGATTGGAAACACTCTTTTTGTAGAATCTACAGATGGACATTTCTGAGCCCACTGATGCCTACAGTGAAAAACCAAATCTCCTGTAATAAAAACTACAGACCAGTTATCTGTGAAAATGCTTTGGGATGTGTGGATTTATCTCACAAAGAAAAACCTTTGTTTTCATTCAACAGATTGGAAACACTCATTTTGTAGAATCTACGAATGGACATTTCTGGTCCCATTGAGGCCTGTAGTGAAAAATTGAATATCCTGTGAGAAAAATTAAAAACATGCAATCTGTGAAAATGCTTTGTGATATATGGATTCAACTCACAGAATGCAAACTGTGTTTTGATTTCCTATTTGGAAACACACGTTTTGTAGAATCCACAAAGGGACATTTCTGAGCAAACCAAGGCTTATAGTGGAAACTCGAAAATCTCAAGACAAAAACTAAAAACAACCTTTCTGTGCAATGCTTTGTGATGTGTGCATTTATCTCACCGAATGGAACCTGTGTTTTGATTTACCAGGTTGGAAACACTCTTTTTGTAGAATGTACAAAGAAACACTTCTGAACCCATAGAGGACTATAGTGAAAAAACAAATTTTCTACTATATAAACTAGAAACAAGCTATCTGTGAAAATGCTGTGGGATGTGTGAATTCATCTCACAGATGTAAACCTTTGTTTAGATTCAATAGGTTAGAAACACTCTTTTTGTAGAATCCATGAATGGATATTTCAGAGCCCATTGAGGCCTATAGTGAAAAACGGACTATCCATCAATGAAAAGTACAAACAAGCTATCTGAGAAAATGCTTTGTGATGTGTGGATTCTTCTCACAGACTTAAACCTTTGTTCTAATTTAACAGGTTGGAAACACTCTTTTTGTAGAATCTACAAAGGAACACTTGTGAGTTCATTGAGGCCTATAGTAAAAAACAGAATTTCCCCTAATAAAAACTAAAAACAAACTCTCTCTGAAAATGCTTTGCATTGTGTGGATTCATCTCAGAGTTAAACCTTTGTTTTGATACAACAGGTTGTAAGCACACTTTTTGTAGTATCTACGAAGGAGCATTTTGTGGCCCATTGATAACTACAGTGAAAACCTGAATTTTCCACAATAAAAACTAGAAATAAGCTATCTGTGAAAAGCTTTGCAATGTGTAGATTCATCTCACAGATTTAAAACTTGTTTTAATTTAACAGGTTGGAAACCCTGTCTTTGTTAGATCTACCAAGAGACATTTCTTAGCCCATCGAGAAGTATAATGAAAATCCAAATTTCTCACTATAAAAACTAGTAACAACCTATTTGTGAAAATGCTTTGCAATGTGTGGAATCATCTCACAAAGTCAAACCTTTTTTTTTTTTTTGATTCAACAGGCTGCAGACACTCTTCTTATACAATAAACAAATGGACATTTTGAAGCCCATTAGGCCTATAGTGAAAAACCGAATTTCCCGTGATAAAAATTAGAAACAAGCTGTCTGTGAAAATGCTTTGCAATGTGTAGATTCATGTCAAAGCAGTAAACCTTTGGTTTTTTTCAACAGTCTGGTAACACTCTTTTTATAGAATTTACCAGAAGACATTTCTGAGACCATTGAGGCCTCTAGTGGAAAACTGAATATCCTGCAATAAAAACTACAAACAAGCTATGACAATGCTTTGCAATTTGTGGATTCATATAACAGAGGTAAGCCTTTGTTTTGATTGAACACTTTGGAAACACTTTTATTGTAGAATCTACAAAGGCATATTTTTGACCCATTGAGGCCTATACTGAAAAAAACCAAATATCTCATGATAAATACTAGAAAAAAGCTATGTGTGAAAATGCTTTGTGATTTTTGGATTCCTCTCACTTAATAGAACGTGTGTTTTTATTCACCAGGTTGGAAACACTTTTTGTAGAATCTACAAAGTGACATTTCTGGACACAATAAAACCATGGTGAAAAAGTGAATATCTTATTATAAAACCTAGAAACAAGCTATCTGTGAAAATGCTTTGTGATATGTGGTTTCATCTCTCATAGTTAAACCTTTGTTTTGATTCACAGGGTGGAAACACTCTTCTTGTGGAATCTATGAAAAGATATTTCTGACCTGTTGAGGCCTATGCTGAAAACACAAATTTCCCGTGATAAAAACTAGAAAAGAGCTATTTGTGAAAATGCATTGTGATTTGTTTCTTCTCAAGGAATTACACCTTTGTTCTGATTCTGATTAGAAACACCTTTTTTGTAGAATCTATGAAGGGACATTTCTGAGCCCATTGAGGCCTCCAGTGAAAAACTGAATGTCCTGCGATAAAAAGTAGAAACAAGCTGTCTGTGAAAATACTTTGTTATGTGTGGATTCATCTCACTGAATGGAATCTGTATTTTGATTAACCAGGTTGGAAACACTTCTTTTGTAGAATATATAAAGGTACATTTCTGAGCCCATTAAGGCCTATGGTAAAAAATCAAATATCCCACCACAAAAATTAGAAACAAGCTCTCTGCAAAAATGCTTCATGCCGTGTGGCTTTATCTCACAGAGTTAAGCTTTTGTTTTGGTTCACCAGGTTGGAAACATTTTGTTTTTATTTGTAGAATCCAAAAAGAAACATTTCTGAGCCCATTGATGCCTGTAGTGAAAACTGGAAATTTTCAAAATTGAAACTAATAACTAGCTATTATTAAAAATGCTTTGAGATGTGCGGTTTCATCACAATGACTTCCACCTTTGTTTTGATTCAACAGGTTGTAAACACTCTCTTTGAAGAATCTATGAAGGGATATTTTTGGGCCCATTCAGGCCTATAGCAAGAAACTGAATATTATGCGATAAAAAGTCAAAACAAGATGTCTGTGAAAATTCTTTGTGACAGGTGGATTCATTTCACCAAATAGAAGCTGTGTTCTTATTCACCAGGTTGGAAACACTACTTGTAGAATCTACAAAGGGACAGTTTTGAGCCCATTTAGGTCTATACTAAAAAAACCAACAACTGAATATCCCATGAAAAAAGGTAGAAAATATGGTGAAAAATCAAATATCCCACTATCAAAACTAGAAACAAGCTGTCTCTGAAAATACTTGTGATGTGTGGATTCATCTCACCAAATGGAACCTGTGTGTCAATTTACCAGGTTGGAAACACTCTTCTTGTAGAATGAACAAAGGGATATTTCAGAACCCTTTGAGGACCATTGTAAAAAATGGAATATCCCTCGATAATAACTAGAAACAAGCTACCTATGAAAATGCTTTGAGGTGTATGGATTCATGTAGCCGAATGAAACCTGAGTTTTGATTCACCGATTTGGAAACACTCTTTTTATAGAATCTATGAAGAAACATTTGAGAGCCCATTGAGGTGCATCATGTAAAGCCAAATATCCATGATAAAAACTAGAAACAAACTATATGTAAAAATGCTTTGTGATTTGTGGACTCACCTTGCAGATTTAAACATTTATTTTGATTCCACAGCTTGGAAACAATTTTTTTGTAGAATCTACAAAGGGACATTTCTGGGTCCATTCAGGCCCATAGTGAAAAATTAAATTTCCTGTGATAAAAACTAGAAATGAGATATCTGTGTAAATTCTTTGTTATGTGTGGATTTATCTCAAAGTGTTTTACCTTTATTTTGATTTAACAGGGTGGAAACACTCTTTTTGTAGGATTTATATTGGGGCATTTCTTACTCCATAGAGGCCTGTTGTGAAGAACTGAAATTTTCACTATATAAACTAGAAACTAGCTATTTGTTAAAATGCTTTGTGATGTGTGTATTCATCTCAAAGAGTTAATGCTTTGTTTTGATATAACAGGCTGGAAACACTCTTTTTGTAAAATTTATGAAGGGACATTTCTGACCCCCTTTGGGGCCCATCCTAAAAAAACAAATTTCCCAGGATTAAAACTAGAAACAAGCAATCTAGGAAAATGCTTTGCAATGGGCAGACCCATCTCAAAGAGTTGAACTTTTGTTTGCATTGTACAAATTGGAAACACTCTTTTTGTAGAATCTACAAAGAGACATTTTTTAGCCTGTTGAGGCCTATAGTGAAAAACTGAATATCCCACGATCAAAACTAGAAACATGCTATCTGTCAAAATGCTTTGTGATGTGTGGATTCATCGAATTGAATAGATCCTCTGTTTTGATTCACCAGGTTGGAAACCCCCTTATTGTAGAATTCTAGAAAGTGACGTTTCTGAACTTACTGGAGCCACGTTGAAGAAGCAAATATTTTGTAATAAAAACTAGAAAAAACCTATCTGTGAAAATACCTTATAATGAGTGTATTCATCTCATCAAATGTTACCAGTGTTTTGATTCACCAGGTTGGAAACACGTTTTTTATAAAATCTACAAAGGTATATTTCTGAGCCCTTCAAAGCCTGCAGTAAGAAACTGAATATCATGTGATTAAAAATTAAGAGCAAGCTCTTTGTGAAACTGCTTTGTGAGTTATGGGTTCTTTTAGATGTATAGATTCATCTCACAGAGTTAAAATTTTGTTTTTATTACACAGCTTGGAAACACTTTTTTTTGTAGAATCTATGAAGAAATATTTCTGAGCACATCAAAGCCTATACTGAATAGCTGACTATCCTACAAAATAAATGAAAACTGTAGTGAAAAATCGAACATCCCATGATGAAAACTAGAAACAAGCTATCTCTGAAAATACCTTGTGATATGTGGATTCATCTCACTGAATGAAACCTGTATGTCAATACACCAGGTTAAAACACTCTTTTTGTAGAATATACCAAAGGATATTTCAGACCCCTTTGAGGCCCATTGTGAAAAACCAAATATTCTCTGATAAAGGCTTGAAACAAGCTATCTGTGAAAATGCTTTTGGATGTGTGGATTCATCTCAGAGATTTAAACCTGTGTTTTAATTCAACTGGTTGGAAACACCTTTTTGTACTATCTACAAAAAAATTTCTGAGCCCATTGAGACCTATAGCAAAAAAATGAATATCCAATGATAGAAACTAGAAACAAGCTATCTGTAAAAGCTTTGTGATGTGTGGGTTTATCTAATGGAATGAAGCCTGTGTTTTGATTCACCAGGATGGAAACACTTTATTGTACAATCTGCAAAGGGACATTTCTGAGCCCACTGAGGCCTATAGTGAAAAATCTAATTTTTGCTACAAAAACTAGAAAGAAGCAATCTGTGAGAATGCTTTGGAATGTTTGGATTCATCTCACAGAGTTAAACTTTGTATTGATTCAAAGAGTTAGAAACACTTTATTTGTAGAACTTACTAATAAACATTTCTGAGCCCTTTGAGGCCTATGATAAAAAAACTGAATATCTCCTGATAAAAAGTAAAAAGAAGCTATCTGTGAAAATGCGTTGTGATATGTGGATTAATCTCACTGAATGAAACCTGTTTTTTGATTTACCAGGTTGGAAACACTCTTTTTGTAGAATCTACGAAGAAACATTTCTTAGCTCATTGAAGCCTATAATGAAAAACTGAATTTCCTGTGATAAAAACTAGAAACAAGCTATCTGGGAAAATACTTTGCAATGTGTAAATGTATCTCACAGAAATAAACCCTTGTTTTTAATCCACAGGTTGTAAACTCTCATTTTGTGGAATCTATGAAGGGACATTTCTGAGCAATTTGAGGTCGACAGGAAATAACTGAATTTCCCAGAATAAAAACTACAAAAAAACTATTGGCAAAAATGATTTGTGATGTGTGGATTTACCTCAAAGAATAAAATATTTGTTTTGATTCAACAGGTTGGAAACACTTTTTGAACAATCAACAAAGGAATATTTTAGAGCAAATTGAGGCCTTTCATGAAAAACTAAATGTACCACGATAAAAACCAGAAACAAGCTATAGGTAAAAATTATTTGTGATGTGTGGATTAATCTCACCAAATGGAACCTTTATGTTGATTCACTATGTCAGAAACACACTTTTTGTACTCTCTATGAAGGGACACTTCTGATATCCCTGATGCAAATAGTGAAAAACAGAATATCCCACTATTAAAACTGTAAACAAGCTATCTGATATGCCTTGGAATTGGTGGATTCATATTACAGAGTTAAATTTTTGTTTTGATTTAAAAGGATGGAAACACTCTTTTTGTAGAATCTATGAAGAAACTTTCCTGAGCACATTGAGGCCTATGATAAAAACAAGTGTCTCACAATAAAAACTAAAAACAATCTGTCTGTGAAAATGTTATGTGCTGTGTGGATGCATCTCACCAAATGGAACCTGTGTTTTGATTCACCAGCTTGAAAACACTTTTTTTGTAGAATCTATGAAGAAACATTGCTGAGCCTTTTGAGGCCTATAGTGAAAAAACGAATGTCTCATGATATAAGTTAGAAACAAGCTATATGTGAAAATGCTTAGTGATATGTGGATTCCTCTCACAGAATTACACCTTTGCTTTGATTCAGCAGGTTGGAAACTCTCTTTTTGTAGAATCTACAAGGACATTTCTGAGCCTACTGGGTCATATAGTGAAAAATTGCATATCCCAAGATAAAAACTAGAAACAAGCTATCTGTGAAAATGCTTTGCAATGTGTGGATTCATCTCACAGGCTTAAACCTCTGTTTTGATTCATCAGGTTGAAAACCCTCTTTTTGTAGAATCTAGGAAGGAACATTTCTGAGTCCATTGGGGTCAATACTGAAAAACTGAATATCCCCTTAGAAAAACTAGGAACAATCATCAGTGAAAATAGTTTGCAATGTGTGAATTATTCTATCAGTTATGTTTTGTTTCAGCAGGTTGGAAACACTCTTTTTGTAGAATCTACAATGGGACATTTTTCAAGCCCATTAATGCCTATAGTGAAAAATGGAATATCTCAAGATAAAAACTAGCAACAAGCTTTTCGTGAAAATGCTTAGTGATGTGTGGATTTATCTCACTGAATGGAACCTGTATGTTGGTTCATTACATTAGAAATATTCTTTTTGTAGAATCTAAGAAGGGACATTTCTGAGACTATTCAAGCTTGTAGTGAAAAATGGAATATCCCACGATAAAAGTTAGAAACAACCTATCTGTGAAAGTGCTTTGTAATCTGTGGATTAATCTCAAAGAATTAAACCTCTGTTTTGATTCCACAGGTAGGAAACACTCATTTTGTAGAATCTATCAAGGAACATTTCTGAGCCCATTGAGGCCTATAGTGAAAAATCGAGCTTCCCACAATAAAAACTAGAAAACTATATCTGTAAATGCTTTGTGATGTGTGGGTTCATCTCACTGAATGAAACCTATGTTTTTATTCAACAGGTTGGAAACACTCTGTTTGTATTATTTTTGAACGGACATTTCTGAGACCATTGAGGCTATAGTGAAAAACCTAATATCCCACCTTAAAAACTAGAAACAAGCTATTTGTGAAAGTGCTTTGCCAAGTGTGAATTCAACTCAAAGGGTTAAACCTTTGTTTTGATTCAACTCAAAGGGTTAAACCTTTGTTTTGATTCAACTCATTAAAAACAATCTTTTTGTTTAATCTATGAATGGACATTTCTGAGCTTATTGTGGTGTATGAGATTGGACATACTCTTTTTGTAGAATTTAAGAAAGGACACTTCTGAGCTCATAGAAGCCTGTAGTGAAAAATGGAATTTCCTATGACATAAACTAGAAGCAAGGTATCTGTGAAAATGCTTTGGGATGTGTAGATTCCTCTAACAGACTTAAACCTTTGTTTTGATTGAATAGGTTGGAAACACTCTTTTGGTAGAATCTACAAAAAGACATTTCTGAGCTTATCGAGGTCTACAGAGAAAAATGAAATATCCTGCCTTTAAAAACTAGAAACAAGCTATCTGTGAAAATGCTTTGTTATGTGTGAATTCATCTCACAGAGATAAAGCTTTGTTTGATTTTTTTAGGTTGAAAAAAATTTTTCTACAGAGCACATGAAAGGACATTTCTGAGTCCATTTGAGGCCTATAGTGAAAAACCAAATTTCCCATGATATAAACAAAAAATAAGCTATCTGTGACAGTGCTTTAAGATGTGTGAATTCATCTCACAAATATAAACTTTTGTGTTTATTCAACAGAGTGTAACACTCTTTTTGTAGGATCTATGAAGGGACATTTCTGATCAAATTGAGGCCTATAGGAAAAAAATATTTTCAAGTGAAAAACTTCAAACAAGATAGCTGTGAAAATGCTTTGCAATATGTGGATTTATCTCGAAGAATTAAAGCTTTGCTTTGATTCAACATGTTGGAAACACTCTTTTTGTAGAATCTACAATGGAAAATTTCTGAGCCCATTGAGGCCTATAATAAAAATCCAAATATCCTACTATATACACTACACACAAGCTGTCTGTGAAAATGCTTTTTGATGTCTGGATTCATCTCACTGATTAGAACACGTGTTTTGAATCACCAAGTTTGAAACACTATTTTGTAGACTCTACAAAAGGAAATTTTTGAGCACATTGAGGCCCATAGTGAAAACACAGATACCCTGTGATAAAAACTAGAAACAAGTTATCTGTGAAAATGGTTGACAATGTTTGCATTAATCTCACAGAGTTAAACTTTTATTTTAATTCTGCTAGTTGGTAACATTGTTTTTGCAGAATCAACAAAGAAACATTTCTGAACCCTTTGAGGCCTATGGAGAAAGACTGAATATTTCACAATAAAAACTAGAAATAAGATAGCTGTGAGAATGTTTTGTGATATGTGGATTCATCTCACAGAGGTAAACCTTTGTTTTAGTTCAACAAAATGGAAACATTATTATTGTAAAATTTATGAAAAAAGATTTCTGAGCTTATTGAGGTCTATAATGAGAAACTGAATATTCAGCAATAAAAACTAGAAACTATACGTGAAAATGCTTTGCAATGTCTGCATTCATCTTAAAGAGGTAAGCCTTTGTTTTGATTCAGGTGGTTGCAAACTTTTTTTTTGTAGAATCTATGAAGGGACATTTCTGAGCCAACTGAGGTCTATGGTGAAAAAGTGAATACCCCATGATAAAATCTCCAAAGAAGCTTTCTGTGAAAATGCTCTGCAATGTGTCGATTCATCTCACAGAGTTAAATCTTTGTTTTGATTCAGAAGGTTGGAAACACTTTTTTTTGTAGAATCTACCTAGGGACATTTCTGAGTCCAGTGAGAACTACAGTGAAAAACCGAATATCCTGTGATGAAAACTAGAAATAAACTATCTTTGAAAATGCTTTATGTTGTGTGGATTCATCTCATAGAGTTAA
The DNA here is from genome assembly GCF_029289425.2 of Pan paniscus. NCBI lineage: Eukaryota > Metazoa > Chordata > Mammalia > Primates > Hominidae > Pan > Pan paniscus. The sequence goes on along the minus strand of NC_073267.2, from coordinate 55,080,060 downwards.
ACCTTTGTTTTAATTCAGCACGTAGGAAACACTCTTTCTGTAGATTGTACAAAGGGACATTTCTGACCCTTTTGAGGCCTATAAGAAAAAGCTAATATCTTGTGATAAACTAGAAACAAGCTATCTGTGAAAATGCTTTCAGATATGTGGATTTAGTTCACAGATTTATACCTTCATTTTGATTCTGCAGGTTAGAAACATTCTATTTGTATAATCTACAACAAGACATTTCTTTTCCCATTGAAACCTATAGTGAAAAATGACTATCCCACAATAAAATATAGAAACAAGCTATCTTTAAAAATGCATTTCAATGTGTGGATTTCTCTCACAGAGGTAAATTTTTGTTCTTATTCAGCAGATTGGAAATTGTCTTTTTGTAGAATCTATGAAGAGACATTTCTGAGTCCATTGAGACCTAGGGTAAAAAAAAAACAAATATCCCATGATAAAACCTAAAAACAAGCTATTTGTCAAAATCTTTGTGATGTCCTTATTCATCTAACCAAATTAAAACTTTGTTTTTATTCAACAGGTTGGAAATACTCTCTTTGTAGAATCTTCAAAAAAAATGTATGCACCCATTGAGGTCCACAGTTAAGATCCAAATATCCCTTGATGAAAACTAGAATATGAGCTCTCTGTGAAAATGCTTTACAATGTATAAATTCATCTTAAAGCGTTAAACCTTTGTTTTCATTCAACAGGTTGAAAATAGTCTTTTTGTAGCATCTTGAAAGTGACATTTCTAAGCCCATTAAGGCCTATAGTAAAAAATGAATATCCCACAATAAAAACTAGAAAAAAGCTGTCTGTCAACATATTTTGCAATTTGTGGATTTAGCTCTCAGAGTTAAACGTTTATTTTCCTTCAACAGTTTGGAAACCCTCTTTTCATAGAATCTCTGAAGAACCATTTCTGACTCATTGAGGCCTATAGTCCAAATCTGAATATCCAGCAATAAAAACTAAGAACAGCCTATCTGTAAAAATACTTTATGATGTGTGGATTCATCTCACAGAGTTAAATGTTTGTTTTCATTCAACAGGTTAAAATAACTTATTGTAGAATATAAGAAGCAATATTTCTGAACTCATTGAGGCCTATAGTGAAAAACAAAACATGTTGCAATAAAAACTAGAAACAATCTATCTGTGAAAATGCTTTGCAATGTGTGGATTCATCTCACAGAGTTACACCTTTGTTTTGATTCATCAGATTGAAAACACTCTTTTTGTAGCATCTACAAAGTGACATTTCTCAGTCCATTGAGGCCTGTAGTGAAAAATTGAATATCCCATGATAAAACTAGAAACAAACTATCTGTGAATATGCTTTGTGATGTGTGGATTCATCTGATAGAGTTAAATCTTTGTTTTGATTCAGCAGGTTGGAAACACTCTTTTCGCAGAATCTACAAAGGCACATTTTTCTGCCCATTGAGGCCTATAGTCAAAACAGAATATCCCACAAAAAGAACTCGAAACATGTTATCTGTGAAACTGTTTTGAAATATGTTTCTTCATTTCACAGAGTTAAATCTTTGTTTTGATTCAGCAAGTTGGGAACACTCTTTTGTAGCATCCACAAAGGGACACTTTGAGGCCATTGAAGTCTATGGTAAAAAACTGAAAATCCCACAATAAAACTAGAAAAAAACTATCTGTGAAAATGCTTTGAGATGTGTGGTCTTATCTCACAGAGTTGAACCCTTGTGTTGATTCAGCAGGTTAGAAAGTCTTTCTGCAGAATCTATGAAGGGACAGTTTTGAGCACATTGAAGCTTGTAGTGAAAAACAGAATATCCTGTGAAAAAAACTAGAAACAAGATATTTGTGAAAATGCTTTAGGATGTGTAGATTAATTTCACAGAGTTAAACCTTTTTGATTCAGCATTTAAAAACACTCTCTTATAGAATCTGTGAAGGAACTTTCCATAGCCCATCGATGCCTATAGTGAAAAATCAACTATCCTGTGATTAAAACTCAAAACAAACTATGTGTGAAAATGAATTGCAATGTGTGCATTAATCTCACAAAGATAAACATTTGTTTTGATTCAGAGGGGTTGGAAATGCTCTTTTTGTAGAATCTACAATGGAATATTTCTGAGCCTGTTGAGGCCTATAGTAAAAAAACAAATATTTTGAGATATAAACTAGAAACAAGGTATTTGTGTAAATATTTTGTAATGCGTGAATTTGTCCCACAGATTTAAACCTATGTTTTGATGAATTGGCAAAGACCTCATGACTAAAACAGCAAAAGCAATGGCAACAAAAGCCAAAATTGACAAATGGGATGTAATTAAACTAAAGCACTTCTGGACAGCAAAAGAAACTACCATCAAAGTGAACAGGCAACCTACAGAATGGGAGAAAATTTTTGCAATCTACCTATCTGACAAAGGGATAATATCTAGAATATACAAAAACTTAAATAAATTTGCAAGATAAAAACAATCCCATCAAAAAGTGGGCAAAAGATATGAACAGACATTTCTCAAAAGAAGACATTTATGCAGCCAGCAAACATAAAATAACCTCATCATCACTGGTCATTAGAGAAATGCAAATCAAAACCACAATGAGATACCATCGCATGCCAGTTAGAATGGCCATGATTAAAAAGTGAGGAAATAACAGATGCTGGAGAGGATGTGGAGAAATAGGAACACTTTTACACTGTTAGTGGGAGTGTAAATTAGTTCAACCATTGTGGAAGACAGTGTGGTGATTCCTCAGGGATATAGAACTAGAAGTACCATTTGACCCAGCAATCCCATTACTGGGTATATACCCAAGATTAGAAATCATTTTACTGTAAAGACATACACACACATATGTTTATTGTGGCACTGTTCACAATAGCAAAGACTTGGAACCAACCAAAATGCCCATCAATGATAGACTGGTTAAAGAAAATGTGGCACCATGGAATTCTATGCAGCAATAAAACGGAATGAGTTCATATCCTTTGCAGGGACATGGATGAAGCTGGAAACCGTCATTCTCAGCAAACTATCAAAAGAACAGAAAAGCAAACACTGCATGTTTTCACTCATAAGTGAGAGTTGAACAATGAGAACACATGGACACAGTGGGGAGCATCACGCACCAGGGCCTGTCCAGGGGTGGGGGGCTGGGTGAGGGATAGCATTAGGAGAAATACCTAATGTAGATGATGGATTGATGGGTGCAGCGAAACCCCATGGCACTTGTATACCTATATAACAAACTTGCACCTTCTGCCCATGTACCCCAGAACTTAAAGTATAATAATTTAAAAAATAAGAAAACCCATGTTTTGATTCAGCAGTTTGGAATCACTCTTTTTATAGAATCTATGAAGAGACACTTTTGAGTCCATTTAGGCTTATAGTGAAAAACTGAATATTCCATGATAAAAAATAAAAACAAACTATCTTTGAAAATGCCATGTGTTGTGTAAATTCATCTAACATTATTAAACCTTTGTTTTGATTCACCGGGTTGGAAACACTCTTTTTGAAGAATCTACAAAGGGACATTTTGAGCCTATTTAGGCATATAGTAAAAACAATCTAATGTCCCGCAATAAAAACTAGAAACAAGCTGTCTCTGAAAATGGTTTGTGACCTGTGGATTCATCTAATAAAGTTAAACCTTTATTTTGATTCAGCAGGTTGGAAACACTGTTTTTGTAGAATCTACAAAGGGACATTTCTGAGCCTATTGAAACCTGTAATGAAAAACTGAGTATCCTGATAAAAACTATAAACAAGCTATCTGAAAATGCTTCACAATGTGTGGATTCATGTCACAGAGCTAAACCTTTGTTTTGATTCAGCTGGTTTCTAAAACACTCTCTTTTTATAATGGTGAAAATGATTTCTGAACAATTTGAGGCCTGTAGTGAAAAACCATATATCCCATGATAAAAGCTAGAAAACAAACTATCTATGAAAATATTTTTCGAAGTGTACATTTATCTCACAGTGTTAAACTTTGTTTTGATTCAGCTGGTTGGAAACATATTTTTTTTGT